>NW_027185791.1:3022979-3100441 GCF_028583685.1 Petaurus breviceps papuanus
CACACTTAACAGGTAGGACATGGATGGTGTTCAATCAAAGGAGAGTGAAGAGTAGTCAGGTGGAAAGAGGACCAAGAGTGATCAGAATTATACAATCCAAGCTTTGAGAGAACATTACACTATGTAATGTTGTGCAAGTCACCAAACTTTTCTGAATCTCAGTTTCTTCCTCAGTAAAATGGGGATAACAACAACCTCAAAAGGTTGTGATGAAAGTACTTTACAAGCCTTAATTATTGTGCAAATGTGAGTGATTATTAATAGAAATTTCCCAAGGTTCCATAACCTTCTATTCTTTTAAGCTTTGGTGTTTAGGAAGTTAAGCTTGTTTTCAGCAAATATATAATGAATTTTTAAAATTAAGACATGAATGGAATGCCATTTTATTTTGCAGACTTTACACTAAAGGAAAGTTTGTTTCCAATTGACTTGTTCAAGCTATGACGAGAGGTGTGGGAGCACAGAAATATGGCTAGTTTTCTTTTATTTGATAGTTGGGTTGTGTGAGAACAAGGTCTCTTCAACGAATTTATTTCCACTAATTTAGTAACAATTGTGTGCATTCAATGGTGCCTTTTCATTTGAGATCATCATGATAGCTTGCTAGGTGACAACTTTTAGGCCAAGACCTAGAATGCATTTATTGTCTGTTATTGGTTTTGTATTTTTTTATTTTACTTGAACAAGTCCTTGAAAGCCATAACTATTAATGAGCAGAAAAAAAAATTTGAAGAAAAACAGGAAATACAAAGTAATAGCTAAATATTAGTCTCTTACCCAGGGAATTGAAGTATGGGTAAAATAAATACTTTCAAGACAATTCTGATTCCAAAATTGGGGTATGAACTGGAGATTTGTATCTGAAAGGGATAATTTTCCCTTGCCTTCCCTTCCCCAGAGGGAGAAGGAGTAACAAATATCCAGAGAAGAAGGGTGAGTAAGTGAGCAGGAAGAGAGACAAGTTCCTACATTGTGAACAGCATGGGGGTGGGATGAGAAAGGACAACAAATTGATATGTTGAGTGGGTTCTTAGTACCATTGCTACTGTGGCTGCTTGGGACAGTGATCAATATTTGCTTTACTTGATAATCTACATGACTGACATGTAAGGAAACGTTTAAGAAAGGAGCAGAGAAGATTTTCATATGTACTAGTTTCTGGGCAGTGGTCCTAGGTCTGGTCAGTTGGTCTGGGGCCTGGAGAACACAGTATTAAACAATCAAAGACTCTCTGCTTTGAGGCCAGGACCAAAGGAGGATTTCTGCTGATGTATACAGATGTTTGTTGGAGCTTATCAGCACCCATAGGAAACATATGCTAAATAACCAGGATGGAGCTGTTACAAGAATAGGAAAGGTTGGGAAGTGGGTTCAGTATTAACCTGGATGTTTGGGTGGTGATGCCATATTGGGTTAGGCACAAAAGTCTGTATGTTTGCATTCCTAATTAGTTATTCTCTTTTGATTCTTTAGTAAGACTTGCCATCACGGATTCAAATTTTTCTAAATTGCTAAGTATGTTTGCTAATAAATTCTGCTTTCACAACACTTCTCTCTCTTTTAAAACTACTCAGGAAAATTCTGATTTGAATCTATGTTCTCTTAGGACAATATGGAATAGTTGCCTACTGTTGCAAAACTCAGGGTCAGCTTGTGCAGCCCTGACAGAGTGTGGTAGGTGGTGGGAATGGATGATCAGAGATCACATGAGAAATTAGAGATTATTCACTGGGTCTTTACATCATCAGTATTATTAGAGTCCTAGACAATAGAGATAGCTTTATTTATTTGCTTACACAAAATTTCTCTATTGGAGAAGTTTTAGGATTAAAGAAAATGCTTAAGCTCCCATCTTGTTGGTTATGTAACCAACATGATACTTTCTTCCTCTTTCTTTGGTCTCTTTGAAGTATAGACTTAGTAGTAGTGTTGCTAGGTCAAAGAATACCAACATTTTAGTGTCTTTGAGGCTTGGTTCTAAATTGCTTTCCAGCATAGCTTGGAGAGTAGTAATGCTCCCTCCGACATTTGTCATTTTTCTCCTTTGTCATTTTTGCCAGTCTGATGGGTGTGAAGTGAAGCATGATGGTTGCTTTGTTTAGCATTTCTCTAATCATTAGTGATTTGGAGAATTTAAAAATATGATAGTCGAATGTTTGAGTCTAAAATAAAATTTAAAAATAATAAAAAATATAATTGTTGATAGCTTGGATTCCTTCTTTTGAAAATGTCCTGTTTATATCCTTTGATTATTTATCAATTGGACCATTTGTTTTTAGTCATAAAGTTGAATCCATTCCTCATATATCCTGTGAATCCAAACTAAGTCAGCAAATAAAAGAAGTTTTTACAGGCCTGCCTTAGATTGAGAAATATTACATGTGTTCCATGTAAATATAGATTCCCATTCTCCCTTCTAAGAGCTGGAAGGTGTCAGGTTTTGCTTTGTTTTTGTATTTGTTTGTTTGGGTTGAAGGGGCTATAAAGGGGAGAATGTTGTCCTGTACTCCAATCCTCTCAGATTTTCTTGTCTAATAAAAGCCAGTCCCTTTAATTTTGAGGAAAGAATAATCTCTGTAGAGCCACCAGGCAGTTTAGCTGGCTGGTCACCAACACATCCCAAGCCTAACCTCCTTCCGGAATATGTGACCCTGAGAATGTGCAAGTATAGTTTCTCCATGTTCCTTGGAATCATCAAGGACCATTGAATTACTCAGTTGCTAAGTCATTCAAAGTTAATTATTTTCATAATATTGTTCTTACATTGCACATTGTTATTCCAGTTCTTCTCACTTCACTTTGCATCAATTTATATAAGTCTTCTCAGGTTTTTCTGGATATACCCCATTATCCAGAAGGATAAAGTGGCAACTATGTAGGCTGGTCTACCACAGTATGACCTCTGGTGGTAGGCCTAGGAACTTTAAGTAGGGAAGGGAAGGGATGGAATGACAGGATGAAATTTTCTATTAGCCAAATGAATATGTGAATATTATAAGCACAATACTAATAGACTGTACATGGAACATTGATTATATCGAAGACTCAGTTTATTTATCCAAATACAGTGAGTTCTAGGAACTATTTCATCCATTTGTCATTTGTGCTATATGTGGCTAACATCTTTGGTAAATTTATATTTCCCTGTTTTATTTTTCAAGTGCTATTATTATCAGCACATTAAACAAAGATGTCCATTATTCCATCTATCAATGAATCTTTTATGATCTTTATATATAGAAGACACCTCCTGAGAGTAAAAGTTTTATGGCAGCCTTTTCTTTTATCCAATCAAATGTCTTTTTGTGCACATCAATGAGAGGCATCGTGATATAGTGGATAGAGTGCTCTCCTGGTATCAGGAATCTCCTGGATTCAAATCTCACCTCAGATACTAGCTGTGTGAACATTTGTAAGTCATTTAATCTCTCTTGACCTAAACTCATTTGTAAAATGAAAGGGCAGGACTAGATGGCCTTTCAGGTCCTTTCAAACTCTAACTCTATGATCCTATGAAATAATTCATAGCAGCATCTTTTAAAAAATGTTATATTATGTTTTTATGTTTTTTGTCAAACATCTTCAAATTTCATTGTAATTTTTTTTTTAATTTTTAGCTCCAATTTCCCTCCCTCCCTCCAACCCCTCCTACGCTTAATGAGATGGCAAGAAATATCATACCCATTAGACATATGAAGTCAGGCAAAACATTTCTACATTATTGGAATATTGGCAAAAAAAAGCAAGAAAAATAGAGAAAAAATGCTTCAATCTAAACTGAGAGTCCATCAGATATCTATCTGGAGGTGGATAGTATTTTTCAACTTGAATCTCTTGGCATTGTCATGGATCATTGTATTGGTCAGAGTTGCCAGATATTTCACTATTAATTGTCATTACAACATTGCTGTTACAATGTATATTGTTCTCCTAGTTCTGCTCACTTAACTTTACATCAACTAATATAAGTCTTCTCAGGTTTTTCTAAAACCACTCCCTTTATCATTTGTTTTGGCACAATAGTATTCCATCACAATCACATAACATATCCAGTCATTCACCAAATCGAGGCTTCCCCTCAATTTCCTATTCTTTGACACTGCAAAAAGAGCTACCATAAATACTTTTGTTTATATGGTTCCTTTTCCTTTGATCTCATTGAAGTACAGACCTAGTATTGGTATTGCAGGGTCAAACAGTATGTTCAATTTTACAGCCCTTTGGGCACATAGTTCCAAACTATTCTCCAGAATAGTTGGACCAGTTTACAGCTCCACCTTAGTATACCTATTTTTCCACACACACCCTCTCTCCAGCATTTGTCATTTTCCTTTTGCATCATCTTAGCCAATATGATAGGTATGAGGCAATACCTCAGAGTTGTTTCAATTTGCATTTCTCTAATTGTTAGTGATTTAAGAGCATGTATTTTTGGTATGACTTGATAGATTTTAATTCTTCTGAAACTTGACCTGTTTATATCTTTTGAGTATTTGTCAATTGGAGAATGGCTCTTACTTTTATAAATTTGGCTCAGTTCCCTATATATTTGAGAAATGAGTCCTTTAGCAGAGATATTTTCTATAAATTTTCCCAGTTTCCCGTTTTCCTTTTAGTTTTGACTGTATCAGTTTTGTTTATACAAGTCCTTTTTAATTTGACATAATGAAAATTATACATTTTTTTTTGCCTCCCATGATCTTCTCTAGCTCTTTTTTGGTCATAAAATCTTCCCTTATTCCTAGATCTGACAGGTTTTATTTTTACCCTATGTTCTCCTTATTTGCTTATGATAGCATCCTTTATGTTTAAATCATCTACCCATTTTGAGCTTATTTTGGTATACAATGTGAGATGTTGTCCCATGCCTAGTTTTTGCTAGATTATTTTCCAGTTTTCCAAGTAGTTTTTGTCAACTAGTGAGTTTTTGCCCCAGTAGCTGGGATCTTTGGGTTTCTCAAACACAAAATCACTGTGCTCATTTACTTCTGTATATTGTATGGCTAAACTATTCCATTAATCAACCACTCTGGTTCTTATAAAGCACCAAATTGTATTGATGATTATCTTTTTTTTAAGTATAGTTTCAGATCTGGTACTGCTAGGCCCCCTTCTTTTGCTTTTTTTGTTGTTGATTCTTTTGAGATTCTTGACCTTTGGTTCCTTGAGATGAATTTTGCAATGACCTTTCTAGATCTAAAAAATAATTGTTTGGTCATTTTATTGGTATAGAACTGAATAAGTAAATTTAGGTAAAGCAGTGATTTTTATTATATTGACTCAGCTTACCATTAATTAGCAATTACTATTTCTCCAATGATTTAGGTCTCTATTTGTGTGAAAGGTGTTTTGTAATTGTGGCCATATAATTCCTATATGTCTTGGCAGATAGACTTCTAAGCATTTTATACTCTCTGCAATTATTTTAAATGCAAAATCTCTATCTCTTCCTGCTGGTGTTTGTTAGTAAATACATAGAATCGCTGATTATTTGTGTAAGTTTATTTTATAATCTACAATTTTGCTAAAGTTGTTGATTATTTCAACTAGTTTTTAGTTGATTTTCTCGAATCCTCTAAATATACCATTATATCATCTGCAATAGTCATAGTTGTTTTCTCAGAGTCTATACTTATTCCTTATACTTATATAATCCTTAATCTATGTTCTCTTTTATCACCTCTTCCCTTTCTCTTTACCTCTTCCTCTCCTTTGTCCCTGTTGGTGTAGCAGCAAGCACCCCAGGGGTCCCCAGGGTGGCTGCCAACACAGGTTCTTAGATCTGCTTTGATAGAGGAAAGCAACTCAAAATGGGTTGACAAGCTTACTTTAATCAGTCAAATATATATCGTTTACCTAGTTCAGGGGGAAAAGGTCAGCATCCCGAACTTCAGAGTATACAGACAGAATTATCAAGATAGAGAAATAGATCAAGTATTCAGATTTCCAAACTGTCCAACCATTACATCCATACCAAATCAACATCTAGGTTTTTCAAAGCCAGGGGGCTTTCAACAACGGCTTCCCAGAGTCTCATCGGATCAAATCACAGAACACTTCTCAAAGTGAGCCCCAAAACAAAGCCTCAAATCAGGGTTTATATAGCCTTCTCCTGGCTCAGAGAATGTAACAACCTTCTGGACCCACTGGCCAATCAAAAAGTATCTACTGAAAAACAAGCCTCCCCCACCCCAGGCTCCAGGTGCACTTTAGCCTAGGGGCAGGGAAGATCTTAAAAATTTACATTCCCATTATAGTTGGGTAAGATAAATTTTCATACCCAACTGTTTGTATAAGCGATCTTCTCTCCTTGAACTGGTTCATGAGTGTGAGGTCCAAACACTGCTTGTTTCTCCCACTATACCACACCCCCTTTTCTCCTCTATTTTAAAAACTCTCATGTACCTCTTTTATGTTAAGATAATCTTCCCCATTCTTCCTCTCTCTTCCCTCTTCCTCTCTTTCCCCTTCTCTTCCAATGCTTCCCTTTTTCACCCTTAAATTCATCTTTTGAGATCATCCTAACAATAAACCCACGTCCATACCATCTGCCTATATAGACTCCATCTAATTGCCCTAACCATGTTAATGCTCTTAGAGGTTACATGTATCATCTTCCATTATGGGAATACAAACAGTTGAGCCTTGTTAAATACTTTATGATTTTTCATTCATGTTTACTTTTTTATGTATCTCTTGAGTTTTGTTATTAAATATCAGATTTGCTATTGAGCTCTAGTTTTTTCATCAGGAATTTTTGAAAGTCTTCTATTTCATTATTAATTTCCCCCCTAAAACATTATATTCAATTTTATTAGATAAATTATTCTTGGTTGTACTCCTAGCCCCTTTGCTTTTTGGAACATAATATTCCAAGCCCTCTGCTCCATTAGTGTCATCCTAATTGTTCCTCCTCAGTATCTGAATTTTTTCTTTTATTTTCTCCTTGACCTGGGAGCTCTGAATTTTGGCTATGATATTCCTGAAAATTTTCATTTGGGAATTTCATTCAAGAGGTAACCAGCAAATTCTTTCAATTTCTTCTTTGTTTTTAGTTCTAAGATATATGGGCAGTTTTATACTTTCTTGAAACATGATATCTAGTCTCTTTTTTGACCATACTTTTCAGGTATACCAATAATTCTTTAATTATCACTCCTCAATCTATTTTCCAAATTGTATTTCCAATGAGACAATTCACATTTTCTTCTTGTTTACTCTTTTGAATTTGTTTTATTATTTCTTGGTATCTCATGGAGTCATTAACTTTCACTTGACTTCTAGTTTTTAAGGAGTTATTTTCCTGATTGAAGTTTTATCCCATTATTATCAATCTGTTAATTACCCTTTTATAATTTTCTTGCATTGCTCTCATTTCTTTTCCCAATTTCGTTTTCTCTAGAGTTCTTATCTGATTTTTAAAATAAAATTTTGCTCTTTTAAAAAATCACTTTTTTTAGCTTTTTAGGGAATTCTTGTTGGGCTTGTATCCAATCTGCATTTTCTTTTTTTTTTCCAAATGCTTTATTAACTTCTTATTTACATCATTCATTTCTGCCAGATTTTGAGTTACAAATTTTCTCCCAATTTTTCCCCTACCCACAGTCCCAAAATAGCAGTCCCACAGGATATCCCCTCCTCCAATCTGCTCTCTCCCATATTTTCTCCCATACCCTTTTTGACTTTTCCAGTGTATCTCTATGCCCCAGTGCCTGTATATCTTATTTCCCAATTACATGTAAAATAGTATTAATAATAGTGTGTGTGTGTGTATATATATATATATATATATATATTAAAACATTTGGATTCCAGATTCATTCCTTTCCTCCCTTGTCACCCACCCTTATTGACAAGATAAGCAGTTCAGTATAGGTTGTACATGTGTGGCTAATGAAAAAAAAAATAACATAGTAGATATATTGTAAAAGACTGACTATATTTCCCTCCTTCCTATCCCACCTCCCACTTGTTCTATTCTCTACTTTGATCCCATCCCTTTTCAAAAGTGGGTGCTTCCAACTTCCCACCCCAAAAGCCTGCCCTCCCTTCCATCATCCCCTCTTTCATCCCCTTCCCCCATACTCTCCTGTAGGGTGAGATACCCTATTTAGTGTGCATTTCATTCCCTCCTCAAGCCAAATTCAAGGGGAATAAGGTTGACCCATTCC
This sequence comes from Petaurus breviceps papuanus, assembly GCF_028583685.1. NCBI lineage: Eukaryota > Metazoa > Chordata > Mammalia > Diprotodontia > Petauridae > Petaurus > Petaurus breviceps. Next base: position 3,031,151 of record NW_027185791.1, read on the forward strand.
CTTTTGCCTTTCTCTTCTTCCCCTCCATTGTGACCATTTTCCCTTGCGTCTTCTATATGAGATAGTTTACCCCATTCTGTCTCTCCCCATCTCCTCTCATTATATTCTTCTCTCATCTCTTAATTTCACCTTTTAAGTATCATTCCTCCCTGTGAAATTGGTCCTATGCCCTCTATCTATGTATACCTGTAAACATATGCCCATATACCCTCACATATAGACATATATATTTCTATTCCCTTCAACTACTGAGAAAGGTTTCATAAGTTACAATTATTGGTTTTCCATGTAGGGATGTAAATAATTCAACTTTGATAAGTTCCTTATGATTTCTTTTCCCTGTTTATCTTCTCATGCTTCTCTTGCTTCTTGTATCTGAATGTCAAATTTTCTATTCAACTCTGTTTTTTTCAATAAGACTGTTTGAAAGTCCTCTATTCCACTGAATGACCATATTTTCCCCTGAAACATGATACTCATTTTTGCTGGATAGGTGACTCTTGGTTTTAATCCCAGCTCCTTTGACCTCTGGAATATCATATTCCAAGCCCTTTGATCCCTCAGTGTAGAAGCTGCCAGATCCTGGGTTATTGATTGTTTTTTCCACAATATTCAAATTGTTTCTTCCTGGCTGCTTGTAATATTCTCTCCTTAATCTGGGAATTCCAGAACCTGGATATAATATTCCTAGGAGTTTTCTTTTTGGGATCTTTTTCAGGAGGTGATCAGTGGATTCTTTCAAGCTCTATTTTGCCCTCTGGTTCTAAGACATCAGGGCAGTTTTCTTTGAGAACTTCCTTGAGCATGATTTCTAGGTTCTTATTTTGATCATGACTTCCAGGTAGTCCAATAATTTTTAAATTATCTCTCCTGGATCTATTTTCCAGGTCAGTGGTTTTTCCCTTGAAATATTTCACATTGCCTTCTATTCTTTCATTTTGTTTGGATTTGTTTAACAGCATCTTGATTTCTCATAAAGCTTCCATTTGCTCCAATCTAATTGTGAAGCAACGATTCTCCTCAGTGAGCTTTTGAGATTCTTTTTCCATTTGGCAAATTCGGCTTTTTAAGGCATTCTTCTCCTCATTGCCTTTTTGAGCCTCTTTTGCCATTTGAGTTAGTCTATTTTTTAAGGTGTTATTTTCCTCTGTCAGGCTGTTGATTCTCATTTCATAATTTTCTTGCATTGTTCTCATTTCTCTTCCCAATTTTTCCTCCATTTCTCTTATCTGCTTCTTAAGGTCCTCTATGGCCTGTAACCAGCTCGTATTTTCCTTTGAAGCTTTTGGTACAGGGGTTCTGATTTCACTGTCTTCCTCCTGTTCCATGCTTTGCTCCTTTTTGTCCCCTAAGTAGGAGTCTAATGTTGGAATCTTCTGTCTGCTTTGTTTCCTTTGCCTGGTCATGTCACCCCTCAGTCACTTGACCCCTGGGCTTTTTGCCACAGTAGGACTCTGCCACCAGACAGGGGAGCTTTCATCCCAAATGCTGGGGTTTTCTCAGCTGCTAGAGGTATTAGATGGTTGCCCTCTCTGAGGCCTCCACATACTCTGGCAAGCTGGACACACACCCCAGGACTTCCACCCTAGACTGCAATCCAGATCCAAGAGGATTAAAGCAAGAGTGATTATCCTTCAGACTGGTGCTTGGTCCCCCTATGCTCTGCAGGCCAGGAGCTGAAGCTGCCATGTGGTGCTGGCTGGCTGTGCCAGTGTCTCAGTGGTTTCTTGCCCTAGGGACAAAAGTCATGCACTCCCACTTACTGGGTCCCAAAGTCCAGACTGCACCGACCTCTCACTTTGTCCTTAGCATCTATGTGTTGATAAATCTGGAAATGTCCACAGCTGCTGCTGATCTGGAGTCCCTCTGGCCTTCTGGCTGGTCAGGCCCACCCTATGGCTAAAGCCTTGGTGTGGGGCCTGGCTCGGCTCCCAGAGTGCTGTGCTGGTGGATTCCTGCCGGCATGCTGGGCTGTCCTCAGTGGGAGGTTAGCTTTTCTGTGTCATTTTGTGGGTTCTGCAGCTCCCAAGTTTGTTTAGAGTCTCCTTTTTACATGGATTGGGGAAGGTGGAAGCCAGAGCTGCTTGGAGGTCCTGTTTCTATTCTGCCATCCAATCTGCATTTTCTCTGAGACATTCCTTATGGGAGTTTTCAAGTCAACTTTTTTTCTGAGTTTGTGTCTTGAGCTTCAACTGTATATTATTGAAGCTTTTTATAGTCAGGTTCTGTTGTTGTTTGCTCATTTTTTTTTTTTTCCCAGCCTGCTTCTATACTTTGAGCTTTGTTAGAGCTGAGCTCTGCTCGCTTCCTGGAGGGATGATTGGTCTGAGCTTTTCTCCATTATTTCCTGCTTTCACAGCTTGATTGAAGGACCTGTAAGTTTTTAGTGCTTCCAATGTACTGTGATTCAGGAGAGGTCTGGTCATTTTCCTCCTGGTCTACATTCTGGTCTTTACACAGATTAGGTTCTTATTCCCTTGTGACTGTCACCTCTCTTCTCCTGGAACTATCTGCCAGTACTGGATAATGAGCAACCAAGCTTCTAAATGGCACCTAATCCTGTACTTACTGCTAGTCCAGGCTCCACTGGGATCTCTTTCTGAACAGGTGTTCAGTACGTTCACTGTCACTGGGCACTGCTGCCACCTCACAGTCCATAACTAGTGCCACTTCTGCTGCTCGGTGCTCTTCTCTACCCTAGTATCCACAGACCTCTCTTTTCTGTCTTCCTAAACTGCTCTGGGCTTGAAAAAATGACTAACTATGACTTTTTGTTGTCTTTCCCACACAGAATTATGTTTAGGGTTTTCTATGGTCATTTTAGAGAAGAGGTTTGGCAGTTGTGACATTTTTCTCTGTTATTTTGACTGCCCCCTTGATTTTCCCTTCTAATTTGGTATTTATTTAACAATTTTAGCAGTCAATTTATCAAATTCATCATATGTATCCACTGTCCATATTCTGTGTTAATCTGTTAAGCTATAATAAATTTATTTTTGTCTTTTTTCATGCTTGTAATATACTTTAATGTAGTTTCTTTTGATTCTTGATACTGAATTATTTCTCAATATATTTTTCACCATAATCCCCTATACATGAAAGTTAGTAGGCAAATACATGATTTAATTTGAAGCCTCAAATTCTAAATAGAATTTTTAAATCTTCTTAGTCTATAAGATGTTGCTACATAAGCTGAACATATGTATACATGTATAATTTTCTAGGAATATGTCATTGGCAAAAACAAACATTTCAATTTACAAGTAAAAGAAAGAAAATTGTGTGAACCTATGAACTTCTTTTATGTAAATATAACCTAAATGTCTCTGGGACATACAGGAACATATGATAGGAATTGAAATTCCATGGATCAAAATGGAACCTTTGAATTTATGATCACAAGAATAAGCACCAGAACTTCAGAGGAAAGGCACTAATTCAAGATGCTAGATACCAGATGAGAAAAGAAAGGGACATAAGGTACATGACAGCAGGTTTGGGATTAATGGGTGGGTAAATAAAAATACTCCAGCAGGTGTTTTGAATGGAGACAGACTTTGGTAGATGAAGCAACTTGAATTTATCCTCCTTGAGTGTGACACTGGTCTCTACAAATCCTTAAGAAGAGGGTGTGGCTGGGCGGCTAGGTGGTGCAGTGAATCGAGCACCAGCCCTAGAGTCAGGAGGGCCTGGGTTCAAGTCCAGTCTCAGACACTTAACACACAGAAAAATTAGCCATGTGACCTTGGGCAAGTTGCTTAAAACCAATCGTTCCTCCAAAAAATAAAGAAGAGGGTGTGCCTAAAGGAGAATGCAGTTTTAACTGTACCTCTTACCTCCACTGCCTTGTGGTATATAGGGAAACTTCAACTATTATTTCATGATTATTATTTTCATTATTTCCCTATTCTATAGGGAATTCTTGTGTAAAGAAATTCTCTCTACCCATACAGTTTGGCACCTTTTCTACACTGTAATTCTAGGGTTGCCTAGAGAACTGAGAAGTTGAATGAATTGTTCAGGGTCAATCAGCCAGCATGTGTGAGAGGAAAAACTTTACAGATCTTGAGGTGAACCATCTATACAGCAAGCAATATTGCCTCTCTCTGCTTTTTTTCTCAGGCATTTTCTACATGATTTCTCTATTTTAGAACTACATAGAGCTTAATGGATTTATTTTGGTGGGGGAGAATAGAAAACTATAGCTGTTTGAAACTTCTCTGTTATCCACATTTATCCTCAGCTGTGAATAGGCTACTGAAATGAAAGAGGATAGTGAATGCAGAGATATAATAGACAATTTTATCATCTTGATTTTTAATAACCTTTAATAAGCTTTACCAAACATAATTTAAACTAGATTTAGTAATTTTTTCTGCACCTCTGATTAAAACAAAATAAAACCAAACCCACAAGTCAGGTAGCCATAATAGTCTGGGTACTTATGAGCCAGGTAGTTTTTTTCCTCCATTGTTTTCTCATGGAAAATGCCCACTGGAGAGAGCTTTGACTGATCAGTTCTTTATGATAGGGGGAGAAAGGCATGGATTAACACCACAAAATTCCTAAGGTAGCAGCCATAGGAAGAAGGGAAGACTTCATAGAATTCAATGATCTTGAATTGGAAGGGTCTTCTTTGCTTTTACTATCACTTTCCACCTTAAATCTCTAAACCTTGCCAAACAGTGACACCTACTGGTCACAGGAATTTTTTTCAGCTTTTCAGAGAAGCCAGGAGAAGACAGAATGTCTTGAGTAGGATACCTGAGGGGAGTTTTGAACTTGGAACTTGGGACTGTGCTAAGATGTGAATCTAATGTCCTTCCCCTCCCCAGATACAGTTTGTATATGGATCTTCATCTTTAACAAGATAGAAGCAAATTTTCTGGATTTCTCTCTATCCTCTTGTCCACTTTTTTGTTTTATTCTGTGTATGCACATTTTTAAACAACTTTTTCTCTCTGTGTGTCTCTGTCTCTCTGTCTCTCTCCATTTCTATTTGAAGTTTCTCTTTGTGTCTCTGGAAAGAGTGAGGTTTGAGCTTTAATATAAGACTTGAGGTTTAACCTGGGGCTGTTTTTAGAAAATTCACCTTCATCCTTTATCATAATGTGATCCACACTTGGAATAGCAAAACCCTTCATTTGTAATCAGTTGGCTGCCTGTAATTGTGCACAGTCTAATACCCTTGAAATCTTATCCTCTCTATTGGCCTCAAAATTTTCTGGCCTTCTCCCCTCTGGAGGGCTTCCATCACCCATGAATCTTCAGTTTCTTCTACAAGAAAACCACCAATCACCCTGTTTATAACACCCTAGACTATCAATATCTACTAATTCACATGCCCCCAGTATAAGCCATCCCTTGTAATAAAAACATATATTACATGAATTCTTGTTTCTTGTTGCTTTTAGAATCATGACAAATCCAATTCAACAACTCCTCTATTCGCCCCTGCAAGGAAAAGCATTGAGCCATTGTTCAATTCAAATGCAAATTCCATATGTCTTCTTGTTTTTTTTTCACAGTGAGAATGGGCAATATTTGTACAATTTAATCAATGAAGCATCAATAACAAATTTATGAAGCACTGTGTGTAAAGTGCTATGCTGGGTATAAAAAAGATAAAAAATAAAGCAGTATTTGCCACTAAAGACCTTATGTTCTATTCAAGGGGGTGGGAGGGAGATAACATATAAATGAATATACATACATACTTACACATACAGTATGTGTATGTGAGTATATAAAAAATAAATTCAAGATGATTTCAGGAAGAGGTCAATAGAGCAAAGGAACACACTAGAAAAGGAAGAGTTTCATATAATGGAACTCAACACAGTCAATAAACACAAAAATCACAAATTGTTTAGGAAAACACTTAAGAAAAACCTGAGAAAACTGTATCCATTTTGAGATTATTGTGAGATACATAGCCGTAATATTCAAGGTCATAGCATTTTTTTTAAAAAAGGAGAGAAACAGATTCCGTGCTTTTCTCAATTATGCAAGAAGGTGAATTATTTTTAAATATATTTTTCTTCATATTTTTTTTTGTTTTTCATTGCCTAGATTTTTTCCTTTTCCCCTCCCCTCCTTTATAAAAAAGAAATTAAAAAAAAAAAAAGAAAGACGAGAAAACAGAAAAACTGATTAATACTTCAAAAAATACATACATTATATGAAATTTAATTTTAATTTAATTTCTTTCTTTTTCTTTCTGCCTTTTGGAGGGCAATTGGGGTTAAGTAACCTGCCCAAGGTTAGATGGCTAGTTTTTTGTGTGTGTGCATGTTGTGTCTGAGGCCGGAACCGAACTCGGGTCCTCCTGACTCTGGGGGCCCCCACTTTACTCACTGTACCACCTAGCTGCCCCTCTAAAGTGAATTTCTTTAAGATCACTTTACTATTTTCCAAATGGAAGGGGGCTTTGGGGACTTAGAGCATTTTGCCTAACATGGATGCACACAGCTTCTCTGCATTCTCCTACCAGATGGATAGGAGTAGCCTCCTTTGATTGGCTATGTAGTCAAGAAAAGTCTGCATCTTTAAAAATTGCTAAATGAAGGAAGTCTCTCTCTCCCTCCTCCTCCCTCCCGTCCCCTCCTGTCCCCTCCCATCCTCTCCCATCCTCTCCTGCCCTGTCCTCTCCTCTCCTCTCCTCTCCTCTTTCTCTGTTTCCCTCTCTTTCTCTCTCTGTCTCTCTAGCTCTCTTCCTTTGTGCTCTTTCCTGCTGCATCCAAAGCGTAAAAGTCATACACAATTCATTCACAGTGCAGGCATCATTACCTTACCACTCCCCTCTCTCTCTTACCTTGACTCCAAAAAATAACTTGAAATCTCTGTTTGTTCTGTTTCATTTGTCCTCAGTTTCAGGTGCAGGTGGTAATATGCACCTGACCTGGGACCTTGAGCCATGGCCACCTTGGAGTCAGGATTCCAGGAAGGTGGTTGCAGCCAGTCTGTAAGAGAAGCCAGAATGTATTGAGCAACACTTGAGCTGGGGCGGGGGGGGGGGTTTGGACGGGGAATTTAGGGACTATGCTATATAAGGACTGAGCTAAGATGTGAACTTAATCTCCTTCCTCTCCCCAAAGTAAGAGGTAATATGAAGAAGGATGTGCTCATGCCTGTCATACATTGTGGAATATGTATATTTGTGATTATACCTTTGAAGTAAGTATTGTGTTGTAAAAGCTAATTCAACTATTAGTGATTAAATGGAATTTGAGGGTGGGAGCTAGAGTCATTGGCAGAGAACCTAGATGCCCAGGATCCATTAGGTACCAGAGAACCTTGAGGGAGGAGTGATATGTAACCTATCTGACCTGCAGGCAGAAGGGGTCTTGTCAGAAAAAGAGTTGTCTCCCAATTTTTTTGTTCAATAACCTCTGATTCTTCCTTATCTAGTCTCTTCCACTCTACTTTTCAATTTTTAACCAGTTTTTATCATTTCTACTTTGTAGCACAATTTGAAGTCTGGAATTAGTTCTCCCTTTCCCATTCTTTATTTTTTGCCTTGAGATGCTATATATTTTGCTCCTCCAAATGAATTTTTAAAATTATTGTCTGCCTCCATAAAGTATCCCTTATCCATTTGACTCTTAGATGAGTATTAAATATCACTTCAGTTTTTAAGTGATTATTTTATGCCCTTAAAGAGTATCTATATAGATTTTCATGTGCTTGGTAAATTGACTTCCTTACATTTTGTGCATTTTCTAGTTATTTTGAATGGGATTTCCTTTCATATAATTTCCTCCTGGATTTCATTATTACTCTACAATATTGAAATTCTTATTATTTTTGTGGGTTTATCCTGTATCCTTCTTACCTTGATGTCTTTAATTACTCTCTCATCTTAAGCTACCTAGAAACAGCTAGGTAGCACAGAAGATAAAATGCTGACCCTGAAATCAAGACCTGAGTTCAAAGCCTATCTCAGGCACTAGGTAGCACTGGGCAAACCACTTATTCCCTATCTGCTTCAGTTTCCTTAACTGTAAAATGGAGATAATAATAACATCTTGCAAGGTTGTTGCGAGGGCCAAATGAGATAATTTTTGTAGAAAGTATTTAGCATAGTGATATTGTCATTATTGTTATTACTTTGCTAGCATTTCTAAAATTATGCCAGACAGCATCAAGGAAAGGGGCATTCTTACTTTACAACTATCCTTAATGGAAAATCTTCTAGCATTTTCCCTTTGTATGTAATGCTAGCTTTTGGGTTTTAAACATATACTTTTTAATCAAAATTTTGAAAGGTCCTTCAATGCTTTCACTTTGTAGGATTTCCTTGTTTGTTTAATATATGTGTATATGCATATATATGTGTGTATACACTACATATATATAAATTATATAATATGTTGTACTTTGTTGAAGTCCTTTTCTGTATCTATTGATATGTATGTGATTTTTGGATAGACTTGTTTTTAATGTGTTTAATTATCTTAGCTATTTTCCAAATACAAACCATTTCCCCCCTCAGTTATAAATCTAATTTCATCCTAGAATCAATTTTTTGACCCATTCCTGTAATCTTTTTGCCATGATTTAAACTAAAAATATTTGGATCAATATTCATTAATGATATTGTTTTATAGTTCTTTTTTTATCCATCCCTATATTAGGGTTATATTTGTCTCATATAAAGAAGTTTAATAGACTGGTTGTTCACCCAACTTATGGGGATAATTAATGTAGCACATTTATATGCACTAATTGTTATTTAAATATTTGATAGAATTCTTCTAAAAATTCATTTGGATCACAGTTTTTCTTTCTTTAATACTTCCTTTAGAATTTAATTCGATTTTCTTCTCTGATAATTACATTTTAAGATTTCTATTTGGCATTCTATTAATTTGGAGTTTTGTATTTTTACTCTTTCTTTTAAACTCTTTCAAATATGTTGCTTGTAAGTATGTATTTCTAAGATTTCTTTTTAATTCTGTGTTGCAATTTAATCTTGTTCAATTTTTATTATATTTTTTCTTTTTAATTAAACATATTAGCTAAAGATTTATAGATGTTGTTAGTATTTTCCAAAAAAATATTAATTTTATAGTATCTAGTCTTTTTATGTTTTCCAAAATCAATCTGTCTCTCCTCTAATTTTCAAGGCTTCTTTTTGTGATTTTTCTAAGTTTACAGTTTTTCTAATTTTTAAAAAATACACATTAATTTCATTAATGTTTTTCCATTATGTTAATGTATGTAAGACTAAAAGTTTGATTGACAGTGTGGCAATAGTTGATGTGAAGTGATAGCATATCATGTGCTCATGGGTCCCCAACTCTTCTGCTCCAAACTTGAACTCCAAACATAAAATGACTCCCTCTTGTTCTTCTCCCCCTGCAATGCTTACAAAACACCTCCATCAGTCCAAGTTCAATAGCATCATCAGCTGGTTGTCTCTTCAAAAATGTCCCTTGTATCCATGGCAACACAAGTGTTCCAGAAACAAACATGAGCATTTACGTATATGAAGAATAGAAAAAGGATATTTTATATGACAGTGAATTTCCATTATGTAAAGCTTGTTTTTTAATGTATTAAATTTAACATGGTAGTTGAAGTATTACACTACTTGTCTATCACTTTCTAAATTTCCTTATGGTCTCTTTTTTGTATGTTAAAAATGTTCATTGATGATTTTCCTTTCTTTTTTTCCCTCCCTTCCTTCCTTCCTTCCTTCCTTCCTTCCTTCCTTCCTTTCTTCCTTCCTTCCTTTCTTTCTTTCTTTCTTTCTTTCTCTCTTTCTTTCTTTCCATATTTATTTCTCACTTTCTTTCTTTCTATATTTCTCACTGCTTCTCCAAACCCCAGTCCAAATAAGGCCTTCATTTGTAAGACATAAGTGTGATTAGTTGAAAATATTGGAATTTTGTGAAAATGTCTATCTTGTTTTGTCTATCTATTGCATCACTTCTCTGACGAATGGTGGAAATATGGACTATTCATTGCATCACTCTTAGTTCTTATATTTTCACAATTGTTTTCCTCTGCAGTATTGTTGTTTATGGCCATCTTGGTTCTGATCACTTCGCTTATCGTCAGTTCATTCAAGTCCTCCAAGATTTCCTGAAATCTTTTCCTTTCAATCAGTTGATCTTACAAACTAATTAGAAGGTGTTAATGTCCCATATTTTTGACAAATGGGTTGAAACTCTATTAAAACTCTTCATTTGTGATATTTTTAAACAGGTTAGAAAGTTCCTTTTCTAAGTGTTTTTCATGTGTATATATAAAGCTATTTCCCCCGGCTCGTTAACTACGATTAGTGTCAGAGCCAACATTTGAACCCAGGTCTTACTACATCAAATCCATTGCTCTTTCCACATCACCACATCCAGTGTTCTTCCTACTGCACTGCACTGTCTTATCACCTTAAGTTACTTCATAATTTTGACAGAAATAGGGCTTTGAAAAGGGAACAGATTCCATACCCCCCGCCAAATATCTAGATAGCACAGTTTTAGCATTTCTGTATAATGAACATTAATTTCAAAAGTTAAGAGTTAAGGATTAAATATTCATTTGTAGGGTGCCGTATTTGGACTCTAAATGCAAACTAGCTGCATTTGGATATTTAAGCATAAGAAAAACAAGTAAGCTGTTACTTTATTCTGTTATTAGATGGTGAATTCCATGAAAGGAAAGACCACCTTGTATTCATCCTTATAGCCCTATCACCTGCCTACAAGGTTAATAAGCATCAAATAAATGAATGCATGAAGGAATAAATGAGTATGTTATCCAACTTCTCAATTAATTTGCTCTAAGAAGGGAGTAAGTTGTGATTGTTTTTGCAACAATTCATGCCTTGAACAAAAAGATAAAAATAAAAAGATTCAACTCATAAATTTTGGTAAAATATATTTACTAATGATGCAGGGGTTAGGGAGTTCAGGGAGTCCAGGAATCCCAATACCCAGAGTGCCTGGAAAGCAGTGTGGAATGAATTCATGAACTCAAGCATTCTCTAAGTCATGGTGGCAAAGATTTATTGTTATGCTATATAGCAGGCAAGAGTTCTTAGGGAACCTGCAGCCTTAGAGGGGCACAGTTAAAGTTTATATGGGATCATCTATAGTAGAACCTGTGGCAAATATACTAACTAGGTGAGTCAGGGCAGGATTAGGGAGGAGTTAAGTAGTGATCAGTTCTTAAAGGAAGATGCACTTTTAATATCTACTATGCAGGTGTATTGCCCAGAATTCACTGGGAAATAGACCAAGGTGGGGCTGCTTGGAGGTCTGGTTTTAGTCTTGAAACATCACTAAGTCAGCTAGTGGTCAGAGCTGACCAAGCTGCCACCCATCAATGTCATGTTTGACAAGACTGATGTTGGAAGTATAGATATGTCTCAAGTCTAAGGCATACATAATGAGGGATTCAGGATGTATATAATGAGCTAGGGAATTACTTATAAATAATCTAGTGAAGGATGCATAGGTGCAGCTTGTTATTGTACCAAGGGGAGATAAACATTTGGCTGGGGCTTGATCATGAATGGTTGCTAGGCAGAATACTGGCACAGGGAGAAGCAGGCAGAGATAATGCTCTGAGGCTAGGGAGATTTGAGGCTAGGAAGAGATGTGATTTTACAAACTGGGGTTCAAGCACAGGCACCCAAGCACCCCATCTCCCCATCTCCCATGCTTAACTGAAAGGATGTGTGATTTCATCAGTATGGGGAATGTACTAAGTACATTCTGATGTACTTAGTAGATAAGCCTTATGGAGTTGGCTGAAAGTATATAGAGGTTTGGTCATTTCTTTAGGTAATACAGTAAGTTCCCAAGGCTAAATTTAAGTCTACTTATTCCTGAAAGCAAATCCAACATGCTATTCACTTGCCAACTTCTTCTAAACCACACTTAATAGTGTCTCAGGAAGGATGCACATTATAGTAATGAGGCTTCTTAATGTGAAACATAGTAGTTGTGCTAAAGTGTGAGCATGTGGTTTTATTTAAATTAAAATTAAATTTATCCTTGTCCTAAGCTTTATTTCCTTAAGTAGCAAAAGTAATTTTTTCTCCAGCTCTTTGGCTGTAGGTCCATATTCATTTGCATAGCAGTATTTTTTTTAAAATATACTTAAAGACATTTCCTTTTTTTCATTAAATTGTGTTCTCCTTGATATAAATTAGCACACCAGAATGCTAAGAGAAAAAAAAAGACACCATCTGTCATTTTCCATTGAATTGCTTTGACTTCGATTTTTATAGGGATATCTGCTATTTGGAATTATTCTGCATGAATTCATCCCCTATTAGTTCACTTGGATATGCAGCTAATTTTAGCCTATGTCTATGCAGACTCAGGTACAGTACTTTAAATGAATTCTTCTAATAGTAGTTTTCAATAAGTGTCAGTAATCCTTTTACACAAGAACAGAACTCACAAGTTTCCTCTATCATGCTTTTGTGTAGTCAGAGCTTGGTTAATATGTTCAATCAGTTCTGTGACACTTCTACTTACTGGTAGATAAAGACAGCCTTAAATCATTTGTCAGTATATGTGTGTTTCTGTTTCTGACTGGAAAATATGTGCTTTTCCTCCCTCAACTCTCCTTTGAACTCTATCTAACTCACTCTTCAACTGCTGAATTGAATGTTTCCTTTTGGGCAAGCAGCTCTGCTGCTAAATATCATGGTAGGGGAAGAGATGGAGAAATAAATCCCCTTCCTACCCAGTGCCTTCAAATATAAGTGCAGGGGTCATGCTTCACAAATGCTCCCATCCTGGATCGACCTGAATTCACAAATTGCCTGCCTGCAATTTGCACTTGTACAAAGCATTAGGAAAGCTACTTGGGGAAAATTTTTGTGTTTCTCCAAGTAAATATAGCTATCCATACTATGGGACTATGGACAAATAGGCCCCAATGCACCCCATTTATTTTCTTGGGACAGAAAATTTTTAACTACAAGCAGAGAGTGAAGGAGGAGGGCTTCTAGTCCCTCTCCCTCTTCCCTATTTAAGTTCATGTAGTCAGAGAAAATAATTAATGAGGTGTTAATGTGTTATAATTTTGTTAACAGTGATTCCTTTATGACATTTGAATATAATTCACTAATAGAATTAAAAGGACATCCAGGTAATTGGAACATGATGGAAGACTAGATTTTTTCCTAATTCTCCTGAACTCTCAAAACTTACTAAAATAGGAATTGTGCATAAGAGATGAAATAATTTTAGCTATTTCCCTAATCTAGGATGTCAAGAAGTCTACCAAGTAATATAGTTCAATGAATTAGCAACAAAGAAGACTGATTATTCCCTAACCCATAACTTACTGACATAGTGCCCTTTTCCCGACTGCTGACCATGCTCCATCAATAGGGCTACACAAGTCAACATACTTCTTGCAGTACAGTTTACATATATCCCCTCACAGTATCATAAAACCAAAAATAAGAAGCTTTTTCAGGCTGTGATAGCATGGCAGAAATGTGCTGCAAAGGAGTTCAGTCAGAGAATTGAGGAATAGAGGGATCTAGGACAGAACATATGTGTGTGGCAATATATTAATAACTGAAGAGAATATGACCTTCAAATCGTCTAAAAGAGTCCAGCCATCTCTGAATAAATATTACAAGATAGGATGTATCAACAACTAATGAGGCAGAGGACTGTATAAATTCCCAAAAGGACATGGAATCATGGCAGGATCTTCATGAAGGAGAAATAAGAACCATGTATGGCCTGCACAGCAAAAAAAATAATAAAATAAAATTTAAAAAGGAGCAGAAAATAAAAAATTGAGTCCCCAGTGGAAAGTCTCACAAAAGAAACCAAAGAGAGAATAATTTACTGAGAATGCAAACATATGGAAGTTAAGGACAATCTAGAAGAAGAGACACAAAAAGCAATAATTTTAAAAGAAAACATGTTTTATATGCAACAATAGGCAGATGATACAATGGATAGAGTTCTGGACTGGAGACGGAAAGACATTAGTTAAAAACCATGACACAGATACTTACCAGCTGTGTAACCCTGCGTAAGTAACTTAACCTTTGTCTGCCTCACTTTCCTTATTTGAAAATGAGGATAATAATAGTGCCTACCTCCCAGCATTGTTGTACTCAGGAATCTGTCTATGTCAACTGTCTTTAAAACCTTTAAATATAACATAAATTCTAGCTATTATTATTACAAGCAAAACAAATTGGTTGCAAAGATAGAATATATAAAATTAAGGATTATAGAATTTAAACATTGTAGAGTTTAAGGATTATTGGGCTTCCAAAAGAACTCAGTAAGTCAATGGCTAACATTGAAGGAAACTAATTTCTGTATCAAGAGAATGGATGAGGAAAATAAAAAGAAGGATTGAATTGGAGGGAAAAAAGAGGAAATCTTGTTTCAGATTTGGGAAGGGATTCCATGAATAAATGCTCCCATGAGAGAAGAGTGATATTTTATAAAAAGGGATAGGGAACTTATAATGGATATAGCTATAGAAATTATAAATATATCTAAAAGCTAGTTCTTTGAAGTGAGTAATAAAATTGATTACCTTCAGCAAATCTGTTTTTAAAAATAGGACAGAAAATAAAATCAGCAAAATACCAACAGAGCAAGGTGAAATTAAGGAAGAAATTAAAAGAATTATCAGAACCTACTATGTACAATTATTTGCTACCAAAACCAAGAACATGAAAGAAATAGAGGAATAACTTAAAAATGTCAAATACACATATTGACAGAAGAGCAAACAGAAACTTTATTGTTTATTGTAAAGAATCCAATCTCAGAAAAGGAAATAGAACTAGCTCTAAAGAAACTTCCAGAGGAGAGAGGGGAAACAACTTCTGGTCTTGATGAGAATTCTACCAATATTTTAAAGAACAATTAGTATTAACACTGCACAAATTATTTTTGAAAACTGAGATTGAAAGTCCTTTATTAGGTTCCTTTTGTGAGAAAAAAATATAATTCCAATAATTAAATTGGGGAAGGATAAAGTGCAGTAGAACATTAGATCAATATTAATAAATATGGATTTAAAATTTTTAGATAAAATCCTGTCAAACAGTCTACAGTTTTTATGCAAGGAATAATTCATTATGACCAAATTAGATTTCTTCCATATGTAAACATGCTTTAATGTTGGGAAAACACTGGACAAAATTAGTCATATTAAAAACCAAAAAACTACATAATTATTTCAATAAAGATAGAAAAACCTTTGGCAAAGTACTTCTGTGCAAAAAATCCCAAAAGCAAAAAAACCCCAACACTGCAAGGAATAGGAAGAGGGGGGCCTTTCAAATATTTTTTCAAAATCTATCAAAAACCAAAAGTAAACATCATATGCAGTAAATTACAGTAGACACCCAGAAAATAAGGAGTAAAACAAGGATCATATAAGGTAACGTGGATAATTTTGATAACATTAAAGAGTTTTTTGCATAAACAATACAGCCAAGAGTAGAAAAAAAGCAGGAACGAGGGGGGAAATTTAGAGCAAGTTTTTCTGATAATGGCTTCAACTCTCAAATACATAGAGAACTGAGGCAAATTTGTAAAAAAGAACAATTCCTTCACCAATAAATGGTCAAAGTATATAAGCAAGCAGTTTTCAGAAGAAGAAATCAAAGCCATCAATAGTCATATAAAAAAATGGTCTAAATCATTAATAACAAATTAAAACAACTCCAAGGTACCAACTCACACCCATCAGATTGGCTAACATGACAGAAAATGAAAATGATAAATGCAGGATAGTTATGTTGAAAGATAGGAACCATAATGCACATGTCATCTGCAAGAGTGCTAATTTTCTTTGCTCAATACCTATTCTCATTCCATCAATTTCTTTTTTTTTCTTGTCTTATTGCTAAGGCTAGCATTTCTAGTACAATAATGAATATAGTTGTGATAATAAACATCTTTGTTTCATACCTGATCTTATTGGGAAGGTTTCTAGTATGTACATCTCCAATATAAATAATGCTTTCCCTGTTGGTGGAATTATGAGCTTATGCAATCGTTCTGGAGAGCAGTTTTGAATTATGCCCAAGGGGTTATAAATCTGTGCATACTCTTTGACCCAACAATATCCCTACTAATTCTATATCCCAAAAAGATCTTTTTTTTTTTTTAAAGTAAAAGACCTATTTGTATGAAGAAATTTAAAGTAGCTCTTTTTATGGTGACAAAAAAATTGTAAATGGAGGGGATGCCCATCAACTGGGGAGTGGCTGAACAAATTGTTGTATATGATTGTGATGGAATCCTATTGTTCTATAAGAAATGATGAGCAGGATGTTCTAAGAAAAACCTGGAAAGACTTACTTGAACTGATACAGAGCAAAGCGAACAGAATCAGGAGAACATTATATACATTAATAGCAAAATTGCATGATGGTCAACTGTAAATAACAGCTATTCTCAGTAATAGAGGAAAAACAAATGTTAAAAATTATTTTTGCATATAATTGGAAAAATATAAAAAATTAATGCTTACTCTTGATTTTAGATAGATACCATTTATCATTTTAATAAAATATCCATTTATCCCAATGTTTTCTAGTGTTTTTAATAGGAATGACTTGGATTTTGTAAAAAGCTTTTTCTGCATCTATTGAGCTAATCAGATGATTTTTGTCATATTTGTTATTGATATGGGCCATTATGCTTATAGTTTTCCTAATATTAAACCAATTTTGGACTTCTGTTATAAATCCCACCTCATCATAGTGTGTGATCTTTGTGACATACTGCTGTAATCTCCCTGCAGGCATTTTTTAGAAATTTATTTTATTTCCAATTCACAGAGCAATCATTTCCATAAAATAGTACAATAAAAAATGATTGCACATGAAACTACAAATCTAGAATGGAAAACTTGCTATTTCCTCCAAATTTCCTCTGTTATCGTGTAAATTTTTTTCTTTTTTTTATTCCCTCCCTCCCCCACACCCTAGAGATGGCTACTATTAGACACAAATAGGTATATACATGTAAAATTATCTTATAGATACTTCAATTTTTCAGTTCTTTCTCTGTATGTAAATAGTTTCTTCATATTTCCTTTTTTTAAATTTGTGTATTTATAATAGTCAAAATGACCTACTCCCTAAAGTTGTTCTTAAAACAATATTACAGTTTACTTTATATATCATATATATCTAAATTATATATATATTATACATATTTAAATTATATACAGTTATAGAATGTTCTCTTGGTTCTGCTCACTTTGCTATTCCTCATTTCATACAAGTCTTTCTATGCCTTTCTAAGATCACTGAGCTCATCATTTCTTATAGCATAGTAGTATTCCACCACAACCATACACCACAACCTGTTCAGGCATTCCCCAGTTGATGGAGATCCCTACAATTTCCAGTTCTTTTTCACTTCAAACATCCCATTTACATTATAATTACTATTTGTGAATTTCCTCCATCTTATTTTTACTTACCATTTTCTTTCTCAGCCTGTCTCTTTTTTTTTTTTTTTTTAAAGCAATCGGGGTTAAGTAACTTGCTCAAGGTTACATGGCCAGTTATTTCTGGGTGTGGTGCTGAGTATCTGAGCCCGGATTTGATCCAGCTCATCCAGACACTGGAGCCGGTGCTCTTACTCGCTGAGCCACCTGGCCGCCCCTAAGCAATTGGGGTTAAGTAATTTGCTCAAGGTTACACGGCCAGGTGTTTTGGGATGGGTGCTAAGTGTCTGAGCCCGGGATTCGATCTCCAGGTCTTCTCAACACTGGAGCCGGTGCTCTTACTCGCTGTGCTACCTGGCTGCCCCTCAGCCTCTCTTTTTTGCCTTATCCCTATTGCCTTATCTTCTCCCTCCACCCTTCCACCCTCCACTCCTCCACTTTATTGAATGACATTATAAGACACTAAGAATTAATATAGCTTGAAATATAGAAGAGAATCTGAAAACTACTCATGAGAAAAACAACTGATATGGAGAACAGATTGGAGAACAGATCTGGGGAACAGAGACTAAGAAATGTCAGACTACCTGAAAGTTATGATCAAAAAAAGCAATCTGCATGCAATATTACAAAAATTTATTAAGGAAAATTGCCTCCAAGTTCTAAAATAAGAAGGTAAAGTAGAAATAGGAAGAAAAATCTTCCATTCACCACCTGAAAGAGTTCCCTGAAGGAAAACTATATGAATGTCATAGCCAAGTTTCAAAATTCCCAGGTTAAGGAGAAATAACTTACCCAGCAAAGATGAATATAATCTTGAATGAAAAAAAATTGGTATTTGACAAACTGAAAGACTTTCAAATTTTTGTAACAAAAAGACCAGAACTCAATGGAAAATTCAATTTAAAACATCCAGAAGAAGTATAAGGAAAACATTAAAAACTAATTATAAGGCACTGATTAAGTAAAAAAATTATATATGTATGTATATATATATATATATATGTAAACAGTATTCTAAAACTGTCATCATTACTAAGGTAGTTTAAAAGAAAAGTTGGGGCTGAGTTGCATCTGATGAGGTGATTCTAAAAAACAAAACTGGGCAGGAAAAGGCAAAAGGGAACAATTATATTATAAAATGATGCATGAAATGAAGAACTAATACTCTTACCTGGATTGAAGAGGAAATAATGTGTACATCTGGAAATCTTCTGAACAAGTAAAGATGTGAGAAAACTGGGGTATGAGGGGGAGGGACTTTTGGAGGGGTGTATGGAGATTTGGGAGGGTTGTGGGAGAAGATGGTGGAACTTATGGAAGGAACTAATGATTTATTTATTTTACTGTTTTTCATAAAACTAGATGATAATTTCATTTATTTATTTTTTTTAACTTTTGATTAATCTCTTCTTTGATTTTCAGGTTTTTTATTTTGGTGTTTATCTGGGATTTTAAATTTGTTGGTTTTTTTTCCCCTTGCATGCCAAATTCATTGTTCGGCAATATTTCTCTTTTACTGATGTAAGTAAGTACTTAGAGAAATAAATTTTCTCCTAAGTACTGATTTGGCTACATTCCACAAATTTTAGCATGTTGTTTCATTGTTATCTTTAATGAAATTATCAGTGTTTTCTGTGATTTGTTCTTTGACACACTCATTCTTTAGGATTAGATTATTTAGTTTCCATTTAATTTTAATCTTTGCTTTAAAGACCCTTTATTAAGTATAAATTTTATTGCATATGGAATGGGTGCATTTAATATTTTTGCTTTTTTGTTTGTTTGTGAACTTTTGGTGCCCTAATATGTCATTAATTTTTGTGAAGATGAAGAAAAGGTATATATTTTTTTCTATTCCCATTCACTTTTCTTCAGACGTCTCTCATATCTAACTTTTCTAAAATTCTATTCATCTCATTAACTTCTTTCTTATTTTATGGCTAGATTTATCTCCCTCTGAGAGGGGAAAGTTCGGGTGCCCTACTAGTATCCTTTTTAAAAATATTCTCTTTTAAATTTTATTCTTAATTAAAGTATATAATTTATCCCAGAATGTCCAGGAGGATGATCTTTAGCATTTGCAGGTAAAAATGTTTGTGTTCTTTGTATCATATCCAGTTGTCTGACCCCTCCAAGTTGATACATATCATACAGCTTTATTTTCCTGGGCCACTGTATGTATGTAGATATGTATGTGTGTATGTATATATGCATGTGTGTATGTATGTATATGAATATATAGAGAGATATAATTTTACTAGTGTAGTTTTACTATTTATTTCTCCTGTAACTAATTTAACTTTTCCTTTATGAATTTGGATGCTATGCCATTTGGTGCATATATGTTCAGTATCAGGTGCATATATGTTTAGTTTATGGTCTATGGTACCTTTAAGCAAGATGCAGTTTCCCTGCATATCTGTCTTAATTGGGTTTATTTTTGTTTTTTCTATGTCTGAGATCTTGATTACTACCGCTTCCTTTTTACCTCAGCTGAAGAATAATAGATTCCACTCCAGCACCTTATCTTAACTGTGTCATTCTGCTTGAAGTGTGTTTCTTGTAAATCACATATGTGAATTCTACTATCCATTCTGCTATTCACTTCTGTTTTAAGGGTAAATTAATCATTTTCACAGTATAATTACTAACTGTGTATTTCCTTCCATTCTATTTTCTTCTGTTTATGCTTTCCTTTCTTTTTTTGTGCTGCCCCTCCTTTAAAGTCTGTTTTGCTTCTGACCACTGCCTCCCTAAATCCATCCTTTCTTTTAACACACCCTTTCTTTCCTCTCCTACTTTCCTATTGGGTAAGACAGACTTCTATACCCAACCCTCTGTGTGTATACATATATGTGGTACACACACACACACACACACACACACATATTTCCCTGTTTGAACAAATTCCAATGAAAGTGAAGTTCAAACATTGCCATCCATGCCCCACCCTATCTCCCCCTCCACTATAAAAGCCTTTCCTTGAGCACCTTTTTTATGTGATATAATTTTCCCCATTCTTCCTCACCCTTCTCCTTCTCTTAGTGCATCCCTTTTTTCAATCTTTTATTTTTTTACTTTATTCCAACATAATTGACTCACACCTGTGCCCTCTGTCTGTGTATAAGACTACTTATAACTGCCCTAATAATGATAAAGTCCTTAGGAGTTATGCGAATCATCTTCCTGTAGAGAAATGTAAACAGTTTAACCTTATTAAATCCTTTATGATTTCTCTTTCATGTTTACCTTTTTACGCTTCTCTTGAAGTCTAGTGTTTGAATGTCAAATTTTTTATTCAGCTCTGGTCTTTTCATCAGGAATACTTGAAAGTTCTCTATTTCATTAAAAATCCATTTCCCCCTTGAGGGATTAAACTTAGTTTTGCTAGGCAGGTGGTTTTTGGTTATAATCCTTTCTCCTTTGCCTTCCAGAAAGTCACATTCCAAACCTTCTGCTCTTTTAACTATTGATTGTAGTGCGATCTCTATTGTGGCTCTACACTATTTGAGTGGTTTATTTTTGACTGCTTTTAGGTTTCTTTTTCTTTTTCCTGGGGCTCTGGAATTTGGCTATAATATTCTTGGAAGTTTTCATTTTGAGAACTCTTTTAGGAAGTAATAGGTGAACTCTTTCAATTTCTATTTTACCCCACCCTGGTTCTAAGCTGTTGAGGGCAGTTTTCATTTATGAGTTCTTGAAATATGATGTCTAGACTTTTTATAATCATGGATTTCAGACAGTCCAATAATTCTTTTTTAACTTATTTTATTTTTAATTTATGGAATAAAACAAGAATTTCCATAACAGTACAATATAAAAGATAATTATACATGAAACTGCAGATCTACTATGAACAATTTGCTATTCCTTTCAAATATACGAAATAGTCATGTAATTTTTTCCTTTTTCTTCCTCCCTGCCCTAGAGATGTCTACCATTAGACACAAATAGTAATGTGTGTGTATACACACATATGTACATATACTTGTACAATTACTCTATAAATCTTTCTCTTTTTTGGTTCTTTCTCTGGATGCAGATAGCATCTTTCTTCATATGTCCTTTATAGTTAATTTGGATATTTATAATTAACAAAATAACTTATTTGCTCAAAGTCATTCATAAAACAATATTGTTGTTACTGTATACAACATTCTTTTGGTTCTGCTCATTTCACTCCATTATTTTGTGCAAGTGTTTCCATGTTTTTCTAAAAACCATTGAGCTCATCATTTCTTATACCATAGTACAATTTCATCACAATTATGTATTACAACTTCTTCATTTTTTCTTCAATTGATGGGCATCCCTGCAATTTCCAATTCTTTGCCACCACAAAGAGAGCTGCCATAAACATTTTAGAACATATAGATTCTTTTCCTTTTCTCCTCATCATCTTTGGAAATAGATCAAATAGTGGTATTGCTGGATCAAAGGATACAGGTAGTTTAATAACTCTTTGGGCATAAATCCAGATTATTCTCCAAAATTATAGAATCATTTTAAAATTCCTCCAATAATGAACTAGTTTTTCCATATCCTCTGCAACATTTGTCACTTTCCAGCTCTATCATTTTAGTCCATCTGGTAGGAGTAAAACGAAATCTCAAGGTTCTTTTAATCTGAATTTCTCTAATCAATAATGGTATATACTCAAGCATAGGTTCCCAAAGTGGGTAATACCATCCCCCTGGAGAGTGGTGGAATGATCCAGAATGGCAGTATTTATTTTAAACAATGCAAGTTTTTTTTTTAAGTAAAAGGGTTAAAGAAAGTAGATTTCCAGGCAGGTACTGAGTAATTTTTTTTAGGGAGGGTGATAGGCCAAATAACTTTGGGAACTTTGATAGAGCATTTTTATATTATTATAAATTATTTTGATTTCTTCATAGGAAAACTTCCTATTTATAACCTTTGGCCATTGATCAATTGGGGAATGTCTTATATTCTTTTTTCCCCCTCAATTTATTTATTTATTTTTAGTTTTCAACATTCATTTCCACAAGATTTTGAGTTACAAATTTTCTCCCTGTCTTTCCCCTATCCTCCACCCCAAGATAGCAAGCCTACTGAATACCCCTTCCCTCAATCTGTTCTCTATCCTCCCCCATCACCCCACCCCCATTTTCTAGTAGGGCAAGATGGATTTCTATAGCCCAGTGCCTGTATATCTTATTTCCCAGTTGCATGTAAAAAACATTTTTTAAACATTATGAGTTGTACTCTTTTTTTTTTACTTTTTAGAGGGACAATTGGGGTTGACTTGCCCAAGGTCACATAGCTAGTTTTGTGTGTGTGTGTTAAGTGTCTGAGGCTGGATTTAAACTCAGGTTCTCCTGACTCCAGGGCCGGTGCTCTATTATTCACTGTGCCACCTAGCTGCCCCTATGACTTGTATTCTTATAGATTTGAAAGAGTTTAAATTACTATTCATGAATTTCCTTACATATTATTTTTACTCACTATTTTCCTCCTCAGTCTCTTTTTACCCTATTCCCTGTTGCCTTATCTTTTCACCTTACCCTCTTATTCTTTATTTTATCCACCTCTCTAAAATTCCTTATCTTCTTATCATATATTCTCCCCATCCTCCTAATCTTATTCTATACACTCTTTTAAAATTCTTTCTCCTGCCCTTTCCCCCAGTGTTCTCACCTCCTTAGAAGTTCTGAAGGATTCTAAACCTCTTCAGATGTACATTTTGTTTCCTCTTCAACCCTGAAGAGAGCAAGGTTCCAACAATACCAGCCCTCCATCCTGACCTGTTTCCTCTTTATTAGTTTCCCTTTTCATGCCCTGTTTTTTATGAGATAATTCTTAAATTATGGGGCAGCTAGGTGACACAGTGAATAGAGCACCAGCCCTGCAGTCAGGAGGACCTGAGTTCAAATTTGGCCTCAGACACTTGACACAATTACTAGCCATGTGACTTTGGGCAAATCACTTAACCCCAATTGCCCACCAAAAAGCAAAAAAAAATCATTCTTAAATTATCTTCCCTTAATCTATTTTTCAGGTCAATTGTTTTTCCATAAGGTATTTCATATTTTCTTCTATTTCTCCATTCTTTTGACATTTTTAAAAATTATTTTTTGAACACTCATGAAGTAATTAGCTTCCACTTGTTAAATTCTAAATTTTAAGGAATTATTTTCTTCATCATGCTTTTTATCTCTTTTTCCATTTGGCCAATTCTGCTTTTAAGGAAGTTCTTGAGTGATTTTTTCTTTTGTCCCTTTTACCATTTGACCAACTCTGTTTTTTTAAGTGTTATTATCTTCAGTATTTTGTGCCTCTTTTACTGTTAATTCTTTTTTCATACTTTTCTTGCATCACTCTTATTTATTTTTCTTATTTTTTTTCTACTCATCTCTTTCTCTAATTCTTCCAGGAATTCTTGTTAGACTTGGGTCCTATTATCATTTTTGAAGCCTTGCTTGAAATTTCCACATTGTTTTCTCCTCCTGCATTTGTATCTTGGTCTTCTCTGCCACTGCAATAGTTTTTTATGGTCACATTCATTTTTTGTTGTTTGCTCATTCTCTCAGTCTATTTCTTGACTTTTAGCTTTATGTTAAATCTGGGCTCTGCTCACTTGAAGGTTGGGAGACAGTGTCCCAAGCTTCAGGCTTTTTTGCAGTGCTATTTTCAGAGATAGTTCTGCAGGTCTGTAAATTTTCAGTGCTTCCAAAGTGATATTATCCTTGGAGAGGTGTAATCACTGTTCTATTCTTCTCTCCAGTCTTAACCCAGGAAGGGTTCCTATTCCCCTGCAGTCACAAATGCTAGCATTCCTATCTGCCTTTGGACTGCAAATAGGGTCCCTGCTCCCTTGTGACCAACTATAAGTACTCCTCTCTACCCTGGAACTGCCACCAAGAATTGCATGTGGGCAATGGAGTTGCCCTTAGTAGCACCCAGTTCTGTGCCCAATGTCAGGTCAGGTCCCTGATAATCACTTTCTGGTCAGTTATCCAATAACCATATTATCTCTGAGCTGAGAACTACTGCTGTTGTTGCAGCCACCTCTAAAACCCATTGTTTATGTTGCCATTGCATGTACATTCTGGATTGGCCCCACTCTGGTGTCACATACCTCTCCTTCTGATCTCCTAAATTGTCTTAGGCTGGAAAAATGTCTCACCCTGACACTTTGTTGGCTATGCTGCTCCAAAATTCAATCTGATGTGGAGGGAAATGCATTCTTTTGTCAACAAATACTATTGGAAGACAGAGAAAACATTGCAAAAAATTTGAAAATACAAGCATTAGAACAAATCATACTACATGCGAGGTTTGTTGCATAATCTATGAAAGTACAAATGTTTCAACTTGTGATATTTGCTGGATTCCATTTTAATATTAATTAACTATTTATTTGTGACCCACTAAAGGAAATATACATTTTCCATTAGCAAATGACTTATTTAACAAAAAAAAACATTTTATGGGGGAAATATGAAATTACAGCTTTGAATAGAATAAAAAGGGGTTTCAAGATAGTACCAAATATGAAGATTGTACCAAATGTGAAATATCTTGACATCATTCAGAATAATCTCTTGCAGCAAAGAAATTGGAGCCAGAAGCAAAGTGCTACAAAATGTCATATACTTGTGTGTAAATACAATGGAACATCATTCTTCTATAAGAATTCAGAGAAATCTCAGAAGACTTTTGTGAACCAATGCAGAATAAAGTCAGCAGAACTAGGAGAATAATTTATACATTAAAAACAACATTGTAAAGACAAGCAAATTTAAAAGACTTAAAAACTCTGATCAATGAATTAAGTCTCATAATGAAACATGCCTAAAGAGAGAGGCAATGGAGTTAAGGTGCAGATTAATACCAAAAAAAATTATTTGACTAAGGTAGGAATTGTTTTTGTTTGACTATGCATGTTTGCTTAAAGTGTTTGTTTTTCTTTATTTTTTCATGGAGGATAGAAGTGGGAGAGAGAAAATATATTTTGCTAATTGCAAGAAAATGAAATATTAAAAAAGAATAAACCTCAAAATTATGACATAAAAACAGAAGGTATCAAGAAAGCTTAAAAAGAAAAAGAAGCAAGTCTTTAAATAGAATCTTTACAATACTTTGTAATGAAATATGAAGTGATCATGAAAATCTTTTATACCACACAGATGTTTTCTCTTTATCTCATGGCCATGCACTTAAAAAACTAAAGAACTTAAAGTTCAGTGGCACATTTTTTCTGGTGCAAACGTACAAATATTCTTACTGGCCTTTTCTGTAATGACAAGACTCTCTCAGTAGTATGCTAACTAGCAGGCATTTTGGGGGAAAAAAATGAACACACTAAATCTTCCTCTTCAAGGTAAAAGCAACCCTTTATAATGATTGAGAATGCAACTGCCTTTTGAAAGAAATTTACACTATGGAAAGAACATTTTGAAAATAAATGCTTGGACGGATTCCATTGTTATATAATTTTGTTGTAGAGATTGATTTGCATGTCACCTATAAAAATGCTCATATATGCACATTTAAAGCAGAAATTTATAAACAGAATTTTATAAACTGTTTAAAATATTATAAATGAAGAGCTTCAGTGAATTTTAAATTCATGTATTAAAATATATGAAGAAGTGATTGAAAGTGACAGATTCATATAAACCTGTGAGAACTTTTATGATCTGATGCAGAGTAAAGTAAGAAAAACCAGGATAAAATATATTGACTATGTAGCCCCCCCTCAATCCTCTTTTATATCAATCACCAGGTTTCCCTGTAAAAGAAGCTAAATTCTTCCTTTCCCCCCAGCTCCCAGGAGGGATACTAAAAGACAGACAGAAAGATAGGCACATACACACACATATACACAGACACTGTAAAAACAGGCAGACAGACAGATAGGCAGGGAGGCAGACAGACAGTAAGGAAAGATGACTAGAGGAGAAAATACTGCTACATCCAGTCCAGGACCTGGAGACGGGATTATCTATGAGGTTTTGACTCTGCCCCTTTTCTGGCTGGGAGGGGGAAAAGTGAAGAAATAGTAATGACACCTATAGGCTAGAAAAACAATACTACAAAGTAAAACTCAGTAATTATGATCACTGAAATGACCAAATCATGACTTCAGACAACTGATGATGAATCGTGTTTCCCATCTCTGGGTAGAAATGTGATGATCTAGAGGTACAAGACGAGATATCAATTTTCAGACGTGGTCAATGTGTAAATTTGCTTTGATTGATTAAATATTTGTTATAAGGGAGGGTTTGGGGTCTTTTTTGGAGAAGAATTATGGCAGGAGTGGGGGAGGGTGAAAATACCCCCAAAAAAAGACATGAGGGAAGAAAAAGATCATTATTGAAACATCAAAGAAATGTATAAAAGAGGTAAGAAGGAAGCCATAAAGGTGACATGAACAAGACTATGAAACATGATGAAATTATCTTGTTTAATTGCATACCTATTTAAAATATAAATTAAATTTCCTCCTCTCCCCTGATACTTAGGTAGGTCACTACTGCTGCTGTTAA
Organism: Petaurus breviceps papuanus; assembly: GCF_028583685.1. Taxonomy (NCBI): domain Eukaryota; kingdom Metazoa; phylum Chordata; class Mammalia; order Diprotodontia; family Petauridae; genus Petaurus; species Petaurus breviceps. The sequence continues at coordinate 3,058,087 of NW_027185791.1, forward strand.
TAAGGGTGTTGTTGGAAAGGTCTAAGAAACTACTGTGAACTGAGACTGATGGTTAATGAGACATCTCCTTGATCTTTCCTGCCTCTGCACTGGGAAGGAGGACAATCTTGATTAACTGCACTGTTACTCTGGAGATTTGACACTCCATTCCCATGAAAGGGAAGGAGTTAAAAGCAGAATAATCTGAAGTAAATGTTATCTCTCTATGTATTGTCTGCCTATTTGTCCATCTTCTGCATTTGTTTCATAAAAGGAATTTCGTATTTTTCCTAATTTTATGAGAATAATATGAGTTTCTTAGATGTTAATTGTTCTTTAAGTGTTTGATAGGATTCAGATACCAATCTGTCTAGAACATATACCGTACTTTAATTTCTCAGCACCACATAGTATCTTAATAAGTATAAACCCTGTGGTAGCGCTCAAAGAAATTGTAAAAGGAATGGACTAAAAAATATTTTACTAAGTACTCACTATGTGATAAGCATCACTCAAGAGTGATAGTGGCTGATAGTAAATGGAGAAGTACCTGTATAATTAGTTTGAACATCACCAGATACCACCAGAAAAAAAAAAAAGTTTGCAGCAGATGGTGTGAGAGTCATTGCTCTTAATCAGGAGAAATGATACATGTATGGAGGTCAAGCTTGATCAGCTGGTATAATTTCCCCACATAGAGAACCTGGGAAGCTTTCCTCCAGAAAAATCATGATTATAGAAGGAATGTGTCTTGGAGAGATGGAGGAACACACAAAGACATTGTGTAACTGGCTCCCCCTGGCTATCCAAATACATTATTTTTCCTTTCGCTGACTAGAAAAAAACTAAACACATCCCTGGAGTCTCATAAGCTAGCATACTGAGTGGATGTGAACTCAAATGGTATCTTGAATCTGTACTAGCTACTCTAGGGACCCCACATGTCCCTATGAATAAAGCAGGAGGAAATATCAAATATATTAGAATAAAATAATCACAAAAGAGGAAATGAGAGGAGAGATAGGTAAAACATAAATTAAAAAAGACACAGATCAGTTTACCTTTGATCCTCAGAGGAGTGCTTAGAGGTCTTGCTTGCTACAAGCTTCCTACTTCAGGATTCTCAGAATCTCTCTCTGGTTCTAAGATAACTTATTATATATATATATTCCTTAGGGTATAACCAAATTTCTCACACAATGGATTTGGCTGACTGAAGATGTACAGGTTTTTTTCACACAGTTCTGACTGATTGGTTCATTCACGAATTATTCTCACCCAACAAAGGTAAATGGTTTTAGATGGGTAAGATAATCAATGAAACTCCACCCTTACTTATAGAAAAGTGAGACAGTCAAATTATCAAAATAAAAAACAAGGTGAAATCGCCTTAAATGAGAGAACAAATAAAAAGAATCATTACTACCTACCTCATACAACTATATGCTACAACATTGAGAATTTAAAAGAAATATAAGATAGTCAAATTATTATGAATATGAAATAGAGGACTTCTCAGAAAATGAAATTGAATTAACCATAAAGGACTATTTCTTTAATGTTTCAGTCAGGAGATTCTATATCTTTCTAATCTAACTTGTCCAACAGTTTGTTCAGTTCTTAGTATCTCAGTAGCCCTTTTCCGGTCACAGGGAGTTTGAGTACAACCTAGCCACCAGTTTCCAAGCCATCTTCCGCTTCCCCCTCCTACCAGCCTGTCCCCATGTCCAGCTTCCTCACTCCTCTTCCCTCCCAGTGCCAGTCCTATTTAACCCAGGTAAGAATTCTTTTGAAAACTCACCAGATTTTTACTGATTTAGGTGCCCATTTCTAACTGGGGCTCCAGTGGACCTGACCCTGTTTTCATGCTCCCTGACTGCCTTTCTTTATTGTAAGTATGGCTCACCAACAAAGTAGGCTTACTGTACTATTGTGTTGTGTGCCTTGTATTTCCTTGTACTGAATTATTGGTATCTCAAACCTTACAAAATCTGTATTAAGACAGAGGGAAACAATAAAGTCTTCTACAATTATTATGTTGTCATTTTTGTATGTTACCTTTTATTTATAAATTTTGATGCAATGCTATTTGGTTCATATATATTTGTACTGACAGTGCTTCTTTGTCATTGGTCAATTTAAGCATCATGTAGTTCCCCTATTTATCTTTCTTAATATTATTACATTTTATTTTTACTTCGTCCAATAGCATGATTACAATTTCTGTTTGGGGAGAATTATCTAATACATGGAAAATTTTGTTCCAGCCTCTCATTTGTATTCAGTATGTATATTTCTAGATGTGTTTCTTCTATACAGCAAATTGTCATCTTTTCTCTTCCTGTCCATTATTTTATTTGTTATATTGAATTGTTGTCTTCCTCTCTGGGCATCTGGGTGGCACCATGCATAGATTGCTGGGCCTGAAGTTAGGAAGAAACATCTTCCTGAGTTAAAATCTGGCCTTAGACACTTACTAACTGTGAGATCCTTGGCAAGTCACTTAATTTTTCCTCAGTTTCCCTATCTGTAAAATGAGCTGGAGAAAGAAATGGCAAACCACTCTAGTATCTTTGCTAAGAAAATCCCAAATGGGATAACAAAGAGTCAGGCATGACTGAAATAAATGAATAACAACAACTTGTGCCTCTTCAGGAACTGGTCTCATTCCGCTCTTAGATATATTCAGGACTTTCTCTACTGGACCCTTCATCCTGAAGCCTCATTCCAACCCTGGAATTCACACATTGGAAGTGTCTGCCACTCCTAGAGACTCTCCCTCTATTGGATGGCTACTCCCAGAACCTCGGTTTAATGAGGCCCAGGTCAACAATTTTTCCTCTCTGGGCTGCACTCTTGCCTTTTTTTTTTTTTTTTACCATGCCCCCTAGACAGGTTCTCTCGTCTTCTCCCACAAAACACTTTCCAGGTTCTTTTTATATGTTGCCTTCCATCATTAGAATGTAAGCTTCTTGAGGGCAAAAACTGCTCTTCCTTCTACTTGTGTTTGTATTCCCAATGCTTAGCATAAGACCCAGCATTTAGTGATAGCTTAATAAATGCTTGTTGACCATCATTTTCCCATATTTTTAAAGGTTACAATTAATAGATCTGGTTTTCTCCATTTCTTTACTTTATAGTGATTGTTTCTCCTTTACTCTTTTAAGCTAGCACATTCCTTTCATGCTAATCTATTCTCTCAGGCTCTTACTTCTCATGACCTGCCCTATCTTAAATTCCTTTACTTATATAATGGAGACCTTCTCTCTCCAACCCCCAGAACACAAACAAATATTTTGACTTCTTCCGGTGGAAACTCTAGGTGGTAGGCTACTGGTCATGTGCAATTCACAAGGTGCTTCTGGTAAGTGACTCTCTTGGATATAACCCTTCAAGTGACAAGATGTCAGCAAGGAGCAGAGGAAGACAGCCCTTATCAACCCTGACATTGGTGACTTCTGTTCTTATGTGGGGTCAGAACTTAAATAGCTATGTTTGTACCAAGGTTTCTGGATGCCTTTTCCTCTGCTGTACATTTGTTTCCTTTAGCATAACCTCATAAAAACTGGAATGTTCCAGAGTTCTGGCACTGCAGCAGTAGTATTTCCCACCAGCAAGGTGGTGAGAGTGCTATTTCCCAAGTGTAGCAATGATTGATGACAAGGGAAAATACTTGTATTTATTTGAACACTAAAAGTACGGAAGCCACCAGAAGAAAAATCAAAGTTAGCTATGTTATTGGCAGTACTGTGTGCAGAGGTGAAATATAAAAAGGCTAATAGGCAAAATTATCAAACTGCATTATGCTTTGAAAAGGCTTATCTAATAGCAATCACATGCTTAGCGTCCTCTCTTCCATGAAGGACAAAACATCCTGTTCCACATCTCATTCATGTTTGTATGTTGGGTACTTTTTTAGCTTTCTTCTTCCCAGGAACACTTAGACTTTGAGTCCTAGACTGTTAAAATAGGCCAAATAGAAAACAGTGACTTAATAACAAAATAAGAAATATTTCAATTTGTATTAGATTATAATACGTCCTCTTACATAAACACAATAAAAACTTTTAAAAATTGTTATTTAAATTTTACAAACCATCCTCAGCCTGTAAGCAATACAAAAACAGGCAACAGGACAGATTTACATGATCATTTCTCTGAATTCATGACCTTTCCAGCTTCACTCCATCCTACCATTCCTTCATGTACTCTTATATTCTAGCTATCTCTGTTAAAATCCTCTTCTTTGATCAAGGTGCCACCTTCTCTACGAAACCTTTCTTGAACAATTCTTTCCAAGAAAAAAGTACAGTCATTTCTGCTATGATGTTACAAACGTGTTCCTAAAAATCACTGTGTTATTTAAAATCACTCAATAAAAACCACAGAGTTTATGGAAAAATGGCTTTAGAGTCACAGTACTCAAAAACCTCGACACTGACACATTGAGAAAATATAGGAAAGCAATAATAGAAAAGGAAATTCCATTCTAAAATAACTACATAATGCATAAAATATGTGGGGATCAGCCTCCCATAGCACACAAAGGATTTATATAGATATAATTATAAAGTATTCCTTAAGGAATTGAAGAACAACCTAAATAGCTGGAGTTCAGTGTTCATGGCTAGGTCAATCCAATATAATAAAAATGATACTACCAAAATTAGTTTATATTTTTAATGCTATACCAATTAAGCTACCAAGAGGATACTTGACAAAGCTTGATAAAATAATAACAATATTCATTTGCAAAAATGAATGATCTAGATTATCAAGGGAAATGATGAAAAGAATGAAGGGGGAATAGCACTTCAAAACCACAAACTACATTATAATGTTTGTTGTTGTTTAATTGTTTCAGTTGTTTATAACTCTTTGTGAGTTAACCCCATCTGGGGTTTCTTGGCAAAGATACAGAATGGTTTGCCACTTGCTTTTCCAGTTCATTTTATAGATGAGGAAACAGGAAAATAAGGTTAAGTGATCTGCCCAGGGTCACATAACTAGTAAGGGTCTGAGGCCAAATTTGAACTCAGGTCTTCCTGACCCCTTAGGTCTGGCACTCTGTCCACTGTACCACCTAGCTGCCCCAATTCCATTTATACTGCACTGTAAGAAATGATGCGTGTGGTAAATACAGAAGAATGGTAAGATCTACAGGAATTGAGGCAAAGCAAAGTAAAAAGAAAACAACATACACAATAACTACAACAATTTAAATGGAAAGAATGACACCTCAAAATTAAAAGTAAATGTGACAAAATTAAAAAGATTAAGTGAGACTTAAATGAAGAAATATGAGAAGACAGCCCCCCTCACCCCCAACCCCACCCACCTACCTCTTTGTGGAGGTGGGAGTCCATAGGTGTTATACATTGTTCATGTTTTTGATATTTCTTAATTCATTAAAAAGCTGCCTTTTGGGTTGCTAAAAGAGAGTGTTTGCTTAAAAAATACTATTTGTACTAGGGTATGGCTCTCTCAAAAGGGGAGAGGAAGGGATATATGGGGTATTATGGTGATGTAAGAAACAGAAAGCTTCAGTAATTTCTTTTAAATATAGGAACCCAATAAAGACACTAGTTTCATTACATACATGGTAAATGGCTAAGAAATACATAAATAATACAAGAAATAGTGGTATTGTCCATGTGCTCAGGTTACTGCTTGACCTTTGCTTAGATTCTCACTGGCCAAGCTGGCATAGTCCATAGCTATAGATGAGTACAGGATCAGAAGGTGGCTTCTAGAACAAGGGGCCGGGAAGGGGGATGGACTATGTGAGTATAGATCAGTCCTCCTCTGTTGATATGAGAATATTGAGATTATTGATATTGCTATTGTCTCCAAAAAAGAAGTTAGGTTGAGTCACACAGGTGACTTATTAGTCCTCTGAGCTTAGAAATAAAAATTCTCCGAGACACTGGCCAGAATCTTATTGATCACAACAAATTTGGACTTACATGGTTTTGAACTTATTGAGTTCCAGCAAAAAGAAATATGAAAAAAATGTCATGAATGTGAAATTATAAGAGCAAATCAATTGCATCAGAACATCATCATCTAATTCACCTCACCAGAAAAAAAAATGAAAAATTCCGAAGTGTGAGAATCCAGGAAATTTCACTTAATTATACGGACAAGCATGAGAAAAACATTCTTCATAATCACTCATTTAATTAAGCAAATACTTAAAAAATAATTTGTGATAACCCTAATTTTTCACCCCTACAGTAGTGATTCAATCCATTTACATTTCTTAGCCACGTATTTCATTTCCATTTTCTTTTCCAAAATGCTTTGCGGCTTGGCCATTTTTGAGGAATCATCATCTGTGAATGCCTAACATCCAGGCAAGTTTCCCTGGCTTAAGCTGTATCTGTGAGCTGGTTCATGATTTATTCATGAATTTGTAGTTCATTAAAGATGTAGCTCATGGCTTTCTAAAACATGAAAAGAAAGTGAAATAAAAATTTTGAAAATGGTTTTAAAATAATAGGTAGAAATTAAAAGAATTTGCTATGGTTCAAAAAAATCCTGTGATATTACAGACCCTCTAAATACAGTCTTTTTGCACCCACACTAACCACCTCTTACAAAAGCAAACAATAGCTAGATATTTAATCAATACATTGCTGCTATATTTTCAATCAGGTAATTCACGTTCTGTTATGATTGTTCACATTTCTTTACATTATAGCATAATACAAAGGAGTTAAAGATGACACGGTTAGTCTTTAATTCTCTTATTCTCTCCCGATCATAATTTCTTCCTATAAGGAAACCATTTTTGCACAAAATTTGGATTCCCTTGATATCTCTAATTTTCATGAAGAGATCTCTTATCTTTCCCATTCTATGTTTTCTTCTATTTCTTTGCATTACTCATTTAAGAAAACCTGATTTCTCCTTGATATTCTTTGGAATTCTGCATTCACTTGGGCATACCTTTCTCTTTTCCTTTCCTTTTCCTTTCATTTTCTTTCTTTCCTAGGGTATTTGTAAAGCCTCCTCAGACAGTCATTTTTCATTCTTGCTCTTTTTGGGGGGGGGATTTTATTTTGGTTACTGCCTCCTGCATAATATTGTGAACCTTTGTCCATAGTTCTTCAGGTGCTCTCTCTCAAGATCTAATCCTTTAAATCTATTCATCACTTCCACATCATATTCTTAAGAGATATTACAAGATCATACGTATATGGTCTGATGCTTTTTCTTATGTTCTTCAATTTAAGTCTACATTTTGCAGTAGAAGCTTATGATCTGAGCCATAGTCAACTTCAGGTCTTGTTTTAACTGATGGTGTAGAGCTTCTCCATTGTTGGTTGCAAAATGTATAATTAATCTATATTTCTATATTGACCACCAGGTACTGTCCATGTTAGAGCTGCCCTTTGGGTCACTAAAAGAGAGTGTTTGCTTTGACCACAAAGAGTTATCTTGACAAAATTCTATTAATCTTTGCCCTGCTCCATTTTGTACTCCAAGACCAAACTTCCCTGTTATTCCAATTATCTTTCAATTTCCTATTTTAGTATTCCAGTCCCCTATGATGAATGTGACAGATAATCATTCTGTCATTTTTTTTACATTATACCCTAGTACTGCTTTTCTCACCCTTTTATTGTCAATGAGGGCTACTCCATTTCTTCTAAGGGATTCTTGCCCACAGTAGTATATGTACTGATCACCTGAATTAAATTCATCTATCCCCATCCATTTAAGTTTCCTGACACCCAAGATGTCGATATTTTAACTTTCCATCTCCTGTTTGACCACATCTAAATTACTTCAATTCATAGATCTTGCCTTCTGGGTTCCTATGGAATATTGATTTTTGCAGCATCAGACTTTCCTTTCATCACAGGGCTGGGCTTCCTTTTGGCTTTGACCCAGTCACTTCATTCTTCCTGGAGCTGCCTGTATTGTATTTGTTCTCCACTCTTTCCCAGTAACATATTAGATACCTTCAGACCTGAGGGATTCATCTTCTGATGTCATCTCTTTTATCATTTTAATACTTTCCATGGGGTTTTCTTGACAAAGATACTTGAGTGATTTGCCATTTTCATCTCCAGTTATAGTCCTTAAAAGCAATTAAAATATGACCTGATACTAGTCATTTGTGACTCATTAACATTTCCCTCTTTAGAGAGCACTTAAGTAAAAAGTTTCCTGTTGTTTTGTCATGGTTCTCTGTAGCAAGAGAAAGAAAAGAAATAAATTTCTTAATCAAAATAAAAAAAATTTTCTGTTTTATTGCATCTTTATCAATATTTTAGTGAACATTTCTATAGCCTTTCCAATTTTCAACACTTGTCTTTATGATCACATTTCTAAGTCTGAAGTCTAAAGGCTTTTATTTCTTGTCATTTTCTTTTGCTCTGTCTTTGAGCCAAATATCATCTTGAACAAAGTGTTTTTCTAACATCTGGAATCCCTTTGAGGTTGGTATGGGTAGAAGAAAAAAAATGAAAGATTTCATGTAAGGCATAGACTTTTAAATAAGTAGGGCCTATGGCAGACATTGAAAAAGATGCAAAAATCAGCTGCCATAATGCTTCCCAGGTGATTTGCATTTGGCTAATTTGTTGCCTTAGAACAGATTCCAAATCACAATCATGAAACATTTCAAAACTCTAATCAAAATTTAAAATATTTTTAAGAACAGTTTTTGGCTGAGTCTCTAAAGTAGGATCCTAGAATTATAGATTTAGAGATTGAATACAAATCTCTCGTTTTACAGATGAAAAAAACTGTCTTGTCATATGGGTCACAAGGCAATAAGTGGCAAGGTAATTTCCAGCCCAATCTTTGCAGTCATTATAGGAGAGAGCAACCTCTGTAAAAAAAAAAAAAAAGAGGGGGAAGGGAGGGGCCGCTATCCTCAACCACTACTCAGTGCGCACCAAAGGTTGGGTAATCAATCCCTAAAGTGTCTGGAGTAGCAACAGCACCCTCAGACAACTGGCTTTAGCCTTTGCAGCCATGATTCAGGGAAATAAACCCTGAAAAGAAGGGCCAAACATGCCCAGTTGTCAACCAACTGCTACCTTTAAGTCTAGCAATCCAGTCTAGCCAAAGGAGTAAGGCTCCTTGACAGAGAGGCAAGAGACAACATTGTACCAGGTGAGTTCACTGCCTGCCACCTCTACCCCCACCTCCTTTCATACCCCCCAGGAGACAACCTGGGACCAACGTCCAAGAGCCCTAGGAATAGTAGTGCCCCAAACTCCAGGCAACTCAACTAGTTTCAGTCTAGGTCCCCTAACCCCAGCCATTACGGAGGTGGGGCAACACCTGTGGAAAAGAAACTGGCTCTCTCTGGCCACTACCACCACTATAAATGACTGAACAACTGCCATCTATTAGCAGGTAAGTCCAAGAGTCCTAAGGGTGGAAGCACCTTCAAGGCCACTGGTCTTGCTTCCATACCAGTCCCGTTATCCAAAGAAGCAAACTAACTGTGTGGAAACATAACCTGATAACTGCCTCTGCAGGTGTACAACTCCCCTCCACCATGATCCAGCAGTCAAAGCTGCTGAAGACACATCATTTCCCCTCCCCCTCTCCAAATGTTCTCTCTACCAAAGTCCTTGGCACTGTCAAATTGTTCAGTGTTATAAATGAATCTGTTTTTATCAGTGGAAATAACATTAAATATGCATTAGCCTCTCCTTTGCTATGGAACCCTGAGAACCATGGGACTTTTCCATTTGCCTTATAGCTATATATATGTTATCTTCCCCATTCAATATTTTTCTAATGCCATCACTAAACTCCTTGAAAGCAGGGACTATTTATGATTTTCTCCTCATAGGTTTAGTACTTGGTACAATACTTTGTAAACACTAAGCACTTAAAAATGCTTTTCATTCACATGTTGAACCCAGCTACTCTGACTCCATTTCTAGCATTCTTGACATTGCACCACAGCCAAAGCAAAAGACCAAAATCATCATATAGCAGCTGCAAGTCAATGCTGATAAGTTAGTCTTCATTTCATCAGATGAGTAGGGTTGACTGTGGGAATGGTTTCAAATTTTCTGCACAGACTACAGGATCTTTCATTTTACTTTGGCAGAGAAGATACAACATGACTTACTAAGCTACTTTTTTCTTAGGATAGAAAGCTATACTCTAACTATATCTGAAGACAGATTTAAATGCTAATGTACATTTAAAAGATCACATAGTTTTTAAGAAATTAGTGTTTTGGGTTGATTGAGCAAATCAATAAAACTACCCCCCACCTCCATTTGTTAAATGAAAAAGTACTAAGCTCTAATATATTTACTAGGTGAGAACACATCTCAATTGTTCATTAGGTGTGTAGAAACCCTAGAAAGTTCCTTACATGTGATAGGAAGAGTTTTGAGACAAGCTAAGGGACTTAATCATTTCCATCTGGTGACTGGATAAAACTATTTATCTAGTTCAAATTAACTATTTAAACAAATGATCATCCAGGAGAGAGCAACTGTGGACAAACCACTGAGAGTTGTTTGGGTGGTAGAGAGTATCACAGTCTCCTCTGTGGCTAGAAGAGAATCTCATGAACTTCAGAAAGTTGGAGGATTTGGACTTTTTCATCAGTGTCCTAATAGCAGCTGGCATCAGTTTTTGCTTCAGGAGCTAAGAACAAACTAGATGCACCAAGGAAAGGCAAATTCAAGACTTCACAAGAAGCCTTGCTCACAAGCTACAATGTAACTAAGGGGAGTTTCTCAGTATTCCTTAAAGGGGAAGAAAGGACTCTCAGGAAATATGGTACCCATTTGCCATTTATGTATTCCATAGACCTGAGTTCATTTTCCCTTGGACTTTGTAGGAGAACTTTCCCCCAGTTTGGGAAGCATTTTGTATCAGCTATACAACTGTAGAAAGAATGCTATTCCAATGCTAATTAAGCCTAGCTTGTTGATACTGATATCAACAGATAATCATGGAGGGAAGTACAATGGTAGGAGCTAATGAGCATTGGAAAAATAACACCATATATGTTTCAAGGGTACCCCTAAACTCTGAAGGAAGATTAGTAACCATCCTCTAAGCACCCAGCCTGCCAGTGCAAATAAGGCTTGAGAGAGAGCTCAGAGTTTACATGTGCTAATTTAATTCTTTTTTTTTAAGTGTTATCCTTTCGTGGTTTAAACATGCTTCTAGACTTTGACGAATTCTTTCGTCAATACTCTTAAGTATTTGTAATTTAGTTAATGTGGGTACCCCCTACATCAACATGGATGGATCCCTTCATAACTGAGTAGATTGTATTTGTGTTGCTGTGGATTGAAAGTTTATTGCATTGATCTACACATTAATTTAGCTAAGGTAATGTATAGAGAGCAGATATACAATCTCTCTTATGGCCCATCTACTTAGAATTTCCAGCTTGATAAGTAGCATAGTACAGTGATCACTGTATTTGTAATGAGAAGATGTAGGTTAAAATTCCAGCTGTTATTTGATGTTTGTTAGTACAATGATTAGAACTACTAATAGGTAAAGGAAGCCTGGGATACCACCCCTTCTCCCTCTCCACTAAGGGGTCAATATGCTCTGGACATACACATATAGTCTGATTAAGATCAGTCCTAGAAGAACCTGACCATCTTCAAAAAGGGTGAGAATCTTTGTTAATGTGAATACTGTTTATGGTATTAGCTTACAATGGAATGACTTGAAAGATTACTAAGGTTGAGCTATTCTGACAGATAACATAAAAATAAGGAAATAGAAGTTTAAGAGTTGCTGATGATGGATAGGATGTTGCGTATGGTTTTGTAACCAATTCCATTCTATTATAAGGAATTGATGTTCTTCACTGGGAAAAGAAAAAAATGCCATAGTCATTTAGTTTTAACTGTACAACACATTAAAAATTAAAGCATTTCTCTCAAACACGGGCCCAGAACTGAAAGGCAATCAATAAGGAGAATCTTGCTAAAAATAGAATTTAAATTTGTGTATGTGTATAGTACAATCAGATAGGAAATATTGATTTAAATGAAATGTACGTAGTAGCTTGTTCAGTTTTGTTCAAACATTTGTCCTGCATCATTTTAAGGCAGAATACAACCTCTAATTGTTGTGCATGTGTAGAAGTAGTGGGGAACTGTGGAACAGGGATGTTCTACCATTCCTATTTCTTTCTTCCTCCTGAGTTGCTCCCTCCTCCCCACAATTATTGACTCATTGCCTTTATGAGTTTGCTTGTGTAAATGCTCTAGAAAATGTTCTTTGCTCTAGAAAGAGGTATTGAAAAATTTATAATTTTCTACTATCTTTTTTAGCTCCTACACTCCCCACCCACCTGCACTCTGGGAAAAAAAAATCAGTGTTAAATAAGCTTCTCTTTTTTCTCTAATGCTCAATTGCCTACTCCCAAATACATTTCTGGTATACATGCTATTTCCAGCATTCTTTTTTAAGCTAAATTTTATTTTGCTTTCAGAATCTGATTTCTCTTCCTCTCAGTGAGAAATCAAGAAAAACAAACCTCTTTTTACTAACATGTAGTTTCAAGGAAAATAAATTCCTGCAATGACTGTGTGTGTGTGTGGGAAAGAACTCAAGTTATACTCTAAGTTTATCCCTTTTCTATGAGGAGGTATGTTTTATTATGAGTTCCCTGGAATTTTGTTTGAGCATTAAGTTGGTCATTGAGTTGATCATCAGTGTTTCAAAGTTATTTCTATTTACATTATTTTTATATATTAATTGTTTTCCTGGTTCTGATCACCTCACTCTGCTTCAGCTCATAAAAGACTTTCCAATTTTCTTTGAAAACATCTGCTAGATCATTTCTTACAACATATTTCACCACATTCATATACCAAAATTTGTTCAGCCATTCCTCAGTTGATGGGCATCTCCTCAGTTTTCCAATTCTTGATTATTATTATTTCTTGGTAATCAGTTATAAATTTATCTTTATCATTTTTATACTGGCAACTTGATCTTTTTAAAAATCTTTTCTTCTTTTAAAAAATCAAGTTAGCTAATGATTTCTCTATTTCATTGTGTTTTTTTCTTCAAAAAAACAAAAACAAACAACCAAACCAAACCAAAACAAAACAACAGCAACAACAACAGTTCCTGAGCTTTAAAAAAAATCAATTCAATGAACTTTTTTGTTTTCAATTTTGTTAATCTATGCTTTTATTTTTAGGATTTCTATTTTTGCATTTAATTAAAAATACTTAATTTGTTGATTATCTAGGGGTGTTTTTACATGCATGCCTAATTTATTGATCTGCTTTTTCTTTTTTATTGATGAAAACATTTACAAATAAACATTTTGTCCAAAGGATTACTTTTGACTACACCTAAAATTTTTGGTATATTGTTTCATTGTTGTCATTATCTCAAAGGAAAGGACCAATTGTTTCTAAGATGTTATCTTAAATCCACTCATTCTTTAGAATTAAATTATTTAGCTTCTGATTAATTTTTAATCATTAAATCAGTAGTCCTATATTGAATATATTTTTATTGCATTGCTGTCCATAAGTGTTTGTTTACGAGGTTTTGATGCCCTTTTATAATATAATATGTATAATGTATTATAATATATATAATACAAGTCCAATTTTTATAGTGATATGCATGGCTGAAAATACAACTTTCTAATCTAACCTCCACAGGTTTATCATACTTAATTTTCCTAAAATTCTACTCAGGAAATTCATTTCTTCTTTATTTTCTGATAGATTTGTCTAGGTCTAATAGGGGTAAATTGAAGGGTTTTACTATTTGTTTGTCCTGGCAACATATGTAACTTTTCCTTTCTGTATTTAGATGCTATGTCATTCAGTGTACATATATATAACATATGTAGTATATATCACATGTACCCATACACACATGTGTATGTATATATGTTTATATGTATTAATTCATTGTTTATGCTTACTTTAAGGAAATATAGTTTCCCTATTTTCCTCTTTTAATTGTCTATTTTTGCTGTTACTTTGAGGTTATGATTGTTATATCTGTCTTTTTTTTTACTTCAGATGATGCATATTAGACTTTGTTTCAGCCACTTATTTTAACTCTGTGTGTGTCTTTCTATTTCTACTGTTTCTTGTAAATAACATATTGTTAGATTCTGCTTTCTACATGATTCTTTTTATTTTTGCTTTTGGAGAGCAATTGAGGTTAAGTGACTTGCCCAAAGTCACACAGCTAGTAAGTGTGTCAAGTGTCTGAGGCCAGATTTGAACCCAGGTCCTCCTGACTCCAGGACCGGTGCTCTATTCACTGCACCACCTACTTGCTGTAGATTCTGCTTTCTAATCCATTCTATTATCCTGTTGTGTTTTATGAATGAGTTCATCCTATTCACATTCACAGTTATTCTTGTTAATTATTTATTTCCCTATGCCAATTCTCTTATGCTTTTCCTTCTCTTTGTTTCCTGACTTCTATTTAAGAACTTCCTTTTCCTTAATACTAATCTCCCCTTTAATCCACCTTTCCTCATATTTCCCCCTTTCTCTTCTATTTCCCTGTCAAGTGAAATATGTTTTGGTACCCAACTGGGGGTGGGAGGAGGGGTATTATTTAGTTTCTATTTCTAATAAGCACACTCAAACTCACAAGGGCCTATGGCCAACAGTTTCCACAGATGAAGCAAATATTTAAAACAAAGAAAGATGAACAAACTTTTGAAATACTTCGGGCTTCTCTGCAAGAGGCCAAGGAAAGAAACAGTGCTATAAGATTACCCTCCAAGGGTCTGGGAGATACAGAAGTTTGAGCAATGTGCCCAATCATCCAAATAAGCCTTGCTCCTGACCACTTCTCTGTTTCCAGTCCCTCCAGTCTCTGAGCTCCACAAAGTTTCTCCTTCTCCACTACCACATTTCTTCTATTTGTCTCCTTAGGAACTAGGCTCCCCTTTTATTTCTACTTCCACATGACCTGATAGGTCACCAGGGGGTATGGCACATCATTGTTCATCCCATGTAACTGCTCCATTTCTAATTCTTTTTTTTCCTTTTCTTTTTTAAAGAGGGCAATTGGGGTTAAGTGACTTGCCCAAGGTCACACGGCTGGTTTTAGTGTTAAGTGTCTGAGGCTGGATTTGAACTCAGGTCCTCCTGACTCCAGGGCTGATGCTCTATTCACTGAACCACCTAGCCGCTCCCTACATTTCTAATTCCTTCAGGGGATTTATTTTCATCTCACAAAAGGATAAACTATGTATTTTTATAGTTATTTTTAATACCTCTTTAATAACCTTTATTGTGATTTGGTCTTGGACTTTCTTTTTTATGATTTCATTTTATTTCAATATTTAAAAATATTTTATTTCATTAAATATTTCCCAATTACATTTAAAATATTTTAACATTCCTTTTTTAAAATTTGGAGTTTGGAGAGGCTAGGTAGTGCAATGAATAGAGTACCAGCCCTGGAATCAGGAGGATTTGAGTTCAAATCTGGACTCAGGGACTTAACACTTACTAGCTGTATGACCTTGGGCAAGTAGCTTAACCCCAATTGCCCTGCCCTCCCCTCTGCCAAAAAAAAAAATTTGGAGTTCCAAACTCTCTCCCTCCTTCCCATCCCTCCCTCCTCCACCCCTTGAGAAGGCAAGCAATATTTAGATTTTACATAGGAAGTCATGCAAACATTTCCATATTGGCCCTGCTGCAAAAGAAAACACATACAGAAAAGAGAAAACTAAAGAAACTGAAAAAAGTATGCTTTAATCTGCATTTAGTGTTCATAAGTTCTTTCTCTGGAAGTGGATAGCATGTTTCATCTTGGGTCCTTTGGCATTGCCTTTGATCACTGTCTTAATCACAGTCACCATGTCTTTCAGAATTGATCATCCCTGTTCAACCAAGTGAGGCAGACCTTTCCTACCAACCTCCCCCATTTCTTGGGGTAGACGATTGTCTCACCCCATCCGTCTGCTGGTTCTGCTGCTCCAGAATTCCCTTTGGGGCACTTTTGTAGTTGTTTGGAGGTGAATGTGGGGGAGTTAAGGTGATTCCCTGCTTACTCTGTCATCTTGGCTCCCAGAAGTTCCCACTATAACTTATTACATGAGAAAATCCTACATAGTGAGCAAGCATATTTATCAAAGCAAACAAGTTAAATAGTGATCAGGAAAGCTACCAAGATTACTTTCAGTGACAGAATAAATAAGAGTAAGAAGGCCCTATGACCCGGGAGCAAAATGAAATCTTACCTCCACCAGTGAGACAATGATCTCATCTAATTAGTCCACTCTTAGTGATTCTGGAGAAGCAGGTACTAGGAATCAAAGAGCATGTTGTAGTGATGGAGTTCCAGTAGGGTTGGGGTGGGTCATGTGTAAAGAATTACAAAGACTCAGGCCAACTCCAAGCCAGTTGGAAAGATTTATTACAGTTTGAGGTTTCACACTCCCACAGGTGGCTAAGTCCCTTTGAGGAAATTAGCCCCTCAGTAAGGCAAGACACACAGTTTTATAGAGAATATGATGCTAATTACATAATCGAGATTTACATACAATTCTGGGAACATGATTGATAGGAGGATTTTTTTGAGGTATTAGGTCCCAGCTTTAGTGTAACTGCACATGTGGTTATGTATGTATGGTAATGATACTATAATAAACGTCTCTATGTCATAGGTTCCCTCCAGGTCAGTCCTTTACTGTCACTGTGCAGGCACTAACATGGGGTGGGCACCTTCTACGGTTGGGTGGTCAAGCATCCTGCTCTACCTACATCCTGATGGTGCTGTCTTCTGATAGGCTGGCTATTGTGGTCTTGTCTGGTCAAGATGGATAGTTAGGTATTGTGCTCCTGTCTTGGACTGAATGGATGATGTGATTGTGATTGCACACCTGTTCTCGTGGGAAAGGGTCTGGGGGGAGTGCTGAGTTTCTATCACATGGGCATGCCTGCTGTTTCTGTGGGAACTAAGAGTTCAGGGACGCACTTGTTCTAATGAGCAGGGAGGCATGAGTTAGGACATTGGAGGGGGGGCTAGGTACATACAGTGGGCCTGTAGTGAAGTTTGGATATTAGGGCTGAGGGCAGTTCTGTTAGGCTTTTCATCACATCCCTGCAGCTCTGGGGGTGTTTACCATTCATCTTTCAAAATCCACACATTGACTCTTCTTGCCCCATTTCTCTCTCCTTCCCTAACTTCTTCCTCTCCTCCCCGCCCCCAAATCTCTCAACCAACCAGGAGTCATGTTTTCCATTCTGTATACAGCATTACACAACACTGGGGTTGCAAGAGGGGAAACTACAGAGATAAAACTTATTTCTCTTTATTTGAAGCAATATTTAAGAAAAATAATTTCTAGAATTCAAATAGGAATGTAAGCATTTAATTTAATAAAATATCAGAACTTTTCTTTCCCTTTTCTAGACCATCTCCCAAGCAGTCATAATGTCAATCTTTCTATCTTTCTTTAATTCTCTGCCAGAAAATTTAAAATCAGGTTTTAGCTACAAAATGGGGATCATAGAATATCTTGTATTATTCACAGAAAAATGGATAGATTTCATAGCAGGTCATAAATCATTTGAAAATATAAGGTGAGGGGCAGCTAGGTGGTGCAGTGAATAGAGCACTGGCCCTGGAGTCAGGAGGTCTTGAGTTCAAATGTGACCTCAGACACTTACCAGTGATATGACTCTGGCCAAGTTACTTAACACTGTTTGTCTCAGTTCCCTCATCTGTAAAATAGCTGGAGAAGGAAACAGAAAGGCACTGCAGTATCTTTGCTAAGAAAACCCCAAATATTCACAAAGAGTCAGACACAACCGAAACGACTGAACAACAATAACAGCAATTCAACTATGTTGGACACATAGAACAGGGAATCATCTTCATAGAGATGATAATTAAATCCTTGCGGGCTGATGAGACAACCAAGAGATATAGTATGGAGAGCAAAAAGAAGAGGCGAGGACTGGAAGGACATCCATACATCATGACTGTAGCATAGATGAAGGACAAGAAAAGGAGACTGGAAAATGGGGAGACACTCAGACATAGAGAAAGAAGGAGAACTAGGGGAGAGCAGTGTCATGAAAACCCAGGGAGGGAGCAGATCCAGGAGAAGACACCATATGCTGCAGAGAGGTCAAGAAGGATGAGAATGGAGAAAAGGTTATTAGATGCAGCAATTAAGGGATTCTTGGGGCAATTAAACTTGTTCATACTAAAGTCTTCAGTAAGGCAAAGATATTCCATATTTTCCATTTCATATGCCTCTAGATAATATGATAAGATAATAAAGATAATAAAAATAAATAATAAAAGCAGAAATGACGAGACAGTGGTTCATCTGAAAAAAAAGTTGCTGGTTTAAGGAACTACAAACTCAATATGAGTCATATAAAAGTAGCTTGAAAGAACTAAGAACGTTTAGCCTGAAGAAGAGAAGACAGCAGGACATAATCATTATGTTCAAGTATTTGAAGCTGTTTTGTAGAAAAAGGGATTAGACTTATTAGTCTTAACCCTAGAGACCAGAAATAGGAGTATTTGCCTAAAAGTTGCAAAAAGAAAAATTTTGGTTTGATGTAAGGAAAAACTTCCTATTAATTGGAGCTATTCCAAAGTCGAATGGACTGTCTCATAAGGGAATGCATTTCCCCTTTCTGTAGATTGACAAACCAAAGCTGGATGACCATTTTAAGAGTATATTAGGGGTGGCTAGGTGGCACAGTGAATAGAGCACCGGCGCTGGAGTCAGGAGTTCAAATCTGACCTCAGACACTTAACACTTGCTAGCCGTGTGACCTTGGGCAAGTCACTTAATCCCAATTACCCTGCCTTCCTCCCTTCAAAAAGCAAAAGAAAAAAGGGAGATTCTTTTTTAAGTAGGGGCTAGACAAATGGCCTCAGAGCATCCTTCCAATTCTGAAATGCTATGATTCTTTGTAACATATGCAGTACTGAACACAAAAGGGGTTACATGATCACAGAAGTGATATTTCCTCAGTTCCTAATTTAATAACTAATTTCTAAATTCAAAAGAAAATGTCAGTCAATTTGTTTTATTCAAATTGGTTTGTTTTTGTTTTTTACTAAATTCAAGGCACTGTCCTAGAAATTGTGGGGGAGGGAGGAATGAAGAAAAATGTGGTCCCTGCCCTCATGTAATTGACACCATAGGAAATTGTCAGATTTATATAGTGTATGAAGTATTGCTTTCTCCTAAGTAGCACAAGTAACAGCATTTTCTTTTTAATTGATCATTAAGAGATAAGGTTATATCTGAGTAGAAATGCTGAGATCATAGGAGATAAATCTGGAACGGACATTGGAAATCTTTGGGATTAACTCCCTCATTTTGCAAATGACAAGTCCAAGTCCCAGAGAGTTTGACCAGACTGAGTTTACACTGATAATGATCGTGGCAGGAGACTTAGGCTTCAAAGCAAGGTCCCTTGACTCCAAACTGCATGATCCTAGCGCTGCATCACACCCTCTGTAACTGAGAATGTTTTTAAACCTAATTTTATTCTGATTGACCAAAATGTTTTTAAAATTCAAATTCACTTGTGTATAGTATATAGCAATGCTATGAAATCAATGCAAATCATTATATACTTTCACTTTTCAGCATATTATTCAAATACAGAATCTTTTATTAATTTCTATAGCAATTATACCCTTATTTACTCTGATTTTGAAAAACATTGTGTTTTGGGGTCCTTGATGCTTTTGTAGAGATCGTCAGTCAAAAAGTATTTATTAAGGACCTTACTATATGCCAGGCACTCTGCCGTGTGTGGGAGATACAAAGAAAGGCCAAAAAAAAAAAAAAAGTCTTTGTTCTCAAGGCCTTCAGTGTAGTGGAGGAGACAGTTATGAACAAAACAATATGCACAGCACAAAGTGAAGATGGTTTTAGAGGAAAGGCCTTAAAAGGCATTCAAGGGTCTTGGGAAAGGCTTCTTGTAGAAGGTAGAGTTTAGGTAGCACTTGAGAGGCTAAGAAATGGAAATGAGGAGGGAGAGAACATTCCAGGCTCACCCCATTCTTTCCATTCTCAACCAGTGAAAATTCCTGGAGTAGGGAGATGGAGTGTCTTGTGGGAAGAACGACAAGAAAGTCATTATCACTGGAATTCTGATTCTGTGAAGAGGAGTAACGTGTAAGAAGACTGGAAAGGCAGCAGGGGTACATGTTATGAATGACTTCCAACACCAAACAGAGGATTTTATTTTTGATCCTGGAAGTGATAAGGAGTCACTGGAGTTTATTGAATGGGGGACTGGTGTGACATGGTCAGACCTGCACTTTAGGAAGTTCAACTTGACAGCTAAGTAACTGAGGTCCTGGAGTGAGGAGAGACTCATGGCTGAGGGACCAACCAAAAGGCCATTGGAGGTGATGAGGATGAATGAGAGGGAGGGGTTGAAGAGGATGCGGGTTTGTCTCCACTTTGTCACTTACTTCTCTGTCGTACTGAAGTCTGTATCCTCTCTGGGTCTTGACTTCTTCGTCTTTAAAATGGGAAATAGCTCAAAACTTGAAATAAATGAGTTACAATGACAATTGTATTTCATGATTTTCTTGTCAAGAGTGCTGTAACTAATATAATGGGAGGACGTCACGAGCGCAGGGCACCTATTTACACTACTAACCCTATGATGGCTACAAATACAAGGTATTGATGTATAAAATATTAGAAGAATGAAAGTTAATAATGAATTTCATTCTTCTCATTGTTATTATTGACAAAGCAGCCTTACTTCATTGCTTTAAAAAGGTCTACTTTGATTAATTATGCCCACGTTGAATTGCGCTTGATTGCACTTAAAATACTTGCTTATTCTGACAGAATATCACCATAATTGGTCAGCTGAAATAAATTTAGTCTTAATAGCTAAAAATATCAGAAAATTACAGGACCTTAATAGCTTTTAATTTCCTTGATTAAAATTCTTTTCTAGGAACCAGAATTTAAAGTAAGCGTGTAACAGCTAGCAGTGTGTTGGCTTTTAAACTAAATGATCTGAGTTTAAGTGGTGTTCTGCTGTTTTTACTATCTCTATGATTTCAGCAAGTCACTTCAAATCCCAGGGCCTCAGTTTCCTCTTCTGTAAAATGTGAGGATTGGATTAGTTGATCTCTGAGGTTTCTAAATCTGTAATCTAAATAATCTGTATTGTTTCATGTTTATTTTTTCACCATAAACGAGTTTTCAAATGGATATAGGATAGACATTAAGTATAGTGTTATATTTAGAACATTGAATATGAAGTCACAAAGACCTGAGTTTGAATCCTGCTCACATGTTTAGAAGCTGTATGACTTGTCTACTCCTTGACAAAATTTCCTCATCTGTCGGGTAGGGATAGTGCCTGTGGCATTTGCCTTATGGAGCTGAGTGGATCAAGTGGGATAGTGTATGGAAAGTGTGCTGCAAACTTTAGAGTGTGGTGTGGATGTCAGTGATTATTATTACACATATAAATTGATGACCCTTTATGTTCATAATGGAAAAAGCAAATTTTTGGTGTGTACAGGAAATATCTGATACTATTTGGTCACCAAGTTAGCTTTTTGGTAGAAAAACTGTCCTTAGTACCATAAACTGTTATTATAAGGATATTGCCCTCATAAAAGATTTTGTGCTTAGCATTAAAAAAAAAATTATACCACTAGTGCTTTCCCCTCAGAGATGAACTTTCATCTATTCGGTATATCTTATCTATGCTGTAAATCTTATTTACGATCTCTGTGTATCTTATCTGTACTGAGTTATTCACAAGTTTTTTTTTTCTCTTTTTAACCTAAGCAGGCTGTGATCGTCTTGAGGATAGTGACTTTTTTCTTTTTGGTGGGATTCCTCCCACTTAGCCCTGTGCCTGGCCCATAGTAAATACATAATTGCCTTGTCTATTATTGTCTATTATAAATATTCCTTCAAGGTACCTATATGTCCCACAGAGTCCACACTTAAGCCACTACCTCTCTGCAATTTATTTAGGGAAATAAAAGTGTAAGATAAAAATAGCATGGTTATAGGCTATTTCAACCTGAAGTAAATTTTTTAAACTAAAAATCTGGGCTTAATTCAAAACATTTCCTCTTGGCTATAGTCCTAATTCTCTCATGTACTGTTGCTGTTACACTGTTCTAGAAAACAGTGTTCAAGGTATTTGTGTAGAAGTGTAGCTTTAATGTCAGAGACCTTAGATTAAGAAAGGAAAAGTGCCTTCATAGATAAATAATGAACAAGTATTGAAAAGTACACCCACATGGCAAGTTGGCACAGCAAAGGTACTGACCATTGTTGTTGTTCAGTAATTCCCAACTTTTCATGACTTCAAGGACTATTGTATGCCAGCCTTGGTCACTTGGGTGTCATTGACCAGCAATGGCCATACTTGTTCAGTTCCTTCTTGATGTGCAGGATGGCCATCTTCACATCCACCTGGACCCATTGTTGCACATCCGTCACCAGACTCAGTTGCCTTCCATCCCAACTCTACCCCTATGTTCCCTGACCCAGCTGGCAGTGGCAGGCCCAACAGTGGCTCCAGGCAAGGCCCTCCTAGTAGCAGGCACTGGCCACACACTGAGTGCAGGTAAGGTAGCTGGCATGGCTCCCTCTAGGCAGCAGATGGTCCTGGAACAAGTCACAATGCTTCAGAAGCTCCAGCTACCTGGCTGAGTCCACTGCTCCAGGCCCCCTAAGGAGGGGATGCCAAGTATTTCTATACTCCTCTATCTCCTTAAGTTTGTCCAAGTTCGTGTTCATTGTTTCCATGACGCTATATCCATCTTATCCTCTGCCATTTACTTCTTCTTTTGCGTTCAATCTTTCCCCAAATTAGGGTGTTTTCCAGTGAATTCTGTCTTCTCATTATGTGGCCAAAGTATTTAAGCTTCAGCTCCAGTAGTCATTTCTTTGATGCCTTGCCACACTTTGTTGTGGTCCACACAGGTAAAGGTTTTAGTGTAGTCAGTGAAGCAGATGTTGTTTTGGGATTTTTTTTCCTGGAACTCCCTTGCTTTCTCCATAGCCCAGTAAATGCTGGCAATTTGGTCTCTAGTTCCCCTGTCTCTTCAAAAACCAGCCTGCTTTTTTGATAATTCTCAGTTTACATATTGCAGAATCTTATTTATAACCTTGCTGACATGTGAAATCAATGCAATTCTTTGGTAATTTGAACATATTTTGGCATTGTCCTTCTGTATTATCGGGACACAAGCTGATATGTTCCTACCCAGTGGCCAATGTTGAGCAGCACTTTAACAGCATCATCTTTTAGGGTTTTAAATAGCTCAACTGGAATTCCATCACTGCCACTAGCCTTATTGTTAGCAGTGCTTCCTAAGTCTCCTTGACTTCATTCTCTAAGATGTCTGGCTCTAGATCAGTAACCACACCATCATGGTTATTGGTGATATTAAGATCTTTCTTGTATATTTTGTATGTTTTTGCCACCTCCTCCTAATCTCTTCTGTTAAGTCCCTACCATTTTTGTCTTTTATAATGTCTATTTTTGTATGAAATTTTGGATCCCCTAATATCTCTAATTTTCTTGAAGAAACCTCTTGTCTTTCCCATATTTTCTCCCATTTCTTTGCATTGCTCATTTAAGAAAACCTTCTTATCTCTCCTTGATTCTTTGGAATTCAGCATTCCATTGGCGTTCATATTCCCTTTTTTCCCTTTACATTTCACTTTCCTTCTTTCCTCAGCTATTTGCAAAGCCTCACAGACAGTCATTTTGCTCTCTTGTTTTTCTTTTTCTTTTGGATGATGTTTGGTTGTTGCTTCCTGTATAACATTGTGAACCTCTGCCCATAGCTTTTCCAGCACTCTTTCTTTACCACTTCCAATCCCTTAAATAGATTCATCACTTCCACTTCATATTTATAAGAAATGTCACAGGTCATACTTACATGGTCTGATGTTTTTCCTTACTTTCTTCAATTTAAGACTACATTTTGCAGTGAGAAGCTCATGACTTGAGCCACAATAAGCTCCAGGTCTTGTTTTAATTGACTGTATAGAGCTTCTCCATACTTGGTTGCAAAGTATATAATCAATCTGATTTCTCTATTGACCATGGAGTGATGTCCCATGTTAGAGTTATCTTTTAGGTTGTTGAAAGATAGTGTTTGCTATGACCACATCTTGACAAAACTCTATTAGTCTCTGCCTTGCTTCATTTTGTACTCCAAGACTAAACTTGACCATTAATTCAATCATCTTTTGACTTCCTACACTAACATTCTAATCCCTTATAATGAATGTGATTTCTTTTTTTGGTATCATTTTTAGACGATGTCATAGGTCTTCACGGAAGTGAGCAACTTTGACCTCTTCAACATCATTGGCTGAAGCATAGCCTGTGATGTTCAACAATTTGCTTTGGGTTGGAATGGATGTCATTTTTAAGATGATATCCCAGTACTGCTCTTCTCACCCTTTCATTGACTATGAGGTCAATAAATATATTATTGACTATGAGGGTTACTCCATTTCTTCTTTCCTTCAGCAGCATATGTAACAACAACCTGAATAAAATTTACCCATTCCCATCCATTTAAATTCACTGACAGCCAAGATGTGGTTGTTTAAGCTTGCTGTCTCCTGTTTGACCAGATCCAATTTACTTTGATTAGTAGATCTTACCTTCCAGATTCCTATGCAGTACTGATCTTTACAGCATCAGACATTCCTCTTATCATCAGGCACATCGGCAGCTGACCTTCCTTTTGCTTTTGTTCCAGTCTCCTCACCCTTTCTCGAGCTACGGTGATTGTCCTCTGCTCTTCTCCAGTAGCATGTTGGACACCTTCTGACCTGAGGTACTCATCTTCCAGCACCATCTCTTTTGTCATTTTAAAACTGTATGTGGGTTTTGGCTTGGGGTGGTTTTATTTTTGGCAAAGACACCGGAGTGGTTTGCCATTTCCTTCTCTAGCGAATCACCTTTGGTCAGAACTTTCCGCTATGACCTCTGGGGAGACCTTGCACAGTATAGTCATAGTTCCATTGTGATATAAAAGCCTCTCTGCCACAGCAAGGCAGTGATCCAGGAAGAGCAGTAGCCATAGAAATTAGTAAATAGTCAAGTTGTAGATGTGTAACAGAAGCTATGCCTACCCTAGAAGGGCAAAGGGTGAGACAGTTGTCATGGTTACTGTAGTGAGCGGACTGAAAACACTCGGCTATACTCCAGAAAACATTAAGAGTTGTGGCAAAATAGATGGACTGCATCCTCCTTAACTGATGTCCCTTCCCCACTATCAGCAGTCAACCTCATCTCTTAAAGTCAACCAATAGCAAATGCCAAAAATGGGTGAAAATGAAACTATTTTTTCCATATAGCAAATTAAGGTTATTAGATTGGTAATAAATTTTATAAAAATTGCAAAACCCCATCTGGGGTTTTCTTGGCAAAGATACTGAAATGGGCTGCCATTTCCTTCTCCAGTTTATTTTACAGATGAGAAACTGAGGCAAACAGGGTTAAGTGATTTGCTCAAGGTCACATGATTAGTAAGTGAATGAAGACAGATTTGAACTCAAGAAGATGAGTCGTCCTGACTCTAGGCTAGGCATTCTTTCCACTGTGACACCTAGCTACCCAAGGAAATTCAGAGAACTGGCAAAAATGAGCATCTTGAATTGGTCACTATTTAAATGAAAAGTCACAAATTCCTTTTCCTACTGTTGGGGAATCAGAAACTGAAGCCACTCGTCACAGTTCTAGGTGTATTTTATATTGTATGTAAAATTCTGTGTTAACATTTCCTCCCCCTAAGAGTAACTATACATTTGTTATTGTCCTTTCAATTGAGCTTCAAGTCTATACTGTGTTGGTGTAAACTATCTTTAATTTTGTTCCTTTTTTTCTGAATTACTGACTAACCAACCCTGGGCCTTGCAAATCACAAAACTGCATTTCTCTTTATGCTGATTCATTATTCCACTTTTTAATACTGTTAATCTCGTAACCTTATACTTCTCTGCATTCAAATCATCTTTTTAAAAGATTCTAATGTAGTTTCCTTTTTGTTCTTTTTTTTTTTTTTTTTGCAAATTATCACAATTTACTCATGCCTCTCAAAATTATTGCAAAACTTTGCTTCTAGGTGATCAGGGTTGAAAATTCAAGATTTCCTGAAAGTTTTTTATTTTGCCACATGAAACATTTCTAATTGGCTTCTTATGTCATTAATACATGGCCTAGAATTCTTTTTAGATGATTTATTTTTCTAATATCTCTAAATTATTAGGCAACTAAAATCTTCCGCATCATTGAGAAGTTCATTGCGGTCAGGTAAACCAAACACTTCGCCCTTCTCAGAAAAGCAAGGTCCTAAAACAGTTCCAAAGGACTCATGATGGTAAATGCCCTCCACATCCAGAGAAAGAACTATGGAATCGGAGGGCAGAGCGAAGCGGACTATTTTCTTTTTGTTTTGTTTTTTCTTTCTCATGATCTCTCCTATTCATTACAATTATTCTATGCAACATGACTAACGTGAAATTGTGTTTAATAGGAATGCATGTGTAGAGTCATATCAGATTGCACGCAATCTTGGGCGGGGGAGGAAGGGGAGAAAATTTAAAACTTATGGAAGTGAATGTTGAAAACTAAAGATAAATAAATGAATAAGTTCAATAAAATAAAATAAAATGCTCCAAGAAAAGAAATGAAAATTTGCCCTTTTTTTCTCCTCAAAAGTATTTTACTTGCTTTTTGCTGAAACAATTCCTTTTTTCAAAGTTGAACAAAAGAGGAAAAGTAAGAGGAAAATAACTGCAGAGTTCATAAGCAACAGATGAAACCAAGTATCTGTAAACTAATGGTAAAATAACTTTTTTTTCTTTCTCTGCCTTTGGAGTTACTGGTAAGAAACTTTTAAATTTATTTCAGTTCTCTTATGGATTAAGAACCTTTTTTTTTCTTTTCTTAACTGCAGAAATATCAACACAGACTCACATAAAAGACTATCTATAGCTATCAACCAAAAAACCCTACTGAGTGCTCAAGCCTTTGTATCTCTAAATACAGAACAGATTCATAGATACTAAACAAGCCACTAACAAATAGTAAAGAAAAAATTCCACACATCACTTTTAGCCAATTGGGAGAACCTATAGGGTTTGTGATTCCAAGAATGACTAACAGCAATTAAGCTTCTACTCAAAGAGTGGATCTAAGACTAGTGTTTTAGGCAATCTGCCAACCAGATACAATGTCCAAAGACTATGCGTATGGTAAGGAAGGTTATCATATACAGTGTACTACAAACAAAGGTGGTTACCAACACAGGCATAAGAAGATAAACAGACAAATACCTCTGAGTCTGGTGCCTGGCACAAGGTAGGTGTTTTAAAAATGCTTATTGATTGATTGATTGTTCTTTATATGACAAACTTCATCTTTCTCTGAAATGGTTAGATTTTACCAGCCTAAACAGGAGCAAACGAGCCTGGGCAGTTCTGCTCCAAAAAACTTCCTATAAATGTTTTAAAGGATCCCCATTTCAATTTACTTGGCCATGGAAGTCTTTCAAAGAAAATAGGCCCTAGGCCTTAGCTAGGCAGCATTTAACTGTCAAAGAAAAATATTAATACTGCCAGAAACGATTTTATGCAAGTTAACATTAATCTAATACACAATTATATATCTAGCTTAGAGAAACCTGTCTGAGGGCATAGGGGAAATATGCCAGTTTGGACCTCTTTCTCTCTAAGCTAAAATTGCTTGGATATTAGATTAATGTCAAATTAAATAAGATTGTTTCTGGCAGACTTGTACCTAAAACTCAGACTATTATATTATATTTTCTTCAACAGTACAAAAAATATTTATAGCAGCTCTTCACATAGTAGCCTCAAACTGGAAACTATGGGAGTATTCAACTCTTAGGGAATAGCTAAGCAAATTGTGGAGTATGAATAATGTAATGATTATGCCACAAAAAAATGATGAAATAGATAGTTTCAGAGGAAACTGGGAAGACTTCTTTGAACTGATGCAGACTGAAGTGAAAAAAGCTGGAACAATTTACACAATGACAACATTATAATGAAACCAGAGACTAGAGCTATGATCAATGCAAGGATAAACTTTAAGTCCAGAGGACTGAAGATGAAATAGATTACCTACCTTTTCCCAGAGGTAATGGACTTAAAATTCAGAATGAGACATAGATTTAGGTCTGGTCACATTTAGATTTTAAATGTGGAAATTTGTTTTGTTGGAATACACACACACATATACATATATATATATATATATATATATATATATATTAGTATTTTAGTCTTCATTTTTTTACTATTCAGTTTTGGAGAGGCAGAGATAAATGCTTATAAAAACAAACAAATAAGTAAATAAGTGTTTTTAAATGGGGGTAGATGGCTCATTGGATAAAGCACTAGACCTGCAGTCAGGAACACCTAAGTCCAAATTTGGCCTCAGAAACTTATTAGTCATGTGACCTTGTACAAGTCACTTAATGTTGGAGCCACAGGTGTGAGAGACACTGTGGCAGTCACAAGATGCCGGAGGGGGTGCACGTGATATCTGAGGGGCAGAAACATGGAGATGTGGAGGCCGACTCTGCTGGGCTCTTCCCAGCTCCGGCCTTGTCTTACCTTATACCCGGTCTTCGGATGTCTCCGGCTTCTTGTCTCCAAGAAGAACACCCCTACAGAACACCCAAGGACACGGAGGTTGCCAAGTGAGGCTGCTCTTTATTCAGTTACATCTTAACAGTGTGGCCATCAAAACACAGCAGAGTGGAACCGTGGGACAGAGAGAGTAGGACAGAGAGAAAGAGAGAGAGGGGGAGGAAGAGAGAGAGAAAAAGAGAGAGAGAGGGGGAGCCTCCCCTTGCTTTTTCCCTAATATCCTTATCATTCTTCTTACGGTCACATGCCATGTGGGAGCCAATCGTGCACTCTCCCAAGTGCAGGGCAAAGGAGTATGTGTTAAGAGGAGTCCGTGTTGATAAGGCACGTTCAATGCCACGTCGGCCTTTCCCAACCTGGCAAAGTCGGCTCCAGGGCACGTTCAATGCCACGTCGGCCTTTCCCAACCTGGCAAAGTTGGCTCCCACGGCCCTGCGCTCAATGCCATGTCAGCCCTTTCGTCCTGGCAGAGTCGGCCTCCACATCTCCATGTTTCTGCCCCTCAGATGTCACGTGCACCCCCTCCGGCATCTTGTGACTGCCACAGTGTCTCTCACACCTGTGGCTCCAACAACTTAACTTCTGTTTACCTTAATCTACTGGAGAAGGAAATGGCAAACCACTCTAGTCAGTATCTTTACCAAGAAAATCCTCTGAACAGTAAGATTCATGGGGTCATAAAGATTCAGACAGGACTGAACAACAACAAAACCAAAAATACTTATATTACTTCACAGGATTATGATGAAAGAATTTTGCAAACCATATTACACTATAGAAATTTGAGTTTTTGAAGGTAATTCCAAATGTTGTAGTGATAAGGGTGATAGTGCCCCTTACCTTACTACTGACTCTGTTTCCAGGGTTGGAGGTGGTAGTGAAGAAGAGCCCCCAGTATAAATGTTCCTTTTTCAGTCTAGGAAAAATTATTAAGACACATAATTCTCTTTATCTTTTTTGTAAGCTTTGAGACCCCAGTGAAAGATAGAGCTTCTGGCAAAACGCCTCAATGTTAGATCTATCTCTGGGAATATTTCTCTCCTTAACTGTTTCCTTCCAACTGTAGTCCAAATGAGTACTTCCCACCCAAATAATTACCAGGTGGTGACCACTGTTTATAAAACAAAAGCAAACATTTAAAACAAAGTAAGGTAAACTACCTACCCTTACCCTTACCACATGCAGCGGAAAGACTTCAGCTCCCACCAAGGATATCAATGGGGTGAAGAAGACATGATTAGCAGTTGAAATATGTTGGCCAGTAGGCTTTCTGATTCTGTCTTAATCTATCTTCTATCCAATCAGTCTAAGAAACTTGAGTCCTATCAGCCTGTCCCCTTTCTTTTTTGGCAGCTGCTTCTGCTCTCCTAGTTCTTCTTGGCTTCTCACTTTTCCCCTTTTTCCAGCTCCTTATTCCTGTCGGTCCAATCAGGAGCTAGATTCCTCTCTCAGTATTTTTCTTGAATCTAATAAACTGACTTTTAAAGGTAATTATAATTTTTGATCTAGCATTATCATCCTTTATTCATAAAGGAAGCACATGGTTGCATTTTGTTGTTGTTCTGTCGTTTTGCAGTCACATTTGACTCTTCGTCAAATCTATTTGGGATTTTCTTGGCAAAGATATTGAAATGGTTCACCATTTCCTTTTCCAGCTCATTTTATAGATGAAGATACTGAGGCAGACAGGGTTAAGTGACTTGCCCAGGATCACACAGCTCATAAGTGTCTGAGGCCAGATTTGAACTCGGAAGCAGTTTACAATTAGTTTAACAGCTCATTTTCTGGCCCAAGAGCCTCATATAAGAATGCTTTGAATGATAGCAACATCATTTAAATCAGTGTTACCCTTGAAGATTGTGCTATTGGGAAGGTCAAACACTTATTTCAATAAGTAGTTAGGTGTGGGTGCAGGTATTTACTCTTACATCCAGACACCAGAATGTTAATGGGGTTTTGCTCCTTTGCAGATGATAAAAAATGTTCAATAATTGGTGATCTTAAAGGATATAACCTTAACTAAAAAGATATAAAGCTAATTTAACACAAGATATTAAAAAAGCAAAGCTCGACATGAGTCTACAACAAGGATTCTTAATATTTTCTTGTCTTAGAGACCTTTAACAGCCTGGGGAAGCCCTTCTGAGAATATTTTTAAATGCATAATATAAAAACAAAGGATTATAAAGGAAATCACTTAAATTGCAATACAGTTGTTAAAATACTAAGAAACAAGTTCATGGACTCAGGTTAAGAACCTCTACTTTTGAAAGATCATTACATTTGAATAAGAGGACCTAGTTTCAAATTTTGGCTGTTCTATTTACTATCTGTATGACTTTAGGGAAATCATTTGACCTATCTGGTCCCAAGATTCCTCATGTATAGAATGAAGAGATCAGAGTAAATGCCATCTAAAGTTCCTTTCAGCACTAAATCTATTATTCTATCATCCTATAATTTTT
Organism: Petaurus breviceps papuanus; assembly: GCF_028583685.1. Lineage (NCBI taxonomy): Eukaryota > Metazoa > Chordata > Mammalia > Diprotodontia > Petauridae > Petaurus > Petaurus breviceps. The sequence continues at coordinate 3,089,179 of NW_027185791.1, forward strand.
TCACATGACCTCTATAGAAATGAAAGCACAATTCAGGCTTTAAAGCCAATTCATTCTTTTATATCTGGTAGATTGTCAGCAATACTACCAGTCCATTCCCTCCTCAAAATAACGATTTTAAACTCAGTCAGATTTAATATTTAAACTATATGATATTCACTGTCAAATTATTTTTATTAGAGATTTTCTGATTCTACTATATTCCATTTTGGTAATAAAAGAACCAGCCAAAAACCTACTAAATTATGATTAGCATTTTAAAACTATACTAGCATTTGTAAATTGTGTGTGTGTGTGTAACATTTTCAATTGAGAACTTCAAAAATGTATTTGATTTAGACTGACTAGCATGTTATTATCTAAGGAACACCAACAGATTGTTAAAGGCATATTTATGGAGAATTAATAGCTATACAACATCTACATCTAGTTCTTAACTACTTAATATAATTAAATTACCAACCAAAATCAATAGAAAGCTATTTATAAAAACAATATGTCTCACTCTTTTAATTTTATGCTTATTGAGCATAGAGAGCACCAAGTTAGAAATGCATGTCTCAAAAATTAGATTTATTATTTGTCTACCTGTACTAGTGAATCTAAATTACTGATCACTGTTTGTTTGAATGTTTTGCCTGGTTGTCTCTGTATCCTCTTGATTTCTGATTACCTTGATTGATGGTTACCCTGACCTTGACTTCCTGCTTTGAATTTACTCATAATACCCATGTTTGTTCATGCTCTGGTTTCCTGTTCTCTTGCTCTGCTTTGAACATTTGATATGAATAATACTCTAAGTTAGACCCATTTCTTTGCCTAACACCCTTTGTGGGATCCTGGTTTCTTGTTTCATCTCAGAGATCTTTTGCCATCCAGGGTTACAAGGCAACACGACATAGTGGAGAGTGGGTACAAAGTAAAGGCACTTATCAGAGGAGAGCTAGGGAGAAATCATACACAGATCCAGTAGGAATAACTGCAGGAGTTGGTATTGATATAGGTATCAACAGTAATAACCAAAAGGTAGAGCAACTAGGTGGCACAGTGGCTAGAGAGCCATGGCTGGAGTCAGGAAGAAGAGTCTTCCTCCTGAGTTCAAATCTGACCTCAGACACTTACTGGCCCTGGGCAAGTTACTCAACTCTGTTTGCCTCAGTTTCCTTATCTGTAAAAATGAGCTGGAGAAGGAAATGGCAACCACTCCAGTAATTCTGCCAAGAAAACCCCAGACGGGGGTCACAGAGTCATACTCAAGTGAACAACAACAAATCAATAGCCAGGACATTGACTATCAGGTCAGTGATTAAGAGTACCTGAATATGTTAGCAAGAAGTGATGAAAAACAAAAGATATCAACTCCAGGTCTATCAATCTATGCATTGTACTCCTAGATGCACCTAGGCAAAATGGGAAATGTTTAAAATTAAAGAGATGAGAAAAAAAAATTTAATCCATTGAATCAATGAATAGCATGAGCCCCTTTCTCCTTGGCAAATTCTTGTTCACTATGATTAGAAAAAGACAATTTCACAATGAAGACAATGAAATTTTAATCTATCATCAAAAAGCAAAGCATCTTCCAATTCCACTCTTTAATCCTTTCTAGGAAGATGTGTGAATTATCTCCAGGGAAAGTAAAGTCTGCTAATTAAAGGGGATCTGAACTGCTTCCTGAGTTGTATAGAAACTTTTGACAAGACAAAGACCTCAAGGCCCAGTAAATTCTACAAAGAGAATAGAATAAATTAGGGTTAACTGGGACTATTTCTAAAAGTAGTTCACCTTTATCAAATGGGTCTTTATGAAGTCTGGATCCAAGAAACTGCTGAACTACAAAGCCCTCCTTTTCTTGGGTAATGCCAATCTATCAAAGGTACAGTCTTCAAGAAAAGAAATACCCAACCTTGATAATCAAGGTACAAAGACAAAACTACTGTTTTTAAAATCTATTCCGGAACTCAACAAGACCATTTGCCTGAAAACAATGGTACACAAAATGGAAAAACCCAGGAAATGTGATGAAGATAATATATAATATAATCTCTTAGATATACTAAATAAATAGATATACTAATAGGAAGCAATGTTACAGGGGAAGCCATATGGAAAACAAATATGTTCTCTTAGAGTTTTGATGGTGGCTGCTGGGATTGCAGACAACTGGCACAATTCCATATCCAGAATGTGTCAGCTGCAGTGAGAGCAAAATCCTTGCCTATCAATAGAAGATCATAAGAACATAGATTTTAGAATTAAAAGGGACTTAGAGGCTATCAAGTCCCACTGCCTCATTTTACAGATGAGAAAACTGAGGCTAAGAAAGGTAAAGTGAATTTCCAAAGGTCATATAGCTATTAAGTGTCTAAGACAGGATTTGAACTCAGAATTCCTGAGTTTCAGCCCATTATTCTATTCACTGTACCACTAGCTGCAAATAGTTATTATTTCAACATCTGTTGCTTTTAATCAAACTGTAGTTTCCCTACTTTTCTCCCTTAGTGGGATATATGTTTGTTATTGCCTGATCTAAGATCATTACTACAATTCTTGCCTTTTTGGCTTCTGCTTTTGAAGCCTAAAAAATGAAAATTTCAGTCCTTTGTTTGGAATTTTTATGAGTTGCCATGTTTTAGATGTGTTTCTTATAAGTGGCAAACTCTTAGATATCTTTATCAGGAAAGAATTAAGTTTTGTGGTTATTGAAGAAACATCTTGGGGTAGCAAGGTGGCACAGTTAATAGAGCACTGGCCCTGGAGTCAGGAGGACCTGAATTCAAATCCGGCCTCAGACACTTAACACAAAAACTAGCTGTGTGATGTTGGGCAAGTCAACCCCAATTGCCCTCCAAAAACAAAACAAAAAAAGAAACATCTTTTCTGATAGTTGGAGTATGCTAGTTTTTCAGGGTAGGTGATTTTGTGGTAGAGCCAATATTCCTTGCTTTTCATTTTGTATTCCTTATGAGAAATCTAGCATGATTTGAATGTGTGGTTCTTGATATGGTTTATATGTGAAATGCTTCCCTCTAGCTACTTTCGAGACTCTTTCCTTGGAAACTGAAGATTACCTATCTGGGTAGTTAAACTCAGCATCCTATGGATCTTGCTGATTTGCATTTCTCCCTTCTATTTCCAGTACTTCTTAGATTTTTTTCTTTTTGGAGGGGAGAAGGCAGGGCAATTGGGGTTAAGTGACTTGCTACAAGGTCACACAACTAATATGTGTTAAGTGTCTGAGATCACATTTTAACTCGGGTCCTGCTGACTCCAGGGCGGGTGCTCTATTCACTGCGCTACCTAGCTGCCCCTACTTCTTAGATCTTGCCTAGTTTCCTGGAACATAGTATTCAGACTCTGCTTCATTATATGTTTTTCTGGAAGATTCTGACTATCTGCCCTCCAGTATTATTGCTTTTGTTTGTATCAAGCTGTGGTCTTCCAGTTTAGCCATTTAAAGAAAAAAAGAGGGATTATTATTTTATCATTTGTTCTTTTAAACTCTTTTCCTTCTGAGACACTACTCCTTCATAAGATTACTGCTTCACTAGGATTTTCCACTGTCTTTTCTATCTCATCAATTTTCACATTTTTCTTCCTGAATTCTTCTTTCATTGATATTTTTAAATCCAGAAGTCAGATCTTCCTTTATATGTCTTTACTTTTTCAAACCATCTGAAAGTTCCTGTGATGTGTCCATTCTTCATGGGTTGTAGCTGTTGTTGCAGTGCTTTTCTTTCCTTTTGGATGGTTCTTCCTTTAACAACACAATATTTATTTATTTGATTTGGGCCTCTCTTTTGTTGACATATTTTTTGAGTCTCCTGCAAGAATTTCTTTTGCTTTTCTGAAGCAGATCTAGACTTGGCTGCAATATATCTCTGCCTCCCTTTCTTTCTCCCTTTCTTATCTCTTCTCCCTCTTGTGAGAACATTTTTTGTTTAAAGAAACATTTGGCTTTTTCATGTAAAATGCACCCATTAAGGCTCTGCTAGGTCTTATCCCATACTACTCAACTAGCTGAATTTTACATTCCAGCTGAAATGGTGTATTAGTTGTTCCCTGAACCTGGTACTATATATCCCATTTCTGGGCATTCATATAAATTATTCCTCCTTCCCTCCCCTCCCCCTATGTTTGGAATGCATTCCTTTTTTCCCGTTCCTCAGAATCCTTGTGTTTCTTCAATACTTAGCTCAATTGTGACTTTTTTCCCCTTTTTCCAATCACTAAGTTCTCTATCCCTCAATTTATCTTATATACTAGAATTCATGTTGCATCTCTCTAATTGAATGTAAGCTCCCAGTGGGCTGAAATAGTTGTGTTTTGGTCTTTTTATCCCTAATACAATGCCTTTCATGTAGTAAGTGCTGTCAGGATTTCCATACCAAAACCACCCCTCTATTTTTACTCCTCTCTTTATACTATTAGGAGACACCCTGTTTTCCAGAGCTAAGACCCAGAAAGAAAACTGTGCCCTGAGCTTGGCATAACAACAATCTTTTGCTCTCACTCTCTCGATGAACACTACTGCAGCAAAATCCCAGAATTGTTTATACCAGCCCCAGGTGGTCCCTAAGCTCAGACAAGCACCTGCAGGAGTCATGTTCTAGTCTTGAAGCCTGGCTATGAATCAAACATATCTTATTGTTGCTGTTACCCTTCACTGTCATGGGTACAGCTCCCTTCATAGCCCCTGCTATGTGTATCAAGGCTTGGCCTCACTAAAGTGGGTCTCCTCCTAGAGGAGGCCCTGGTATGTGTGTCTAGTTTCCATCTTCCAACAGAAGAAAGTTTATCGTTTATAACCACTGTTAGCTCTTTGGTTTTATTTCATTTCATTTTGTTTTGTTTTTCAGAATTAACAGTTAGGGTATTCTGTGATCTCTGTTTTTTTTTTTTCCAGAGTTAACAGCAATTGCATAACCTCTGTAACTCTGTAGTCATTTATTTTCAGTTAATAGTGCTTAAAAAGGTGGTTGAATTTAATTGAACAAGCTAGATTATTTGATAGAGCATGCAGAAATAACATTGTTTAATTAGCTGCTGATTAAAAATATGAAGAGAGGAATAAAATGTGGACCTGTACGGTGATGTAGTATGTCCAGAGCAGAATACAGATGTAAAAGGAATTCCCTATAGATAATGAGGTCCTTCTGTTTTAAAATAATATCATGATAATTGCATCAAAGCATAGAATACAAGGCCTCTTCAGTTGATTTGTGATTATTCAAATTATTCACATAGGAAAACTAAGTAGATAAAGAGGATCTATTATTCAGATTGTGAAATGACACTAGATGGACAGCTCACATCATTGTTAAATCAGTAATACATTCTTAATAGACACAGAAGATTGACCCATGATTGAATAGACCGATGATTGAATAGGACTAAATTTCATTTAAAAAATTGAACAATGGGGGTATAGTAATCCCTCTTGCCCTACAAGAAAGTGAGGGGTAAGGGAGTAAGGGGAGGGACAAGGAGATATATGAGAGGGCAGACTGGGGGAAAGGGTAATCAGTACGCTTGTCATCTTGGGGTGGGGGGCAGGGGAGATATGGGGAGAGAATTTGGAGCTCAAAATCTTATGGAAAGGAATGTTGAAAATGAAAAATAAATAACTAACTTCTGACTAAGAATTAAAAAAAATTGAACAGTACTTTCATTGACCTCAAGTTTCTCCCTAAAACAAAAGTTATCCTTTTGAACCAATAGTCTCCCAATCATGCTTTATGCCTGTAAATCATGGACCTTCACAATTTCTAAAGAATCAAAAAGGTATTTCACAATGGACATGCATAGTGGGTATAAATAGGCTGTCATGTATTTGTCAACCATGATCAGTGTATATAAAGCTACTTAAAAGTTTTTATCTAGGGGTGGCTAGGTGGTGCAGTGAGTAAAGTGCCAGCCCCAGAGTCAGGAGGACCCAAGTTCGGTTCTGGCCTCAGATACAACACCCACACAAAAAAAGTAGCCATGTAACCTCGGGCAAGTTATTTAAGCCCAATTGCCCTAAAAAAAAAGGCAAAAAAAAAGTTTTTATCTAAGAAACGTTTTATTGGAAAAGGAGATGAGCTAGTCATGTAGTCAGGTGGGGAATACATTATAAATATTTAACTAGTATGGATGGAATATTAAAAGACCTAGAGAACACCCCACCTGCCCCAGCAAGTAGGGTGAGTACTTTATTTCCTTAGGAAAGAATGAGGAAATCTATAAATGATGAAGGGAACTTTCAGAGATTTTTAGATAAGCAATAACATTTCAAGAGTGAACTTAGTTTTTTAGAACTCTTAATGGAAGGGTTTTGATCTAAGAATCAAAATTATAAATTTTAACAGGCCAGTGTTAAGAATGGTTATATCTTCTTTGCTGATAACTCAGATTTATTTGTAGAGAAAGTTTAAAAGGGAGACCTCTAGTGGTAAATGTGAAAATAATAATGCAAGGTGATAAACTGAGTTGAGAATAGAAGAGAATTCTAGGCAGTGAGATCTAACTTGTGAACCCTCAAGAGTGCTGCTGACTCATTTTTCTATTTACCAAACCGATGGATTTAAATGAAATATTTTAAAAGTGTTTTAATTTAAAAAATCAGCATTAGATAAGAGACTAAAGACGGTTCTAGAATGGAATTCTTAATATATCTATATATATATTTTGATAACTATAACAATATGTTGTACAATTGTAACAATATAATTGGTTTCCTTTGTAAATCTATAATTTATATTTTCTGCATTTAAAAGTATTATTCTGAAAAGGGACCCACAGGCATCATACCAGACTGCTAAAAGTTTCCTTGACCAAAATAAAAAAATTAAGAACTCCTACTCTAGAAATTTCTATTGCAATTTGTCTCTTTTGCCTTTTTTTTTTTGGTGTTTGCTATAATATATTGTGGTGTGGTCAGTAGCATCTTGAATATAGGAAAATAAAATTTGTGCTTATTATTTTTCCTGGTAGAATATTGACATTGGTATGCTTTCTATACTCTCTACTATTTACAAATTGGGACTGATCTTAAACTGGGGTGGCAAAAGACTGACTGGAATTACTATTCTTCCTGCTCACTCATTTTAAATGATGTTTTATTCAAAACGGAAGCCTTGTCTTTTGAACAAAGACCTTCAGTCAATGAATGGATATTAAGTTAACCTTTGATTTTTACTTTTGTTGCTTTTATGAAGCTCCTCCCAAGGAAAGAGAGAACTGGACAGAAAAGCATGAGAAACATTCTTTTTCATTTTGCTACATATTCCCTCTATGAGATCATGTTAAATCTCAAAACTGCTGTTTTTAATCTCCACCAATGGCAGTTTTATAGCTTAAACAAATAGAGACCTGAGATGTGAGCCATTTTTGAGAAACAGTTAAGCATAATGGATTTGGAACTAGCTTTGAGTGCTGCCTCAGACATTTACTAGTTGAGTGAATTTGGGCAAGTCGCTTTATTATTTTTTGTTTGAAATATTGTTCTGAATAAAACTGAATTTGTTTCCATTTAAAAATTTTTTTTAAATTTTCTTTTGGCAAGTCACTTCAATAGCTTCTGTTCCAAAGAGTTGTAAGGATTAGTCAGTCAACTGTCTATCAAACAAGTAAAGCTGAGATTACAAAGAAAGGCAAAAGATCGTCTCTGACCTTAAAGAGTTCACTAAGGAGGGAGACAGCATTCAAATAACTATTTACAATCAAACTTCGTACAGGATAAATTGGAAATAATCACTAGGGGGAAGGCACTAGAAATTAGTGGGACTGGGGGAGCCTGATGATAGACTCTTCCACATGAGAAAAATAAATTAAAAAAATAAAAACACCAAACCTTCTCCAAGGCAACCTCCACAGATAGAAGTCCCAATTCAGCCTGAGAAGAGAAGACTAAATCATTCTTTTTTTTTTTTTTTTGCTTTTTGGAGGGCAATTGGGGTTAAGTGACCTGCCCAAGGTCACACAGCTACTTTTTGTGTTAAGTGTCTGAGGCCAGATTTGAATAGGTCCTCCTGATATTTGAATCAGGTCCTCCTGATTCTAGGGCCGGTGCTCTATTCACTGCACCACCTAGCTGCCCCCTAAATCATTCTTTAAAAAAAAAAGTAAAGTAAACCAAATTCTGGATCTCTAACTACATGGTAAAAATTTACTCTCAGCTAGGGAAATTGTCTTAAGGTTTATCTCTAAAGCATTTATCAGACCTGTGTCACATATGGAATGGACATACTAATGAAAACCCTCAGCTGCAATGGCCAGATGATGGGAGTTTTGATACTGAAAAATTAATGTATTGTAAGGGTTTATGGAAGTTCATCATTCTGAGCAAAACTATTGATATTTTTTAGAGGGAAAAAGTACTTGTAGCTTATCAGTGAGTAGTATTTAATTTGTATGTTATGTAATGTAGAGTGTGTTCTGTCCACATTCTCTGTATTCTGTGTTTTGGTAAGTCCAGCTGAATTTTTCCAGTGGCCTTATCAACCAAAGGGGAAAATGGGTATGGGGGAGGGAGGATGAAGGTGAAAACTTTTCTATTGAAGTTCTGAAACTTTCAAAACATATAGTCTAATCTCTGTGTTCTTAATTCTGTCCAAGTTGGGATTGTAGAGCCCTTTTCTTGACTAATCTCCAACTTTTGTAGGGAAGAGAAGTTGTGAACCAGAGCCTCCTATCTCATCATCTATGTGTTGCTCACGTTATTTTGCACTTGCCCTCAGCCTGATCTAAAACTTCTGTTTGGAAGAGGCAGGAGAGGGGCAATATTTCCTGTTCTCCCGTTGCCCATTCCAGGTACTCCCACTACCTCCATCTCCTCTCTTCCTTTGATGTTCATGCTATTCCTATCTACCACCCAATCAAAATCCTGGTAGCTGTTGTCTACAGACCCCACCCCAGGTCACTCCTCTTCCTTGCTCAATGAGTTTGATATGAGCATTTCCTTGCAAAACGAGTTCACAATTTTTCATTCTTCCCCAACTCCTGCCTTCATGCTAGGAGACTTCAGCATATATTGACTCTTCCTCAAACAGCCTAACCACTCAGTTCCTCAACATACTAACTTCCCATGAGCTGCTTCTCCCCCCACCTCAGCCACACACAAAGATGGTCATACTTTTGATCTTGCCATCACCCACAAATGTACTACCTTTAAGACTTCTGAAAACTCCTTATCCTACCATAATCTATTATCACCTCTTCCTCTGCCTTACCTTATAAAAATCCTGCTTTTCATTCTCACAATGATGTCCTATCCCTTGACTATTCAGTTCTTTCCCAGGTCATCTCCCCTGGACTCCTTCTTTTCCCCCTCCCATTTAACCCTTTGTTGAATCAATTCAACTCTACACCATCCTTCTCTCTTGAATCCCCATCTCCTTATCATAGCAATGATCACCCAATCAAGCCTCAGTCTTGGTTCACTCCCACCATTCACCACGTTCACTCCTACACTTGTGCAGCTAAATGAAGGTGAAGAAAATAATGCAATTGTTAGGACTTTTCCCACTACAGATTTATGTTTTACAACCTCAGCTGGGACATCACTGCGGTAATATAAGCAATCCTTCTTTATTAATTCACTATCCCACTCTCCACTACAGCTCTTCTAAATCTTTTTATCCCTCCCATGGTTCCCCCAACCTCATTCTCTCAACTGAGAAATTTGTTCCATATTAAAAAAAAATTTAAGACAGTTTGCCATCAATTCTCTTTTCTTCACTCAGATGCTTTCTGCCACTGTCTCTTTTACTCCTGTAAATGTGTCACATATTTTATTTTGTGTCACATTTTATGTGTCACATAAAATTGCCTCCTTTTTCACCAATGCTAACTCCTCTATTTGTTCAAAAGATCCCATTCTATGCCATCTCCTCCAACAGATTGCCCCTTGTTTCATCTCCACTCTTTCACTTACTTTCAATTACTGTGGTCTCATTCTCTACTGCCTATAGACATACACATGTTTGAAAAAATTCCCTTAGTTGCCAAATCCAATAGTCTTTTTTCAGTCCACTTTCACCTTGACCACTCTTTAATCCTTAACATTATTATTATTTTTTAAAGCAATCGGGGTTAAGTAACTTGCTCAAGGTTACACGGCCAGGTGTTTCTGGGTGAGTGCTAAGTGTCTGAGCCCGGATTCGATCCCCAGGTCATCCCGACCCTGGAGCCGGTGCTCTTACTCGCTGAACCACCTGGCCGTCCCAATCCTTAACATTATTGTCACATTCTCCTTGATGATATTCTCTTTTCTCTAGGAGCCACCTCCTCTGGGTTCACCTCTTACCTAATTGACTGCTCCTTCTCAGTCTCCTTTGCTGAATTCTCACCCAGATCATGCCCTCTAACCCTTGGTGTCCCTCAGGGTTCTGTCCTGAGTCCTCTTCTCTTCTCCCTCTACATTGCTTCAGTTGATGATCTCATCAGCTCCACGGATTTAATTACTGTCTTCATGCTGATGATTCTCAAATCTACTTATCCTACCTCAACCTCTCTGCTGACCTCCAATCTCACATCTCCAAATGTCTTTTAGACATCTTGAATTGGAAGTCTAGTAGACATCTTAAACTCAATATGTTCAAAAAGGAACTCATTGATTTCCCTCTTAAGACATCTCCCACCTTCTACTTTCCCTCCCTCCCAGTCCTTCAGATTTGTAACCTAAGAATCATCCTCCACTCCTTACTCTCACCCCCCCATACCTAATCTGCTTCCAAGGCCTGTTAAGTTCACCTTTACAGTATCTCTCAACTCTGCCCCTGTTCTCTTCTCTGACACTGCTACCACTCTAGTCAGGCTTTCATCACCTCACACCTCAACTAGTGCAATACTCTGGTGGGTCTGCTTGTTTCAAGTCTCTCCGCACTCCAATCCATCCTCCATTCAGTCGCCACAGACAATTTCCTAAAGTGCAGTTTGGATCATGTTATCACTTTACTCAATAAATTCCAGTGACTCCCAATTGCCTCAAGGATAAAAAAAATGCTATTCAAAGCTCTTTATAACCTAACACCTTGTAATGTTAAGGGGATTTGAAGATCTTCCTTGTCCCTTAATAGGCCTATGTGACCTGATTTTAGCTGTGGTCCAGCCCACAGCTGAGTCACATGGAGCTCAGTGTGTGAGAAGAATTTATCCAACAGAGCATGAGCAGAAAGTAGAGAGCACAGCAAGGCAGAGCTGGGAGAGAGCTGAGGTGAAACTGAGAGAGAGACAGAGAGAGAGAGAGAGAGAGAGAGAGAGAGAGAGAGAGAGAGAGAGA
>NW_027185791.1:3100451-3115492 GCF_028583685.1 Petaurus breviceps papuanus
AGAGAGAGAGAGAGAGAGAGAGAGAGAGAGAGAGAGAGAGAGAGAGAGAGAGAGAGAGAGAGAGAGAGAGAGAGAGGAGGCAGAAAGAGGCAGGGCAACTAGTGCAGGTGAGAGAGGGGCAATTTTCCTAAGGGAGTTTGTTTGTGGGGAAGCCTGATGGAGCCAAGGCTTGGGGATGGCAGTGCTTTCTGTATTGGTAATGTGTACCAACTTCCTTATTACCATGGTGGATTTGTCTTTCTGGTATATGAATAAATATCTTTGCTTTGTCTTCAAAGAAAAGAGCCTGTTATATCTTGCGATTCAAATCTGGAAATATGCCTTTATGTTTATAGCAGCCACTGTGGGTATCGAATTGGTGATATACTCCCTCCTACATTTCTAATCTTCTCATACCTTGCTCCCTCACATGTACTCTTCAATCCAGTGACATTTGCCTTCTGGCTGTTTCACCAGAAAAAAAAAAAAGACCTTTTATCTTTTGACTCCCAGAACTCTTTTCTGGTGTTTCTCATGCCTAGACTGCTGTCCTTCTTCATTTTACCTACTACTTGTCTTAGCTTCCTTTAAGTCCAAACTAAAATGCCATCTTCTATAGGAAGCCTTTCCCAATCTCTCTTAATTCTAGTGCCTTCCTTCTGTCAATTATTTTTTATTCATCATATTTTTTCTATTTATAGATTTTTTTTGCATGTTGTCTCCCTTATTAAATTGTAAGCTCCTTGAAGGCAGAGCCTCTTTCTTGCTTCTTTGTATTCCTAGAGCTTAGCACAGTGGCTGGCACATATTAGGTGTTTAATAAATGTTTACTGGTTGATTGATTCCAGACTTGCATGACTGTCTCTCTGTATCTGTCTGAAAAGTATGTTTCTGTTCTATCAGCTGTGCCTTGAGCTTCTCCAATTGATTCCCCAACTGTGAGATGAGGTGTCTCTTAGAGAATAGTTAAACTACTAGACACTGTGGTGGATGAGAGGCAAAAGGAGAGAAAATCTTGTCATCTCCCCCAAAAGGTGAAGAGCTGGGTTTGTCTTTGACTATTGACTCAAACTGATTTAATTGACCTGTAAGAATCACCTAGGAGCAAGACCAATAATTATTTTCCAATTATTTGCTGCCTGAAGACTCAATCAAAAAGAGGTACATACTTCCCAAAGGGATAGTGGTATATTAACACATCTTTTAACTATCTCAACTGAGCTAGGGAACACATACAAAATCTCAGTGCTTTAAAAATAAGATAACAGAAGTGGAAGAGAACTTGGAGGTGATCTAGTGAAGCATCTTCATTTCACAGATGATGAAACTGAGGCCAAAAGAAATTACATGCCCAAAGTCACTGTAAAGACAAGCATGAGCAGCTTTCCAGAGGACCGCTGCTGTGAATAGCTTTCAAAGTTCTGATTACATAGTATAGTGAGCTCCCTATTTATTCAATACAAATCAGAACAAAACATTCATAGAAAATCAAAATACAGCATTCACAATGTTACAACTGAGCAACTTATCACTAAAATGGCCACATAGTTTTCACCAAAGTGGTGAAAGTACATTCAACAAAGTACATTCATTTAGTCAATCACAAAATCCTTAATTCAATCACAAAGTACAAAAGTCAAAATTCTCCACCCCTAGGTCACAGTAAATCATAATCTTCTCAGTCACTATACAGTATCCAAGTGAAGTCTTCTTTCAGCTTGACTTGAGACTGGCTCTCAGCTTCCATGGTTCCTCTTCCATGGTCCCAGCTCCAACTGTCACCTGTGTTCAAAGGCAGACAGCTCTCAGTTCCTTGTCCAGCTCTTTGTCCAATTCTCCATCCAGTTCCTGTTCCATATTGAAGCTCACAGTATCCATTCCACCTCAAGTCCTTCACAGTTCCTGTTTCTGGGAAGACAAAGCTTAACAGAGCTACAATAATATTCATACATACTGCTGGCACCATCCAATTCACTATCTGCCTGTGAAATCAACTCAGATCCACCAACAAGGTCTGAGAACTTAACACAAATCATCAACATAGAAATCAACACAGACCCACAAACAAGGTCCAAGAGATCAGCACAAATCATCAGTAAAATCCAAGGACCTTTTAAACCCTCCTCCAGGACTTCTGTAAACCTACAACCAGAAAATCCTCTTTCAGGGCTTCCAGTAAGGTTCTAGGGCTTCTGTACAAAGTATCACAACAAACATCACAGCTTGGGACAGTGAAAGTATCATTAAATTTAGAGTTTAAAACCTGAATTTGAATTTTGACATTGCCCTTTATTATCTTTATGTCCTTGGACAAGTCATATGGAGGACCTTTCATCCGCAAAATAAGTTTTACTCAATTACCTTTAGAGTCCCTTTCAGTACAAAATCTAGGACCCCCATTTTATAGATAGGGAAACTAACATTAAATTTTTGACCCCAGTTTGCTAAGCTGGCAAGTATCCGAATTAGAATTTAAAATCACCTGACTAGAGTTGCTAAACTTTCTACTATATCACATTGCCTTTTAGGTAGGCAAATAACTCTTAAAAAGCTTTGTGTAATATGTATGTGATAAATGTATGTAAATCTCTAGCTTCATAAATTGACCCAGCCATTCTGGAAACCAATGGAGAACTATGCACAAAAGATCACTAAAATGCCCATACTCTCTTGACCCAGAAATATCACTATAACCCAAAGAAATCAAACAAGAAGGAAATGACCCATATATACAAAAATATAGCAGTTCTTTGTTTTGTGACCAATAAACAGAAACAATGTGGGAACCTATCAGTGGGGGAATGGTTGAACAAATCTATGCTATGTGAATGTAATGGAATGCTATTTTTCAATAAGGATAGATCTGCTTAATAAATATGTTTTCAGTAGATACATTTTCAAATATTTCAGGTGTGAAGAAGAACGACAACAAAGGTTTGAGGTCAGAAACTGTAACAAAAGTTTAGAGGCTGAAAAGTGAAGTATGATAATCTGGCTGGGTAAGAACAGAGGATATGTATAGGGAAATAGCAGAAGGCAACATGGGAAATAACTTAGATTCAGATGAAATACTAGGCTTGGGAGTTTGGACTAGATGAAAAGAGGAACACTGAATCTCATTACTCAGGCAAAGTTTTACAAAATCACAACATGATGTTGTGGAAGGAGCACTTAAGGACACAGAATTTGCATGTGCAGTCATAATATTTCTGAATTGTCTCATCAGCAAAATGAAAGGAAGTTAGACTAGATGCTCTAAAAGGTCCCCTTCTAAACCTTAAATCCTATGATCTATTTTTTAAATGGAGATTTTAACACATCCTGCTTAGTGTCCAGGATTCTGTGATGATAAAAAAAAAAGGGTTACACAAAATAACCTTGTAATATTATTTTAGTGGCTTTCATGAGTATTTAGAGCTAATACGAGGTATACGCCGAGCCGTAACACAAACTTTTTCTGTTCTGAGCATTGTTCACCAACACAATGATGCCTTTGCATATTTCTATTCACACATAAATGCAAGAGATTGCATAGTTTTCTTTGCTTTTTGTCAAAATAGTCTGCATTGTTAAAAAATGTGACATATCATGTTGAAACAGGCCAAGCATATGACATACATTGGGTGTGGTAGAGAAAGATATCTCTATGCTAGGCACATTAGCTTGATATTCCAAAACAAGTAGTGGCCCAAACTAGATAAATAAAACATAAATCTGGTGTCAAACTTGAGATTCCATGACTAGATCTCATATAATATAATCAAGTGATAATCGATAATATTTGACACTTGAGCCTCCTTGAAAAGAAAAGATGTTACTTCTTTCTAAATCAAACTGAGAGAAAACTTCCTACCTTTCTTTTCTTGGCCACACCTCTCTTCCTCCCTCCTACACCCCAAACAAACAAAACGAATGAATGAATAACACAGGCATATACGTCCTGAAATCCTACATAATTAGAACTCTGGAAATACCTTATGGACCTGGGGAGGAAATATGCATATTCAAGCCCCTGTTTTGTATTAAGTCTGACTTGACCTTTTCCAGACTTATCTCCCACCACCACACTCGGTGTTCTTGCCAAACTAAACTACACGGCACTCTGCCACCCAAACATGTTATGTACTTTATCTCAGTGCATTTGCTCATATCATTACATATGCCTGGAATGTCCTTCCTCTCCCTCTTCATCTGTTTAATTGTCACCCATTTTCACTTAAAGCCCAACTCAAAGGTCCCTTAATGCACAAAGCTTTCCCTGAGTCCTCTTAGTAGTGGTCTTCTTATTTGAACTTTACATAGCTTCTTGCTAATACAATTATTATGTAATTTTGCACACTATACTTATTTTTTTTTGTCTTACAAGTATACTAAGGGTTGGATGTCCCAAAGAGTATAGGGGATGGGCCTTCAGAGACTGTTTCATAGCTCATTCAACCAACTCCCTGAAAACTCATGCTGTGCCTCAGTGCTACAGAACTTGTGCTTTGAGAAGCAAACCCTGGGTTTGAAGTTTCTTGGTCTTCTTTCCTCTTCTTTTCCCATAACAGTAGCAAGGGAGTAGGGTATGACCTCAGTTTCTATTTTCCACCTCAGTTTCCCTTTTCCTCTACCTTAACTCCCCACTCTTTCTCCTTCCTTCTCTTTTCCCCTCCTTTCTCTTCAGAAGATGAAATATTTAAGACTCCCTATCTAGGACTTCCTATGGGGGGGGGGGGTTCCCTTTAGTTCCTAGTGGCCCAGGGCACACATCCTGAGTCTGACTTTTATGCTGCCTTTTCTGTTTTGTTTCATTTCTGATTACAAGTGACTGAGAAATGATCCTAAGATAAATGTTTCTAGCTCTGGAGTCAATCTCCTGAGTTGGAGAAGTTGGGATGTCTAATGCTGGTAACTATTAAGCTACTGTTTCTGTTTTGGCCAGAATCCCCTCCCAGAGTGATTTTTTTTTTTGACTAAGTAAAAGAGACCAGCCTCATTTCTTATCTAGACTTCATCAGTGAATGGGTGTTGCCTCAAAGTGAGATCATTAAAGACCTTAGCTTAAAAAGGCCGGAGCCATCTCTGGTCCTCCAGATCTATAACTGGCCACTGGACCCAGAAGGCCCTGGGGGAGAAAGTGAGGTTGGTGACTATGCACAGCCCTCCCTCACTTAAATCCAATTCACTTGCATGTCAGAGCATCACCTCCCTGATGTTATGGTCCTCTTTGAGAAGGAAGGACAAACAGTAACAACAGTACTTGGGAAGAACCCCAACAGCTACTACAGATGACCACCACAAGGATGAGAGAAACTCCTTACCTCGCTTGGAAGAAGAAATGAATCTGGAGGGAATTGCGCAGAGCTGAGGCAATGGTGAACACTCCGTTCTGTAGTTCTTTGTAAAACGCCTGCTCAGGGCTTTTGGGGAATGTCCAATCTCCCTCTACCATTGGCTCTAGCCCTCATTAATTGTGCTCCCCAGATTTGAGAGGTCCCCTGTACCTCAGATCCAGTTAGCAGTTTTGGGCTTTTATGAAGGAATAGGACCAAACCTGTTCTCAGGTGAGGCTAATAGGTGCAACCCAGAGGACTTTTCCTCACCTGATGTTCCTCTGTATGGCTGAGGGAAAGTGTTTCTTATGTATGAGTTTTCTCCTTCCAATACAGAGAAGATGGAATAAGTGTCAGTCATAGATGAAGTGTCTGATTTTAATTGTGAAGATTTTACTTCAACTTCCTGTACAGGTGAGAACTCTGGAATTGAGTTTATTTTTCAACTCCTGCTGTGTCAGCCCCTGCACTGTACAATGTGGCAAGTTTTCTATAGCACTCTCCTACTGCTGAGGATTGTAAGCCGATTATCAAATGTCATATGTCACCTAGATTTCGTCAAGTATTTTTGAGTAGTCATATCTAGTCATTCACTGATCACATGATTGGCTCAACCTTGCCAAGTCTGGACTGCTTTACAAATCCTCAACTCTTGAATTTTGTCCTTCAAAACAGTTAGAGTGTCTCTGACTTATATACAACGTCCACTTCAAATATCAGTAATACTTTATGAAGGTCAACATTCATCATCGTGGTATGGTGTCATACTTATATTTTCATACTATTGATCCATAAACCCAATATTTAAGTAATCACCCGAGGATTATCTGCCAGCTGAACCAAGAAGTAATCCAAGTTAGAAAAAAGTAGACGTTCAATGACAATGACATTCAAGAAATTACTTAACTATTGACTATAAAATAAGTGCTGGTAGGCACCACAGTGGATAGAGAGCTGGGTCTGGAGTCAGGAAGATTCGTCTTTATGAGTTCAAATCCAGCCTCAGACGCTTACTAGCTCTGTGACCTTGGGCAAGTCACTTAACCCTGCTTGCTTCAGTTTCCTCATTTGTAAAATGAGCTGGAGTAAGAAATGGCAAAGTGCTCCAGTGTCTTTGTCAAGAAAACCCTAAATGGGGCCACAAGGAGTCAGACACGACTAAAATGACTAAATAGTAACAGCAGCAGCAGCAACAGCAACACTGTAACAACAACTTCACAGTGCTGTGAGGATCAAATGAGATAATATTTGTAAAGCACTTAACACAGTGCCTGGCATACAGTAGGTAGTACATAAATGCTTATTCCCTTACCCCCTTCTTTTCCTCCAGGAACAGCAAGGATCAGCAGTATTCAGCAGAGTTCAAATCCAATCTCAGACACTGAACACTTATTAGCTGTGTGACCTTGGGCAAGTTACTTAACCCCAATTGCCCTGCCCTCCCCCCTGCAAAAAAAAAAAATACAGCTAAGTAGCTGCATCACTAATGACATTTCATGTGTACATCAACAGGTAATTATACAACAGTGTTCACTTTGGCATTATCAAATGATAAGCATTACTATACTGATGCAATACCTGATAATAGGTCAAACTCAGTGAAAACTGCTATCCAGAGGAAAGAAAGCAAACTCATACCCAATAGATCTAAAAATAAAACAGCCTTCCAAAAAATAACCTGACTGATAACTTCAGGGAGAAAAAAAAAACAGCATAGCAGAAAAATGGAAACACATTTCAAAAAGAAATTGCATGACATTTTTAAAATTAAAAATTAAATTGAATATCCAATAACTCTTCTTAAAAGTAGCTAATTTGAGGTTAAATTAAACTTTATATTCAAAGTATAAAGGAAAAATAATGAATTTATATATATTTAAAATTAATAAAATATGAACTATATTTTTTAGTTAGGCATAGGAAGTGAATGCAATGTTTAATGCAAGAAATTATGCTTAGTAAGAAGTAGGTAGAAGAAACTTAAAAGGTTTTTAAACCCTCAGAGCAGAGAACAAAAAATTCCCAAACAAAAAAATAATTCTCAAGTTCCCATTTATAGCCACAAGATGGCGCGGCCTAACAATGTTTGAAGGCTTAGGTGTGCGTGTGAGAGAAGCCCAAATGCCCAGCTGCCAAGCTCAGAATCTTGGCAACGTGGATCCTGTTTACTCCTGTGAATCGATAATTTAGTGATGAATGCCCCTTGTTTCTCATTGTTCATGTATTCCTGACATTTAGAAGCTTATTCACATTAATAAAAAAAAAAGTATGAAGCATTAATAGCTGTAAGATTCTTTTTCATTGGCTCAGCCCCTAGTAGGGATTGGGGGCTGTGAGTAGGTAGGAGGAAATGTAAAGAGTGTCTATCCCCTACAGTTGGACGGAAAAGATCATCCTTTCTGCCTCTTTATTTCTGAATTACAAGCCTATGGATATTACTCTGCAGTCCCTCTAGATGCAATGGATTGTGTAACAGGGCCTGGCCAATGGAGCTCCATCTCCAGAGTACTAGACATGTGCTCTGCCTGCTGCAAGCCTTTGAGAAAGAGTCTGGGGAGACCGAGGATATAGAAAGGAAAGGCCCTGCTTGGAAACATAGGCAGAAATTCTGTGACTGGTTCTGGTGTACTAACCCCGTGGTAAAAAGACAGACTATTGATTCTCTGCTGAGTCAGAACTGGGCCTGTTCAAAAGGGATTAAGGAGCCACAGGGAACCTCTTTCCTGTCCAGGTACTGCTCTGGTGAGAGAGAAATACTTTAAGCCTCTGGATAGGAGAGTAATTGCTTAAATAATTGGAAAATACAATGTAGAGTGTCTCCTGACTACAGGAAAAAGAGGGAGGAATGGAGAGAGTTAAGCCTTCACTATCCCTTTTTGGTCCCAAAGAACAGCAACATCCCTCAGTCTCAGTCTAATCCAATTTCTGGATTCTGAATTTAAACTAGGAGATAAAAAATTAATATTGTTTTGAAATATGAGATTAGAGGATATATGACTCACCCTCTATGTTGATATAACACAGGCAATCAACCCTCTGTAGCTACATAATTTATTAGCATTGCAAAAGTAAAGGCTATTATGTCAGCGCTCTCTTCATAGAGTACTCAGCCTAACTGCCTCCAGTAGGCCCATCCTATACTTAACCTCATCCTGGCTTTATTTCTCAGAGTATCATTATAATCCCTCACAGATCATGAAAAAAAATCAAGGGAATGGAATTGCATGTCTGGGATTAGGGCAGCAATGATTTTGGAAGAAACAAGGTAAATAGAGGGATGTGGATGGTCTTCTGACTGTCTCACTATCTACTGATATTTTGAGAAGTTGCTTTCTCTCGCCACCTGATTTGGACATGCCTATTGTGGCACAACAGCAGAGAGACGTGGGAAGGGGAAGAGGATACATGGGTAAAACTGAGCAGGTAATAGCTGTAACTGGGAAAGGGTTTTTTAAGGCAGGGCTCCTAAACGCATGAATTAGAGGAAAAAGAAATAGGAGTTTGGGGGCAGCTAGGTGACACAGTGAATACAGCACCAGCCCTGGAGTCAGGAGGACCTGAGTTCAAATATGGCCTCAGACCCTTAACACTTACTAGCTGTGTGACCTTGGGCAAGTCACTTAACCCCTGCCTTCCCCCCTCCAAAAAGCAAAAGAAATAGGAGTTTTTCCAGTCATAGAACTTTCAAGATAATTGCTATTAAACCAGTCTATTTTAAACGAATGAATATTTTAGGAAATTATTTTAGGCATTTGAGGGTTGTTGGTTTTTTTTTTTAGTTTGAATATTGCCTTATCCAGTGCAAATTATAACTCTTCATGAATTAGTAGATGGTCTTCAAGAGTTGCTGGTAATCATACTATAGTCAAATTGATGATGAACCTCTTCAAAACCCTCAAATAACAGACATAGTTCATAACCAGGGCATACCAAGGGTTTTTCCAGCTTTGTATTTGCTGGCTTATCATGATGAGGAATTCTGCAAAATATAAAGGAACTAGAAATTCAAAAGTTATTGGTAAACAGGGATGTGGATGAGTGTAGGAAAGGCTAGGCTAGGCTAAAAGTAGAACTTGGGGCCAAGCTCAGCGTTTTCCACTTCTGTCACAGGCTCATCTCATTAATTTTTTCTTTAGGTTCAGACTTATGCTCTGGAATATGCTGAAAACGCTCTCCTCCTCCTCTTCTTCCTCATCCTCCTTTTCTTCCTTCTCCTCCCTCTTCTCTTCCTCCTTTTCTTTCCTCTCTTCTATTTCTCTCCCCTTATTTTATTCCCTTCTCCCTCTCACATTGACTTGAAACCACATTTTTTTTCCCCATGAGATGGATGAACCTCTCGATATATACATCCAAATTCAAAGCATTAGAAAAGAATATTGTAAATGAATATGTGATTTATTAGGAGAATCAAATGACATAGAAAACATGGATTGACACTTGTTTTAACATCAATACATCATTTTATATATAGAAAGCTGTAATAAGGAATGATTCATTCCTTCTTTCGCCTTCCTCTTAGCTTATATGAAGGGGTATTGAAGAAAAAGGATTAAGATTTATACTGTAAGAGGAACTTTCCCCACTGTTGCACCCTGGGAAAGAGAGACAGGAAGGATCATAGGAACATAGTCATAAAGCTGGAAGCAATTTCAGAAGTCATCTAGTCAAGCCCCTCTCATTTCATAAATGATCAAACAGGCCAGCGAAGGTTAAATGATTTGCCTAAGGTCATACAAGGAAGGAGCTGGGCCTCTGTTCTCTTACTCTAGGGTCAGTGTCCCTTGCATTGTACCATATTGTCTCCAGGAGTTATGAACTGGCCTTTATTTGTTCTCACCAGCCACTGCTGGCTTTGGCTCATCCCAGTTCAGTCCTCCTTCTTTCCCTTCCCATGTCCCTCTTCTGCTGTACCACAAGAGGCAACCCTCTCTTCTTTCCACGATTGTTTCATGGTCAAGCTTATCTCCATGTGCAATTGTCTCTGTTTCTGCTCTTCTCCTTACTACCCTCACTATGCAACAAGACTTCAGATTATCAATCAGTCAGTCAGTCAATGAGTATTATAAAGTGACTACTATGTGTCAGGTACTGTGCAAAGAAAGAGGAAAACTGTTCCTGATTTTATGGAGCTCACAGTCTAATAGAGTAGACAATATGAAACCAGCTATTTATAAATAGATTTATTTACAAGGGTAAATTCACTTTTTAAAAAATATATATATATATATATATATTCTAGGGGTGGCTAGGTGGCTCAGTGAATACGGCACCAGCCCTGGAGTCAGGAGAACCTGAGTTCAAATCTGGCCTCAGACACTTAACACAAAAACTAGCCATGTGACCTTGGGCAAATCACTTACCCCCCAATTGCCCTCCAAAAACAAAAAAGATATATATTCTCTTGTTTTCAGTTGTAAGGGGTAGAGTAGCAGTGTGCTCTTCTGTTACCTGTACTGCTCAGCAGAAGGAGGGAGTCTCAAAGTTTTACCATACTTCTGCCTTCCTATCCTCCTGGAGAAGCTTCCCCTCAAGGTCACCAAAAACCTGAGATTCTCTTGTGCTCTTGCACACAGTCTAGCCCAGTGGTTATGCAGTCTTTGACAACATTCTTAAGACACTGTGCCTTGTGTGAAAGGGCTGTTCCAACCAGCTTCGGATAAAGAGATATTCTTGAGAGAAAAATAGAAACTTTTTATCATATCAATTGAGAACAAAAGCCACTTCTCAACAGATGTGTGGTCAAAAGATGAATAATGAGTTCTTAAAGGGAGAAAATGCAAGGTATCAACAACCATATGGAAAAAAAAGTTCCAAATCACAAATAATTAGAGAAATGCATGTTAAAACATTTCTGCCATTTCACTTCATACACATTAGCATAGATGCAGAAAAAAATGGAGAATGACAACTTTGGAGGAGCCAATGGGAGAACAGGCACATTAATACACTGCCAGTGGAGGGAAAAATTGGTCCAGCCATTCTGGAAAGTAATTTGGAACTATGTCCGCAAAGTTACTAAACCATGCATATCCTTTCACTGTGATACTAGGTCTGTCTATACATCAGAAATCAAAGAAAAAGGAAAAGTATCCATATGAACAAACCTATTCATAGTAGTTCTTTGTGTTATAGGAAAGAATTGTGGATTTAATGTATTCAGATATGAACATTTTTGGCCAAAGGGAAAAATATAATCCTTATTTCTAAGGTCTAGATTATAGTGACTATGGAGATGTACTATCTCTTTTAAGCTCCAGATAAAAGCTAAATTATAATTACTAAAGGTTAATAGTTAAGATGGATGGGGTGGCCAGGTGGCTCAGCGAGTAAGAGCACCGGCTCCAGTGTTGGGATGACCTGGAGATCGAATCCTGGGCTCAGATACTCAGCACCACACCCAGAAATAACTGGCCGTGTAACCTTGAGCAAGTTACTTAACCCCGATTGCTTAAAAAAAAAAAAAAGAGTTAAGATGGAATGTTAGAAAAATAACAAGTAGAAAAGGAGCACATTTCTTTCAGCTAATTTGTGTGTTCCAGTTGATTTGGCAGTTTTACAATGACAATTCAGAAAATAGGTTAATGTGAAATGCTTCTTCCTATGGAGTCATGGAGAAGCTTATCTGTGATTCATAAAGATCTCAAAAGATGCTGTGGAGGGGACAAGAAGAAGTCAAGGAGAAACATCTCCCTACTGTGAACTGTTTCCTGTGTTTATTGAAGAGAAGAGAAAGAGAAAAAACTAATCCTGAAGAGAGGTATGAAGAGATAGCTTAAAAGACCTTGATTATAATCTGGAATGATTTGGAATTGAGTTGCTGGTCATATGTGTGTTTGTACATATGTATACGTATTATTAAGTAATGAGAGGAATAATATATTTTTATGTTTGTTATAGCTCCAATTTGTTAACAAATCAGTTTAGTAATTTCATTGAATAATTTATAATTAATGGGTTGTAATGGGTCTCATATTAATTAATGAGAAGAGATTATACATTTATTAATGAGAACTAAACTATTCAATACACTCCTTGATAGCTGCAGATGTTAGAATTAATAAGTTAAAATATTGACGTAGATGAAATAGAAGGCTCAGTAGGGTTCGTGTGGTCACACTCAGACCCTATTTATACCTCCTACACAGATAGCATCCTGCAGCAAGAGTACTACAATTATTATTCTCCAGGCAATACAATTGATGATCAAAAAGTTTTAATCTTGCTTGGGATCCCAACCAATAGATATCAGAGGCAATGCATCCTTTTTTCCATAATAACTTACTGCCTCTTCAGGGCTTCTTGGTGGCTTTCCCCATCAGGAAGTCCTGAGACTTAACTAAAGATATTAATAATAATAAATCTTTTCCTCCATGCGTATTAAGGCACTTGATTAGCTCTCTAAAACACAAAGGGGATGCTTAATAGTAATGGATAAAAACATCTAAACAGATTTCAACTGCCAAAATTGTGTCCAAGTATTCTTAAACCTGTGTCTTCTTTCTTCCATTTACACTCCCCATTCCTTGAGACCTAATCACTAATAGCACCTCAGCCAGTATCACTAAGTAATGTCAAAACTCATGCTTTATCATACTTTCTGCATAGTCCTATTTATTGTTTCTAAAGATGTTCCCTGCAGATGGTTACGCAAGTTGTCTTGATCTTTTGATTGCAGGAAAGGTTTAATTATCTTGGCATAGCTTTTCAGTTACTATGGAAAGTGGTTGCCACACCCAGAGCACCTGTCTAACTTGTAAGCTTTAGTCACCAGATAGAAAAGATCCATATGGATTTACTAAGAATGCTATATGATCATGATGATTACATGAATCTCTTGAGGATTTTAAGATTGCTATAATTTATTAAAAAAAGAGAGAAATAGGGGCGGTTAGGTGGCATAGTGAATAGAACACTGGCCCTGGAGTCAGGAGGACCTGAGTTCAAATCTGACCTCAGACACTTAACACAAAAACTATCTGTGTGACCTTGGGCAAGTCACTTAACCCCAATTGTGCTACCTTTCCCCTTCCAAAAAAAAAAGCAAAAGCAAAAAAAAAGAAATACTTTCTTTAAAAAGGAGTCATAAACCTCTAAATATTATGAAATAGTTTCTACTCTATCATCCCTCTATTTCATTTATTAAGGGTTTTATTTATTCTATTTGCAGAAAATGGAAATTTAATTGATTTATTACAAGATTTTAAAGTGCATTTTCAAGCATTTCAAAAGGGCTTATGAGCAACTTTCTGCTGCTATTGCTGAAAGGAATGAAGTTATTAATATTAAAAACACTTAAGGTTATTAACCTTAAAAACCTAAAAACCACTTCTTTTAAGAGTTTTCAAATGTTCTAAACACAGCATTCAGAGTCCATTAGCAACTGTTTCTTCTTCAGGGGTGAGCTGGTCAATGTTTAACAGCCCTCTCTGCGGAAAAAAAAAAATGTACTCCTTGACCTACCTTTAAATTTAATCTACATTACTAACAGTTTTTAAAGTTTAATAAACAAAATAATAAATCAAGCCCTGATTGTAATTTCAGAGGAATCATCTCTCTCTATCCCACTGGAGCTGACTCCAGCACATCCCTGGTCTTCTTCCATCTCTTTTTTTTAATCACACTTTAAAGGTCCTGATTTACATTCTCTACTAGGTATCTAATCAGACTATAACAACCAACTATAATATTCTTCATTGCTTCTATTCCTCTTAGAGATGGTAGAACTTTCTTGTCAGTTCGTAAACCAACATTTGAGTGAAAAGTTTTAGTTCTCCTGGAAACACATTTTGCAAGTCATGCACCCCCATTTAACATTTTGACTGACTCTTTTTAGTTTGAATTCCTGGAGATCCAAAATTCTGACGTATGGAACATTTCCCACCTGGCTGTACTCCTTTGAACTTCACCTTCATGCCCCTGGAACCTCATCATCAGAGATCTCATCATCCTGCAAGACAGAACCAGCCTTCGCACTCATCAGTACTCTCTGTACCTTTATTTAGAGGGCAGAGCAAAGAACTCTTTCCATATAATATCCCTAGCACTTAGCACAGTTTCTGGTACATAGTGTTGGATAAATATTTATGGACTGACTGATATATGTTATTGTTCCTTATTTGTCCCAGGATTTCTCAAAATACTCATAGAGGTCATTCATTTAATAATTGTCGAAGAATGGATCCAGATCACTCAATTCCTCAATACTGTTCTTGGTAAAAAAAAAAAAAACACACACACACACACACATGGGGATTAGGCAGGATACAATTACCACCTCACCTCTGGAATATGCATACTATTATTATTGACCAACAAGGCCTTCAGTCTTTTCAACAGTCAAAAACCATCCAACTTCATAATTCCATCATCAGAAAAATCAATGTTTAGTGTATTCTAGGCAGTCTGATTCCATATTCTCTTTAAGTTCCAGTCTCATTGGGCATTATAAGTAACATCTTGCATGAGGTTATCATCTCAATTAATTTGCATTTGAATAATGTGTTTCTATAATTAACCCAGAACACTCAATTTAAGATTTTTGTAATTCTAGTTCCTGCACCTCTTACCCCTAGGACAGTATGTAATGGGAATGTAAATTTTTAAGATCTTCCCTGCCCCTAGGCTAAAGTGCACCTTGAGCCTGGGGTGGGAGGCTTGTTTTTCAGTAGATATTTTTTGATTAGCCAATGGGTCCAGAAGATTGTTACATTCTCTGAGCCAGGAGAAGGCTATATAAACCCTGATCTG
>NW_027185791.1:3115502-3119961 GCF_028583685.1 Petaurus breviceps papuanus
TTTGGAAACCTGTCTACTTGATCTGTTTCTCTGTCTTGATAATTGTGTCTGTATACTCTGAAGTTCGGGGTGCTGACCTTTTTCCCCTGAACTAGGTAAACGATATTTGTTTGACTGATTAAAGTACGCTTGTTAACCCATTTTGAGTTGCTTTCCTTTATCAAAGCAGATCCAAGAACCTGTGTTGGCAGCCACCCTGGGGACGCTGGGGTGCTTGCTGCTACACAGTATCTCACAAATCTCACTTGAACTGAATGCAAACCCATTTTAGACCATTCACAAAAGCTTTCCACAAGGACATTGACCAAGGAGTACATGAAGCTCTGAACCTATTAGTATTGACTTTTGAACAATGAAAATGTCCACTTCATTAATCTAAGAGTTGTTAAAATTGGTGCTGGGGTCTGCCAAGATCTGAAAATAGAAGGAATATCATTTCTAGGGGTAACATTTGGAGGTATTTGATGAAATCAATGACACTATTTGGGTCTAGTCCTATTGTTGTCATCTTTTTTTTTTTTAAGCAATTGGCGTTAAGTAACTTGCTCAAGGTTACGCGGCCAGCTTTTTTTTTTTTGTGTGTGTGGGTGTTAAGTATCTGAGGCTGGAATCAATCCCAGGTCCTCCCAACTGCAGGGCCAGTGCTCTTACTCACTGTGCCACCTAGCCGCCCCTATTGTCATCTTTATATCCATTAAAAATATGATTAAACAGAATCCCAACAGTTAGGTAAGGTCCTAACTCAGAAGAGTTGGTGATGGTGGTGTTATTTAGGTGCTTCTGATGGATATAATCAGGTCTTCATTATGTGACTTCTTGAACACATATTTGAGAGACATTCATTGACTACAAGGAACAGTTTAAGTTAGTGAAAGTGATACTACAATGTTCAAATAAGTTCACTTAGTGATTTGTACCCTGCCAAAACTTGACCAGTAGAATTATATTACATATTATATATAGACAGATATACATATATGTCTGGGTGTATATTTGCCATAACAGAGTACTTTCATCTACATCCCCTATTGCCACAGACTAAGAACAGATTCTCTATTCTGTGCAATCAGTAGATGAATAAAAATAAAAGCTATCATCATTTAGGAAACAGGAGAAATCGAGTTATGTAAAGCCAAATATGAGCAACTTTCCAGAGGACTGCTGCTGTGAACAGCCTTAAGGTTCTGATTACATAGTATAGTGAACTGTCTCTCTATTCAGCAGTAAACTAAAGCAAAACATTCACAGAAGGCAAAGTACAGCATTCACAATGATATAACATTAACAACTTATCACTAAAGTGGTCACATAGTTTTAAACAAAACATACCATTCTGTAAATCCTTAATTCAATCATCCTTAAGGAGCAAGCCTCCTTAAGGGACACAAAGTACCAAGGTCGAAGTTCACCACCCCTAGGTCACATTGTATCATGATCTTCTCAGTCAGCATTAAGTACCCATGGAGAGGTCTTTTCATCTTGACATGAGGCTGGCTCCCAAATTCCATGGTTCCTCTTCCATGGTCCCAGCTTTTGCCTTTGTTTACCCAACTGTCACGTGGATTGAAAGGTAGGCAGCTCTCAGCTCCTCATCCAGCTCCTCACCCAGTTCCTCGTCCAGTTCCTCATCCACCTCCCCCTCCATACTGAAGCTCACAGTGTCCAGTCCACCTCAAGTCCTTCACAGTTTCTGTTTCTGGGAAGACAAAGCTTAACAGAGCCAAAACACCATTCATGCACATTGCCAGAACCATCATCAATTCCCTCTCTGCCTGTGAAATCAACACAGACCCACAAAGTCTGAGAAGTCAACATACATCATCAGTACAGTCCCAGGACCTCTGAAACCCTCCTCCAGGACTTCTGTAAACAGACAACAAGAAAATCCTCTTTCAGGGCTTCCAGTGAAGTCCCAGGGCTTCTGTACAAAGTATCACAAACAAACATCAACACAGACAGAGCAGACAGAGTGCCACCACCACAAATGTTCTCTTCTCAACTCTGCTCTCTCCCAGCATGGGCTTCTCCTTATATATGGTCATTAGCTCCTCCCCTTCCTGTTGCATCAGCAAGTTCCTCTCACCGTGGATTTCACAAGTTCTGTTTCTTAACAAAGACTTGATATAATCATGGGCAAGGCTCAACTGAAACAAGGTGCTAAGTACTTGTTTGCTTGCCATCACAAGTTATTAAAAGAAAACTCAATATCTTCATTTTGGAATCTATTAGAAAAGTAAGGATTTTAAAATTACAAGGGGAGTTATTAATGCTGTCAAAACCATTATTTGATTATGGCTAATTTCAAAAGTATCTGGAGGAGGAAAAGGGTGCATCCCTAACACTGACTGAAAGGGGGAGATACTATGCTTGCTGAAAGGAGTGGCATGAATCTTCATTAAGGTTAGCAGTAGGGACAGCTAGGTGGCACAGTGGATAGAGTACTGGCCCTGGAGTCAAGAGGACCTAAATTCGAATCTGGCTTCAGACACCCTGGGCAAGTCACTTAACCTCGATTGCCTTGGGCGGGGGGAAGGTTAGAGGTAAAACTCTAGGTTAATTTAGACTGTTGTATTTGTGTTAAGGGATTCTTTATTTTTCTATTGACTCTTTTAATTTGTCTCAGTGACTGGTGCTGGTAAAGAATAAGAAAGAAAATAGAAATTTGTAGACATTGGCAGAGTTCTTGAAGGAATTTAGCTATAAAATAGCTAGCTCTGTCAGATTCCAGATGGTTTGGCATTACAAAAGTAGGAATAATATAATTTATCAGTTCTTAATTACTGCTTGAGTATATGACTTTGAGGTTGGAAAAGCCTCATGTCAACCTGACATCATCATAAAGACTAGACAGAATCTTTTACCTTAAGTTGGATTAAATTCAATTAAGTCATTTGCCATCAGGTACCAAGAAGTGAAGGTCTTAGAAATCCTGCAGGTCTTCCATTTGGGTTAGGTCATATGGAATTTTTCTCACAGACTAAACATCTTATTAAAATTCCTTTTCCTCCTTGTGACAATAGTAACATACACGGAAAACCTTGAGTGTAATTTGTACTGTAAGCCCTAGACCAGTGTGAATCTGTTGATGGCAAAGCAATACCATCTAAGCATATAAGGTTTGAGAAATGTGTATAATTCCATTGAACAGTTCCCACATGCCACTTCTTATCTTTAAAGATCTCCATAGCCTTTCATCTTCAAAGTTCTCTTTTGCTGAAATATTTTGAAACTGCTTGAAAGAATCTCAAATTGCCAAAGGGTTTTAGTGGGTGAGGATTCCCTTTTCCATCAATGCTCCTTACTGCTTTATCTGCAAAATTATTCCCTCTAGAAATATGATCATCTTGCCTTGTGTGAGCTTGACAATGTGTCACTGATATTTCCAAGAGGAGCTATGAGGCTTTTAGCACAGAGATAATCAATAGTCCATGGCATACCTTAGTTTCCATGGAGGTAAGAAAGCCTAGATTTTTCCAAATTTGTCCAGTGCCAGGCAAGTCCCTAAAACATATTTGCTATCTGTATATATGTTTACTCTCTTTTAAAAAAATTATGTATTTTATTCTGAATTTATGAAATAAAACAAGCATTTCCATAACAGAGTAGACTAGAAAAAAAGATGATTGCACATGAAATTGCAAATGTATTATGTATAACTTACTATTCCTTTAAAATATATAATGATATTATCACTTAACTTTCTTTTTTTACTTCCTACTTCCCACCCCCACCAGCCCTAGAGAAGTCTGCTATTAAACCCATATACGTATAGATATGTAAAATCATTCTATATATACATCTATTCATTAATTCTTTCTCTCGATGCAGATAACATCTTCCTTCATAGGTCCTTTGTAGTTAATTTGGATGTTTATAATAGTCAAAGTGACTTGCTTGAGCAAAGTTGTTCTTAAAAAACATTGCTGTTTCTTTACACAAATATTCTCTTGGTTCTGTTCATTTCACTCTTGATTATTTTGTACAGGTCTATCCAGATCCATCTTTGAATTAATATTAAATTATGGTTCTGTAAAGGGACATATGGAAGGCTAGGTCTAGGCTTTTCTTCCTCACTTGTCACCAGCCAATCACGATCTCCCAGGTCCTTATTTTGTGGAAACAGAATAATGGGATTTATTAGATTACATCACCCTAGAATAATATTTGGGTTGGACGATAGGGTTTGTTCATAAGTAGTTTGATATTTTACAAAGATGTTGTGGCAAATAGACTTGCAATATAGCCATTACTGAATTGCAAATATACAGATAGATCATATGTCCCAGGGTTAAGACTTGTGCTTTCTTTACCATAAAAATATCTGCCATTACCATTCACAGGCATACCAGCATCCTCAGAGCCCCCAAATACAAATGAACTTAAAAATATGCTACAGGTTCATAATCTGGCAGTAATTTTTGAATGAAGACTCTATTTGCCACTCTTTCTTTCTTTCTTT
>NW_027185791.1:3120061-3147846 GCF_028583685.1 Petaurus breviceps papuanus
TCCTTCCTTCCTTCCTTCCTTCCTTCCTTTCTCTTTCTTTCTTTCTTTCTTTCTTTCTTTCTTTCTTTCTTTCTTTCTTTCTTTCTTTCTTTCTTTCTTTCTTTCTTTCTTTCTTTCTTTCTTCCTTCCTTCCTTCCTTCCTTCCTTTCTTTCTTAGCAATTGGGGTTAAATAACTTACTTAAGGATACATGGCCAGTTTTTTTGTGTGGGTGTTAAGTATCTGAGGCTGGAACCTGATCCTGGGTCCTCCCAACTCTGGGGCCAGTGCTTTTACTCACTGCGCCACCTAGCCACCCCCCCCCCTTTTTTTTTGTATGTGTTAAGTGTCTGAAGCCAGATGCGAACCCAGGTCCTTCTGACTTCAGGGCTGGTGCTTTATTCACTGTGAGACCTAGCCACCCTCACCCCTTCTTTCTTATAAAATAAATTGAAAGATTTATTAAAATTGGGTCTGTCTATATCTAGAAGAGATGTAATGGCTCCTTCAAGGTTAAAAAGGTCTATTCAGATTATTCTTCCCATTCTAAGAGATTAAGGGAATTATCATGGAACATCAAAGTTAAAGGCAATTTTAGCAAAGGCAAGAATTCACCAGTTGCAACAGCCTATCAAACTGAGAAATTAGTGCAACTATTTCTTAGTATGGGGAAGCCTCATTTTTAGAACTGGTTCACTTTTGGAGGGCAATGCCTTCCTTATGCTGAGGAGAGATGTCCTATCTATTTTACCTCTGACAAGCATTACTGCAGCTTGTCCAAAGATGTGTTATATCCTTGTGTAGCTAAGAACTTAAACAAAGCAAGAGTATTGATTTTATTTTTGTCTTCAGTTTCAGAAGCTATCAACAAATCATCTACATATTGAATCAAAGAATACCCTTTTGATGAAATAAACAATTTAAATTCTCCTGTAAGCGTCTAGAAAAGATAGCAGATGAATCATGGAACTCTTGGGGAATTCTTTGGCATACATAGAGATCCTCTGTAAGGAAGGGCAAACAAGAATTTAGATTTTTCAGTTAATGGAATGGAAGAGAAAGAAGAACACATTGAATACTGAAAATAATCACAGTCAGAAACACAAAAGTTATAATAATAGTAGGATTGGGAACACCTGGAGTCATCAGAATTACAAATTTATTTACAGCTCTTTAATCTTATATAAAATAATAATCATGTCAACCTCCTATACCTAATTTTCCTTTTTTTTCTTACTGGCAAAATAGGGGTATTACAAGGGGATTGTCCCTTTCTGACAACTCCTGTTTTTTTTTTTAAATCTTCTATTCCTGGCCATCTTCCCTCAATTTGAGCCTTAGACGTATGTTACTGCTTAACACAATTTCATGATTTATCTTTATAATAGGTAATTGTACCTTATTTAATTCCTTTTATGAAGCTAATAGCATTACTAGAATCATCTCTTTCAATTGGGGTGCTTTTCCAACATGAAGTGAAACTGCTACTTTTAGCACATAGCAACCAAATCAAGGGAGTTCCTAAAATATTCTCCCTGGGGTATAGAATATGGTAGTCCTTAATTACACAGCTAGTCTTTTCCCAATGATTGACGGGCAAATAATGTGAAAGCAAAAAAATCATAATTGTAACTTTGTCCTATTTGAGTGGGCTTTGAGTGCACTTGACTCATGAGGAACAGAAGGGTACAGAGCTGTAACAGAAGCAGTATGTGGAAGGATAGAGAAAGGAAAGGGTTTGGAGAGAATGCTTTTAATTTTCTCACTTTTGTTGTTCAATCTTTTTCAGCTGTGTCTGTATCTTCTTTCATTTTTTAAAAGTTTTTCTTTCTGACTATCCAAATCATTCTTAAGTTTGTAGGAGGCATACCCTTCCTAAAGATACCAATAATCCATTTGCTCTGGATGCAAGATTTCCAAGAATCACCTTAAGTAAACTAAACAGAGGCAACTGTCGGTGTAGCAGATAGTATGGAATCAGGAATAAGGAAAAGTAGAGTTCAAATCCTGCCTCAGATACTTACTAGCTATGTGACCTTGGCAAGTCATTTAGCCTTAGTTTCTACAACTGTAAAATGGACCTAATAAAAACATCTTCTTTGCAGAGTTGTTGTCAGGATCAAATGAGATAAAAGGTGTTATTATTAATGCTTATTCCCTTCTCCCTTATATACTTCAATTGAACCTTCTTTTGACCACTGAAAATTTGGCTTTTTATAAGTATAACCATTCTACCTGAAGGTGGTGTAGGAAGATTACATCTCCCATGTGTAAGGGAGTAAGGTTGTATATTGGTATATTTATGATTACACCTTCTGAAGTAAATATTTCTGGGGAGGAGGGGAAACACACAGACAGACAGAGAGAGAGACAGACAGACAGAGACAGAGAGACAGAGAGGGACAGCATGTCAGACTTCCCATATTTCTCCACCATTTTAGCTAGTGCAGACCAGCTGGAATCTCTTTACAGCCAGAGTCACCAATTTTCCATCATTCACAATGTCTAATCTTCAATTTACCTACTGGTCTTTTACTTCTCAAAGTATGGGTCAGTGAACTGATTCCCAGCACAGAGACTTTTAGAAAGTCAAATTCTTAGGGGTGGCTAGGTAGCACAGTGAGTAGAGCATTGGCCCTGGAGTCAGGAGGACCTGAGTTCAAATGTGGCCTCAAACATTTAACACTCACTAGCCATGTGACCTTGGGCAAGTCACTTAACCCCAACTGCCCTACAAAAAAAAAAGGCAAAAGAAAGTCAAGGTCTCTTATCTGTGAGAAAGTGACCACAAATACCTGCAGGAGGTTTGCTCACTGGTCCTCCAGGACCCAAAAATCCCGCCAAATAAGCCAAAGTGTTAGTCTGAAAAGAAATTATACATAAGCAATCCTTGAAATAATAATGTATGGAAAAAAATATATGCCAGAGTATATGCACATAGGCAGTCTGTAAGAGACTGTGAGAGAAATAGTTTATCAGGGCTTAGTGCCACAATAATGTTGGAAGAACATTGGTAGAATAACTTCTTTAGGTTTGAATCAAGTACATGCATCTGTTCTTGGCAATAGCTAAAGAATTTTAGGTGACTATGCCTAAGATCATACTATTAACAACATAACCTTCAATTTATTCCTTCCAAAGCAATCTTATTGTTCTCTTATGTATGGTACTCCTCATATGCTACATTCACACCTCCCTTCAGTTGGGACTGAGAAGGGGTGGAGGGCCCTGTGCTGGTTTTAAGGGTGAGATAGGTTATGGGATCTCTCTCTCTCTCTGTCTCTCTCCCTCCCTCCCTCTCTCTCTCTCTCTCTGTCTCTGTCTGTCTCTGTCTCTCTGTCTCTTCTCTCTGTCTCTCCCTCTCTCTGTCTCTCTCTCTCTCTGTGTCTCTCTCTGTCTCTGTCTCTCTCTGTCTCTTTGTCTTTCTCTCTCTCTGTCTCTCTCTCTCCCTCTCCCCCTTCCCCTCCCCCTCCCCCCTTTCTCCTTGTGGAGGTGGACCCTAGTTGGGATCTCAAGACCCTAGTTATTTCTTTTGCCTTGTTTCTTTGCCTGACCATAGGTGACTAAACAGGGATACCTGGATGGTCATTATCTGACTTAGGAGTTTGAGGTTAGGTTCTCTGGGGTCCCACAGTTGGTAACCCATTGCACTACGGGAGGGGTTCCCCCTACATCTACTACAGCATTTCTTGAAGACTACCCCTGGCCAAAGGATGAGCACAGTGCTTGTCCTGGCTTACCAGAGCACACCGACGTCATGGGAGCTTTTCACACCATGAAGGTCAATTGTCTACTCAAGTCCATGCTTTAACTGTCCACTTCCCTGGAGTGTAATAGTACAGCAGTTACAAATTTCTGCTTCACAGTTATTAAGTCTTTGTGAAAGGATGTTTGGGAGTCTGTGTCCCAAGCACTTCTTTTGTGATGGAAATAACTGTCCTAAACCAGGTCTATATTGTAAGTTAAATACCTTCCTATGCTCCCTTTTTGAAGAGACCCCAGAGGGCAGCTAAACCTAAGTTTTGCCTGATTCTCTCTGTGGTTCTGGGACAGAGATATAAAGAACGAGTGTTAAAAGTGGGGGGGGGGGGGAAGGCTGACTCCTCCCCTTTAGAGTCCAGGCTTCTTCAGGACTGGACCGGGTTTATACACCTGGAGCAGAGCTGGGAATCCTTTTAGAAGGAAAGAGTGAGTGCACCAGCCCTGCTGGGCCCAGGAGCAAATCTGTATTGATAAATTTATTTGCTTTGTTTTGGGGCTATTTCCAAGGAGTTGAAAAACTTTTTAGGCTTATATAGTGACTGACAAGATGAAGGAATTGCTGTTTTTTTTTTTCTTTTCCTTTTTTTTTTTTTTTGAGGAGAGGCGATATGGCATGGCATACAGAATGATGGAGTTGGAGTCAGGAAGATCAAGCAATGCATCATTTATTAATAGACTACTGTGTGTTTTATATTAAGCAATGGGGACACAAAAAGAGAAGACTGTCCCTGCCCTCAAGGGCCTTACTATCTAAAGGAGGAGACGGATACAAAGCAAGCTGTACGCAGACGGGGTAAGTAGCCAGCAGACTGAAGGCCCTAGGATTAAGAGGTGCTGGGAGGGTTTCCGATAAAAGACGGTTTTTAATTGGGACTTAAAGGAAGCCCCAGGGGAGGCCAGCAGTCGGAGCGGAGGAGGGAGGGCTTTCCCGGCGTGGGGACGCCCGGTGAGAGTGCCCCGAGCCCAGACCGGGAGTGTCCCGGGTGCGGACAGGCAGGTCAGTGCTCTGGATCCGAGAGACCCGCGTCCCCAACCTCGGCGGACCCAGGGCATGTCAGTTTCTGATTGCCCATCCGTAAACCGAGGGCAACAGAACTGCACGGCCCCTAAAGCCCCTTCAAGCTTTACATTTAGGAACTTATTCTCCTTATTATAAAACGGTTCTAAGGACCGTGGGCGAGATTGGTTTGGAAACCTTAGGATTTTCTATTTTATTTCACAGGACATTTGCATATGCATAGTTTGTAATTTCTTTGAAAGAGAGTTGCTTTACTTCGTCCCGAGCCAAATCGGGGCAGGTCCCGGTGGAAGAAAACAATCAAGTCTCAGTGCAGAAACTGAAAAGGACTTGACTCCGGGATTTCCTCAGTGCGCCTGCGCACCCAGGCAGCGGTCACATCAGCTGCACTTCCCCCAGCTCACTGCAAGGGGGAGCTGCGCAGTAATTCACTACCCACTTTCTGCCTCCTCCTCCCCCGCCCACTGTCCTGCACTAGGCCCAAATGGAAAAGGCGGTCCTTAAGGCGGGATGGTGGCGCTCTAGCCCTCGCTGAGCTCATCTCTATTACCTTTTGTCCTCCAGCTCCCCCCCTCGGGACGCTAGGCCCAGCGGCCGGGTTGCTAGGCGGAAGCGAGGCGGCTCTGCGGCGGCTCCGGCGGGATAGACGGCGGGACTCCTGCCGGGAGGTTTGAAAAGCGGGTACGCGGGCGGCCCAAGGCCCGGCCCGGCAGGCGCCGCTTCTCTTCCGTAACGGGCTTGGCCGGCGGAGACCGCCGACGCTGTCGCATCCTCCTGGGCGCCCGGGGCTAGGGACCGGGGAGGAGCCGAGCGGCGGGAGCGGGCGGCTGAGGGGCGTCCCCCGGGGGAGGGCTGTCCTCGGGGTTGGGATCCCCCTTAATCAGGGCCTGTTCTCATTCAAGGTCCTTTTCTCCCTCCGGGAACAAGCCGCAAAAATGGTGTCCAAGTCGGACCAGCTGTTGATCGTGGTCTCCATCCTGGAAGGTAAGCGCCCCCCCTCCCCCCCCCCCTTACCGCGCCGGCCGGGGGGGGGCGGCCCCCCCCCCCCCGGGAGAGCCTGGGAGCCCCCTGAGCCCGGGGCTCTTTAAACGTTAAAGGCGCAGCCTGGGCCCAGACAGGCGGAAACTCCGGAACCGTCCATTGGAGCCCCGGCCCCGGGGTCCTAATGAGCCGCCCTGGAAGGTGAGCCGAGCTCCTGACCCGCGGCCCCGGGCGGGGCGGGGCGGGGCGCAGGTGCCGTTATATGTGCGGGAAATCGGGGCAGAAGGAGCGGTTCAGTGTTAAGCACCTGGAAAGGTAAAAGGCAGCCCCGCCCTCAGTGACAGCGGGCAGACCCCAGAAGATGCCTTGGAAGTCACCAGCAAGGGGAAGACCCCCCGAATTTAAGGGGGTCGGGGAAAAGCTTTCTCAGATGTTCCTGATCCATTGTAAGTGCCATCTAGCTACCTTAAAGAGGTATTGATTAGGT
This sequence comes from Petaurus breviceps papuanus, assembly GCF_028583685.1. NCBI lineage: Eukaryota > Metazoa > Chordata > Mammalia > Diprotodontia > Petauridae > Petaurus > Petaurus breviceps. Next base: position 3,126,288 of record NW_027185791.1, read on the forward strand.
GTATTTCGTGTTTCATTATTTGAAAGACAGTATATTTATGCACTTTCGTTTCTAAAAGTTCATTTCTTCAACTTCTCTCCAGCCTTGTACAGGTAATGCGTTGCAAAATGTAGATTTTGCTGGGCAGTTTGAACAGTTAGGGATGGGACCACTCTTTTCAAGACTAGATGGAGAATTGGTAGATTTAAAAATGTTCTTCTTTATGTATTTGATTTTTTTTTTGGCAACTTATGCATGCTGTGTAGAAATTTTAAAAACGATGAATGGAAGTACTGAAATATCCATGTTTCTGAAGAAGAAGATGGAAACAAGAATTGCAAATCAAGGAAAAGTTGAAGGAGAAGACCAATATCCAATTACAGAGAATTAGATCATGGATAATCCTAACTGTAAAAAAGAGGGCATTATTTAAAGTTATGAAATATACCTTCTGCAGATTATTTTTTATCACTTGAAGCAACCAACGCACTATTTTCATTGCTTGTTGCTTTGCTAGGCACTATAGGAAATAACTGAGACATAACTTCTAATCTTAGAGTATTAGTTGAGGGAGATAGAATGTCTTATACAGGAAACAGCAAACAAGTTTGGAATTAGAGTTCATAATGGGGAGTTATATGAAATAAGACCGGAAAGGTAGATAGGTACAACATTGTGAAGGCCTTTAGATGCCTGTTTGAAGATCTTGTATTTTATAATAGAGATAATAAGGATTTACTGAAGAATTTTTAATGTGTTGGGGGTGTGTGACATGGTACAAACTGCTTTAGGAATATCAGTTTGGTAACTGTAGAAGATGGTGTGGTGAAGGAAGAAACTGTAGTCAAGGAAACCAGTTGTACTATTACAATAGTGTGGTTTAGATATGACCAGAGCCTAGATTGTGATGAAAGTCTGACCCACAGTAGACTTCTAAAGATGAAATCAGCAGTGATTGGATAAGGGGTGTAAGAGTCAAGGTTGACTCCAGATATGGAAACCAACAAGGCTGACTAGAAGTGTTGTAGTGCTGTCAACAGAAATGGGGAATTTTGGTTGATGGGGTTGTTAGGGGAATAATTTTTATTTTGGCTTTTTTGAATTGGAGATGATGATTAGAAACTAGGTGCAAAATATCCAGCAGACATCTGGTGTTGGTAGAGAGATAGGTATCTGTGGAGAGATGATAGACCCATGAGATCAAGTGAGCATGGAAGTCAAAGAGAAGAGGGCCCAAGACAGAGTCTTAGAGGACACAATGCTTAGTGGATGGGACCAGGAGAATATTCCAGTGAAGGAGTAGAGAGGAGAAGAATGAAGAGCAATGTAACAACTGAGGGCAGAAAAGAGTGCCCAGTGGAAAGTGTTTTTGGACAGTGTTGAAAACTGAAGAGAGCTCATTAAAGATATGAGGGCTGAGAAAAGGACATTGGATTTAGTAGTTTAAAGCTCATAGAGAAGAGTTTCAGGCAAGCCAGGAAGCCTGATTAAATGCACGAATGATTGAATAAGAATGACATTTATTGAGCACTTAACCACACTTAAAGTACTGAGCTAAGCATTGGAGATACAGACTGAAAAATAAGACAGTCCCTGATCTCAAGGATCTCACATTCTGATGGTGACATGACACATGACAGGTTTCAGCTGGTAATCAGATGGAAAAGTCTCATGATCTTTAGGAGGCAGAAGCAAAACAGGTTATCATTCAGGCTTGTAACTTAGGGGTTATCCTAGACTCTTCACCTTTGCAACCTCTCTGGAACATTCTCTCCTCTGATACTGTCACCACTCTTGGGTAGGCCCTTGTCACCTTACACTGGAAGTATACAGTAATTTGCTGGTGGGTTGGCCTGCCTCAAGTCTCTTCCCCATTCTAGTCCATCTTCCTTTCAACCATTAAAGTTAATTTTCTTCATCATTCTCTCTTCTCTCTCTCTCTCTCTCTCTCTCTCTCTCTCTCTCTCTCACACACACACACACACACACACACACACTCACATACACACGCCTCTAGGATCAGATAAAAAATGCTCTGTTTGCATTCAGTGCCCCTCATAACCTGGTTCTTCTTTTCTTTTTAGTCTTCTTAAACCTTACTCCTCAACCATACTCTTCAGCCCAGTGACACTGACATCTTCACTGTTCCACAAATAGGATACTGGGCTTCTGGCATTTTCTTTGGCTCTCCTCGTGCCTGGACTCCCTCCTCCACTTCTACTCCTGACTTCCCTGGCTTCCTTTACATCCCAGTTAAAATCCCACTTTCTCTAGGAAACCTTCCCCAATCCCTCTTAATTCTAGTGCCTTCCCCCTGTTAATTATTTCCTATTTATCTTGCACATAGCTTGCTTTGTATCTATTTATCTACTTGTTGTTTCACCCGTTAGAGTGTAAGCTCTTTGAGGATAGGGAATATCTTTTGCTTCATTTTGTATCTCCAGTGCTTAATGCCAGTCACATAATAGGTTCTTAATAAATGCTGATTGATTGATCAATAATGCCTTTTTGAAAGGAACATGAGGAAATGGAGGCAGTTTTTTTCTATGAATTCCATTTCAAAGTATCTGAAGTGACTAAGTGGATAGCAGTATTTAGATGAGAGATCATTTTGGTGATGTCAGGATCAGTCAGGAGAAGATTAATGTACAACGTTGGATTTGAGTTGCACCATAAATAAGGTAGTATATGCCTAAGTAGACAGGTAAGGGAAGGACAGTGCAGTAAGGCTATAGTCACCATGGTATCCTCATGGGACATTGAGGGTCTACCTTGATTAGAGTAGTACATTTTGGAATAATAGGAAGTGTTTGAATTGATAGCATGGGACCAGATTATGTTGTACCTTGAAAACTGTTTTGGAAAAGTTAAATTTGTTGCAGTGGAGAAATAGGCCATTCTAAATTCTTGAGCAAGGGAATGCCATGATAAAAGTGATGTTTTAGGAACATTAGCGAGGCTACAGCTGGAAGGCTGATGGAGTAGTATTGTAAGTAGTGAGAATAAAAACGTAGAATTTGAGTGCTGGCAATGAGAATAGAAAAAGAAATGGTTTGGGGAAGGAATTGATAGAATTTCTTTTAACCGATTTTTGATATTTTTCTTGTAATGGTCAGCATTTGTCCCTCATATAAAATAAAAGATTATATATTGTTGCCATTTCTCATCTCATTTAAGGGAGAAAATGACTTTATCTGAAAGATAAGGGAAAATTGAGGTAAAAATAATTCTTCTGCCAGTTATCCTGGCAATTATCCAAGCCTTTACTTAACTTTTTGCTGTATTACTCACTGTTAGGAGTTAATCTAATTTTCATGTAAAATTTCTCTGCCTCATATTTAATTTTAATTTGAAAGTGGTTTCAGAATCGTTGCACATTTAAATGAGTGCTTCCAGTTTATAGCACATTCAGAAATTGGTTAATACTTTTACCGTGTTTCCCTGATAATAAGACACTGTCTTATTATTTTTTTGGACAGAAAAACACCACAGGGCTTATTTTCAGGGGAGGGCTTATTTTAATGAACATTGACAGCAATTTTAATAAACAGGTAAATGTGAACAAAAAAATGTACCTTTATTCAATAAGCAAATCACTGGGGAAGAACAGGATGACGCGCTCACTGCTGCAGCTCTGATTGGATGCAGCTCGGGGCGTGGTGTGCGTTTCACTGGGGGGGGGGAACGGTGCATACAGAGGGTACCGTAATGTAGCGTGTAGCGCAGGGGATCACCTTCACTACAGTAGCAATCTCAATAGGGCTTATTTTTGGGGGAGGGCTTATTTTAGAGGAATCTTACACAGTAAGAGGAGGGCTTATTTTCGGGATAGGTCTTATTATCGGGGAAACACGGTATTTGAAGAAAGAACTGTTTAAATGTAAATTAAATGTTCATCTTTATGAAAATTCAACACTGTTATCATTTTTTATATATCTTTATATTTTTATGAATTAAATCTTCAAATATAACATTGGCTGCATGTGATTTTTATGCATGTATAATTAACATGTAGGCCTATATTTTTGCAGGGCGTCATTTTCCTAAGCGTGCAAAACATATGCTTGTAGTAGAAGCAAAGTTTGATGGAGAACAGTTGGCTACTGATCCTGTGGACCACACTGACCAACCAGAATTCGCCACTGAATTAGCTTGGGAAATAGATAGAAAAGCGCTTCATCAGCACAGGTGACTATTTTAATCTCAGATCCAGCTAAAGTTGCTTTAACGTTTTCATCTTATGTTTCTCTTCAGGCCTGTGAAAGCAACATATTTAAATTTAATCGTATTTGTAATTAGCTATGAGATGTGAGATAACAGACATTTTGATTTCATTATGAAGATGTGCCTTAGATAAAATTGGACCATAGAGTCATATAATTTTAGAGCTAGAAGAGAAATCAGTAATGTTCTAATTCAGGCTTTTTTTTTTTTTTTTACAAGAAAGTGAAGCTGAGGAAAATTGTGACTTGTTTAATGTACATTACTCAGATCATGGTTGAAGCAGGGGTACCCAGATCTCTTAATTCTCTGTCGCCGCTGGATTATCATTAGTTTATTTTCTATCAATCACCAAGCCTTGAAGTATCTATTATGTACTAAACACTATGCCAAGATAAAACAATCTCTACTTAGATTAGTGTACATTCAAACTGGGGATATGGCAAGTACATATATATATATCACCATATAATAAAGGGTAATTTAGGAAGGAGGACCCTAGTGTTTGTTGGAGAAGGAGGAGGAGGAGTGGACAAGAAAGTGATGCTTGCTGCACCTTGAAGAGGGGGCTTCTATGAGGACTGGGTGAGGAGCAGGATCATTCCATTGTGGGTGAGGCCAGTGCAAAGGCACAGAGCAGGGGATGAAACCTCATGTGTGAAGAACAAAGACAAGGCCAGTTTTTCTGAATGACAGAAGGTAGAATCATATCCTGTGAGGATGGGTTGAAGCCTGGTTATGAGGAGCTTTAAATATAAGTAGGGGAGTTTACATTTTATACCAGAGACAATAGGGAGCTATTGGAATTAATTGACGTAGGAAAGTGACTTTGTCAGATTATATGTAAAATATCCGTCTTAGTCTGGATATATTATGTATAAGGGAGCAGAATGTTAAATAGGCATGAATATTTTTTATAAATTACCTTCTACTTCCAAAGAGGTATATAGGATATTTCTGAAAAGATGGCTCAATAAGTGGTCATTACTAAGCCGAGCTCTCTCTGCCACTTCAAAGCTGTGACAAAGGTGCCATATAAAGTAAAAGAACAGCTGAAAAAAGGAACAATTGGAAGAAATTCTCGCAGGAGAGCTCATAGAATGGAAAAAAAAGAGCCTAACTGGGAAGTATAAAAAACTGAGGAAAAATCTATGGAAGGGAAAAACAAAGCTGCACCTGACCCCTGTGAAAGAGAAAGGACTTACCACAACCTCCTAAGTGGTATAGAATTACACTGGGACTTAAAGGAAGATCTAGCATCTATATGATTGTTAATGAGCTTGCTAAAGGGAAAATTCAGGAGGAGGAACATGAGAATTGACAATGTTGAAAAGACAGTGGAAAAACCTCTGTATAAAATTTAACTTTCCGAGGAGCAGAATTAAATAGAATGGTAAAAAATACTGAAATTGAAGATCAGACCAAAATTTTTAAAAGAGCAAAATGAAAGACTTTAGTTCTCAATAAACCAAAGCAACAGAACTAGGTGAGAAATACTAAAAATTATTACTTCCCAGAAAAATACAAAGAGTCTGAATTCTATATTCTAGGAATTTGCATAGGAAAATTGCCTGGAAGTTTTGGGAGGAAAGGGGCTAATTCTAATTTGATAGAATCTAGAGAATGCCAACAGAGAGGAGCTTTAAACTTAACTCAACCAGAAAATTAATCACCAAATTATATAGATCTTTAATATCAAAGAGATAATTTCAGTCAGCCAGAGGGAAGGTATCAGAAGACACCAATTCTAATTGCACAGTACTAATCTGATAAGACGTGAAAAAAAAAGAGTTGTGGTTCAGTAGGTAGATCATAAGTTTGTAGATTTAGAACTAGAAAGTTATCTGAAATTTAAACTAGAAGGAATCCTGAGAGATCATGTATCCTACTCTCTCCTTTTACAGATAAGGAATTGAGACCCAGAGAGGTTAAGTTGCTTAGGGTCACAAAGCTATTGAGTGTGAGGCAGGATTTGAACTGGCATGGAATTCTGGTTTTGATATAGAGAAATCACTTAACTTTCCTGTTTCTTCATTTGTGAAATGGTGATAATACCTGTATTACCTTCCTCACGGGTTGGCTATGAGTTTCAAATTAGATAATTGTATTTAGAGTGTTTTTTAATTTTTAAATTTTATTTAAAGCTTAAGGCAACTGTGTAAATATCTGTTTTATTATGTTCTATTGAAAAGAAAATGAAGTGTTTCTCAAAAATGGGTACCCATAGTGAAATTTAATCGAAAAAGGTTATGACTAGGGATAAGGTTATTCTTCAACCTGAGCCAAGTGGGGAAAGATTAAAAAAAAAAAAGTCAGGAAAAATAGGACCCTGGGATCTGTCTGAGTATGGATGGAAGAATAGAGTGAGGTATATTAAAAAGATTGGATTGTAACAAAGTGAGACAGACTTTCTATATGTAGTGGGAGCATAGTTCACAGCATTTTAAATATGAGAATAAGATATGAATTTGGACTGTTAAAAATAAAACCAGCTTTGATACCTTGTTTGTGCTAATGAAAAGAAAATCCAAAATAGCAGGAGTTTACATTTTGATTTCAGATAAAAATACATGATTAAGAAAGTAAAGCAGGGAAACTATGATTAAAGACTATTGATTCTGAAACTTTCAGTGTTAAGTGGATATACACTGAATGGCCTAACTACCATGTTTTTCAAGGAAAAATGTACTGTTAACATTCTGGTTAACATTCTAATTCTAAGTGACTCTAACGGTGTACTGTTAAATCCATCAAAAATTCATTTCATCAAGCTTTGAGCACCTACTCTGTACAAAGCTCTTGCTAGGCTTGCAGTCTCTTGGGAGGAGGAGGGAATACTATATATATACAAAAATAAACGAATAAAAAACAAGGAAAATTGAAGGAGATCCTTAATATTGAGGAGAGTATCATAGAACACTTCACTGAGGATGAAACGCTTGAGTTAAGCCTTGAAAGAAGGCAGGGATTCTAATAGGCAGAGGAGGAGAAGGGAATACATTCCCAGGCAGTAGGAACCAATTGTGCTAGTACTTGAGGATAAGAGAGAATATATGATTTGGGAAACAGCTTGTAGTCCAGTTTAGCAGAAAGACAGTTTGTGAAGGGAAGTGTTATGAAAAATAGCTGAAAAGTAGGAGGTGGCCATAATGGGGCAGATGAGTGAGTGTATTTCATCCTATAAGCAGTGAAGAGGTACAAATGGGGGTATATGGGTAAATCTTTAACAACCAGCTCTCCAGGCCAAAAAAAAAAATGAGCATGACATACCTTTTAAGTTTTATAGATCATGATTGATTATAAATTATTACCAAATTCACAGTTGTACAGGCTAAAACCTTCTTTATTCCTCTAATTTTGAACTGATGTAAGAATAAGAGGTTATGTTAAATCCATCAAATTGCTTTCCCGTTTTTCCAGCAGGTCCTCACAGAGAAAGGGTCCCTTCCCTAGTAGCTTTTGTGCCTGAATTTGTTTAACATATATACTGTTACGTGAGTTTGTCCACTGATTCATTTTGTAATACAATTTTTAATAATACCCAAAAGATGTTTTGTTGCTGCTTTTAAAAAAATCACTTGTCTAGATATTCTTTTTCTTCTATATGAACATACTTCTTATTTTGTTTTATTTTATAAAGCATTTTCTTGATAATTTGACTGGTAATGCTGTTAACTGGTATATTAATTTTAGTTGCCACATCATTGTAAAGATGCTACTGTACCTTAGCCATGAATACCGAAATCTCTCCATTGATTTAGGTATTTATCTCAAAAAATATATATATATATATTTTGCTTTTTTGGAGGGCAATTGGGGTTGACTTGCCCAAGGTCACACGGCTAGTTTTTATATTAAGTGTCCGAGGCTGGATTTGAACTCAGGTCCTCCTGACTCCAGGGCTGGTGCTCTATTCACTGCATTGCCTAGCCTACTACCCCCAAAAATATTTTTATAATTCTATTTCAAATGTATGTTACCCCCAGACATTTAATGCATTTTATTATTATATTAAATGGAATATTTTCTGCTTTCTCCTCCCTCTAACTTTTCTTAGTACTATGCAAAAATACTTATTTTCCAGCCATATTTCATACCTCTTCCCATCACAAACTCTCTCTTGAGCCTAACTTGTCTAATAGCTGTTTCCCAAACTGTACTCTTGTCTCTCACCTTCTTTTATTAACACAAGCAGTTAAAATATTTTTAACTAAAAACTTTGTTTCCACAGTTCTTTGTGTTCTCGGATTCTCAGACAATACTGTTGTGTACACTTTCTTTTGATTATTTATTTCACTGCATCGATCAACTTTTTTATTTTGTATTCAGTTTGAATAATTTCAATAATTAATGGTTTATGATGTACCTTGAAATCTAGTAATGCCAAATCACCTTTGTTCTTATTTTTGAAATTATTTCCCCAACTATTCTTAATCATTTGTTCTTCTGTATTATTATTTTTTCTGATTCCATAAAGCATTCTCCTTCCTAATTTGACATAACATTAGCTCTGTGGATTAATTTGGGTATTGTTTTTATTGTATTGCTATGAAGATGAATATTTCTCCACTTGTGCCTGCCTTGATTTCCCTGCAGGTAAAATTGTATTTAAACAAATGTATTAAATACATTTTGTCTTGGATAGGTTGACTCTCAGGTATCCGGTTCTGTTTTTCCATAAAATCTTAGATATATTCTATTCTCTCCACTTACACAACCACTGACCTAATCACATGTTCACTGTATCTTTCCTGGAATACAGCAGCTCCCTAATTAGTCTTGCTGCCTTAGTTCTTTACTCTCCAAAAGCTGCAAAAAATGTTTTCTTAAAGCATGTCTATGTCATCACCTCCTACCCCCTCTTTCCTGATCAGTCAACTCCATTGCCTTCTTATTACTTACAAGATAAAAAATAAACTCCTCTGTTTATTATTGAATGTTCTTTGAAACCTGGTCCTTTTCCATTCTAGTTAAAAAAAAAAATTATCCAGGGTCAAACTACTTGATGTTTCTCCCACAAAAATTGGTCCATCTCCCACCTTGTGCTAGAAGGCTCGTCCCTCAGAAACCCTCAGCTTAAGTGCCACGCTGTGTAGGAGGCCGTTCTCAGCCCTCCCTGCTTCTCATGCCTTCCTTGCCAAGTCTATGTTTCTATCCACTGTTAAAGTGTGTTGTATACGTCTGTTTATGTATGTATGGACTCATCCATGAGCTCCTTGGGGGCAAAAACAATTTTAGCTTTTTATTTGCATCTGCTTATCACATAGTGCTTAATAAGTTCATTTTGATTGATTGATATATAGTTTTTATTCCCCTGATACTATTTGCAACTAGGAAAAAACATATTACTCTAAGTTGTCAGATGTGATAATTTGTGCTGTTTCAAGATGGCAGACCTGTTGTATTTTGCCTTTCATCACTGGAGTGTTGTGTTCTGTTCTGGGCACCACATTTTGGGAATGAAAAACCATCCAGATGAGGGCAATCATAGTAGTAAAGGGCCTTGAGTTTATGCCATATGAGGCTCATTTGAAGGAACGTGATATGTTTAACCTGGAGAAGAGCTTCAGTAATGATTAAATTTCTTTAAGTATTTGAAAGACTGCATGTGGAAGAGGAATCGCACATTTTCAGACCCCAGGGGATGGGACTGAGAGTATAAATTGACCGTTGAGGTCCTTTTCTACTCAGAAATTCTGTGAAGACAACCACCTAGCAGCTGTAACTGACATTACATGGCAAAATAGGATCACCAAAGTGTGGTTTTAGAACAATAGCCAGTCTATAAGCAGTATAGTGATGCTCATTGCAACCTTGCTCAGCTGCACGTGTGGAGAATGGATAGACAGCTGTTATCTGAAGTAGAAAAATCACAGATAGAAAACATCACTTAAGGAAATACTGAATCACTGCTGCAAACTATATGCCATAGTGGTGGAATACTGAGATTTAGATATGGAGAACAGACCCACTAAATGAAAAAGAGGTAGTTATCCATGAAGAGCTTGAGTTGTAATTGTAAGAGCATCAGCACATGAGGCATAAATTCATAGCAAAAATAACTTTATTAAAGATGTTGAAGGTTAAATGGGGAAGCTTATTGCTCTATTTGCCATGGGGGAAGCCTCAAACAACTCCCTGAGATGTGACTGCCTTTACAGAAAACTTGTAGCATCAGTGGGTTGATCTGAATGTAGCCTTCATCGAACCAACCAGAATACCAAGTCCCTTTAATTTAACCCACTCATAGTTATATTAACCAGAGAGTCAGTTATTACTTTCAGTGTTATAAGAAAGTTCACGTTTAGGCAGTGATCACTACCTAGCCAAACAGTTTTTACATATAGTTCTTATTGGTTGGCTTCAAACAGTGTTTTCAGAGATTCAGGGGGGAAAATATAATCATTTCACTGCTATGGGCCACTGGAACTGTGAACTTACTTGTTCACCATCTTGGGAATGCATTTTGAATTTATGTAAGAAAAGTTATAAAATTCTGTATACCTCTTGACTCAGATCCTGCTGTCGAGTTTATTAATATCCAACTTCTTAATGGTGGCAAAAAAGAAAAAGACCTTATTTGTATGAAAATATTTCTAGAACTACTATTTGTAATAGCAGAAATTTAGGAATAAACTCTGACCAATTGAGGCATGGTTGAACAAATTGAAGTGTGGTATGTGACTGTTACAGATAGTTATTGCTCTGATGGAATAACAAATAGGAAGAATTCAAAGAACTACGTGAAGACCTGTAGAAAGTGGTAAGAATAACCAAAAGAATAATATAAAAATTAGTACAACTCTATAAATGAAGACTTTTTTTGCCTTAGATTGTTTTGAAGTTTTGACATTGTGAGTTTCAAATGATGTATTGAAACAAAATTCATCAAAAGTATGTAGACAATAATGAAGATTTTATTTATTTGATGTAACTAATAAGACATAGTTAATTATTTGGTAAGTGGACAAGTAGATATTTTATAGCCTTTTATATTGTGGAAGCATAATGAATGTTAACCAGCAATTTGTAATTTTGTTTAATTTTTTTATACAAATCTGTTACAGGTTGCAGCGCACACCTATCAAGCTCCAGTGTTTTGCTTTGGATTCTTTATCTACAGCTAAAGAATCCATTGGGTACATTGTTCTAGACTTAAGAACTGCCCAAGAAACAAAGCAGGTATTGCTCTTTTAAAAATAGCTTTTTAAATAAACTTGTACATCAACAAACATGAGCATTTTATTTATATATAGAATTGAAAACAGGATTGTATTTGAAACACAATATATTGTACAGTTTGCTTTTTTTAAAAAATATGTATATAACATGAGAGTATCAATATATCTGTGCTTGTCTGTCCACTTTTGAGCTTTCTTCTATCAGATATTACTCTTAATGAAGTAATTAATAACAGTAGCCTTATCTATAGGAAATGTCATTGTCACTTTTAAAATGGAAATAAGTGTAGAAATAGGTTGGTTAATAGGTCTTATCCAAGACAGATACCATGTCCTGAATTCAATTGCATATGGCTCTTTCTTTCTTAAGTTGTCCAAATCTTTTTCTTGTTGTTTCCCAATTAAATACCTGTTACACGCAAGACACTCTGCTATGTGCCAAAAATACAAAGACAAAATTAACCAATCCCTGGCCTTAAGGAAGTTATATTTTATCTGAGGAATATAACCTATAACCTGATAAGTGAATATATGTAGAAAGATCCACACCAATCTAGGCCTGACTATCTGAGCAAATTATTTGGGAGTAGAACTTTGCCAAAGTCAAGTGTGAATCACTTATCCAGTTTGCCAGTTATTTCCTTTAAAAATATTATTTTTATTTAGCTTTTGCTTTTACATGGCCTTTGTTTCTGCATATATTCCTCCACCCTACACGATGATCCGTCCCTTCTATCAAAGATTTAAAGAGAGAAGAAAAAGCAGTCTAGCAAAACTAATCAACACATTAATCCTATTAAATAGTGTTTCACACTGTAAAAACAGGTTGGACATACTTATTCTCAGCTCTTCTGTGGAGCCAAATTTGGTCATGTAATTATTCCATATTGAGTTTCTTAAGTCTTTCCATATACATCCTTGTCATCGTTCTATCTCATTTATACCCTTGCAGTCATTGTATATCAGTTGTATATATATTGTTTTCTGGTACTGCTTACTTCACTCCATATCAATTCACATTTGTTTTTCAATGCTTTTTAAAAATTCTTCATATTTGTTTCCTCTTATAGCCTAGTAATACTCCATAACTTGTTTATCCACTTACCAATCAATGAGTATTGACATTATTTCTGATCTTTCCACCACGTTAAGTGCTGCTTTATTTTGACTGTCTCTGTCCTTAACTTCCTTAGAGTATGTGACCTAGTAGGATTTCTGCCTCTCTTTATTCCTTTTTTATCCATATAAAGACCTGTCATGCTCTCAGTTTTTATAGTAAAATGCCTCTTTTCTGCCCTGAAGCTTTTTATTCTCCTGGAGGAGTCTTCCAGAGGATTTATATTTCTGAGATTTCTCATCCTTGATCATCTTCTTTCTAGGCTTAGACTTGGTCTTTTGGGCCCTCCTAGGTCTAAAAGACCAAGAGTCTAAGTCTGGAAAGAAGATATACCAAGGATGAAAAGTCTCCCTAATCCAACATTCTTGACTTTACAAATGAGTTGGGGTGAAGTCATAGCCTTTTGAAAGTCACATAGCTGTTTAGTGGCAGAGCTGGATGAAAACTCAGGTGTCCTAAAGCTCAGAGATTCTTAAGAGTGCACCATGTTGCTTTTAATAAGTTATTTTAAAAATACTCCCTTTAAAAATAACTTTAAGAAAATGTCTTTCCCACAATATTCCTGAGAAGTTTATAGTTTTTTATTTTTATCCCAGTTTTATAGATGAGGAAACTGAGGCTCGGAGAGGTGAAGTGATTTGCTGATGTCATGCAGCAAGGAAATGTCACGGGTAGGGTCTTAATGAAGATTTTCTGACCCCAGGTCTAGCACTCTTTTTGTTGTACCATGTTGTCTCCTTACCATTTAGTTTTTTCCTAACATTTTTGTCATAGTGCCTTGTCTAAAAGTAAAAAGCTATTACATATTTCCTGTTTCTTCTCTTTCTCCAGCCTCTATAAAAGAATTGTAAAGAATTAATTTCATTTTTCTTCGGATTGCTTCTTTAATTATAATTCTGGGAAGAAAAATGTCCAGTTGACACCCTAAACTCAACATGTTCAATACAGAACTTACTGTTTCCTCTAAATCTATCACTCCAGATTTTTCATTTTCTGTTCCGGGAACTGTGATCCTACCAGTAACCCAGGTTGGATTCAACCTTGATTCTTCCTTTTCTATTATTCCATCTATCCAATTAATTGCTAAATGTGTTCTTTACTGGGCCCCCCATGCCCCTCGCCCCATAGTATTTCTTGATTCCATTCCTTTCTTTTCATTTATATAATGACTACCCTAGTTCAGGCCCTTATCACCTTTCACCTGTACTATTCTGTTATGTTAGTCTTTTAATTGATCTCCTTCCTTCTAGTCCATCCTCCTTCAAATCCCTTTTATGTACATGCCAAAATAATCCTGTAAAACACAGGTCTGACTCTATAACTTCACTGTCCAGACACTTCAGTAGTCTCCTGCTATCTTTAAATAAAATATAGACTCTTCAGCCTTTACATTTAAAGCCCTTTACAATCTAGCTAAAACCTTCTAGACTGTGCTATATTACTCCTCTTTCTTCACTCTCCATTTCAGCCACATTGACCTACTGTCCAGTCCCTCAACTATTTTCTCATCTAGTCATTCCGTGTCTTATTTCTCTGCGTTTACGTAGACTCTTCTCCAGACTTGGTTTTCATTCCCCTTTCACTTTTGCATCTTAGAATCCTTTGCTTTTTTCAAGGCTCAGCTCAGCTCTTACTCAGACTCTCTTAATTATCTGTTGTTATTCTTCTTTTCTTGTCTACGGAATGAACGGATTGGATTAGATGGCCTTTATGATCCCTCCTAGCTCTAGATCTCATCCTAGGATCTTTAGACTATATTATTTTTACTTCTCTGTATACATATCATCTCCTCCTCATTAGAAAATAAAACTTGAGGGCTGAGACTGTTTTATGTTTGTCTTTGTGTGTGCCTAGCCTGGTGCCTTTCATGTAATAAACATTTGAGAATCTTTCGCAACAATTTAAATTTTTTTCATATATTGAGGGCAGCAATGGATACAAATGGGAAATTACAGTGGCAGTCTGAAACCCCTAAGAAGTTACTTGGGATATTCCGATTTTGGTTACTTTTATTAGCTAGGAAAGGGAAAATTCATTAGTGTTCAGCTGGAAGGGTGCCTAGAGCACAGTACTGTAAGTTGACACTTTATTACTTCAGTGGAAAACCGTACTTACTATGTACCGGCCCATCCGTGGCTTTTCCATCCTGCTTAACTCGTGTCCATATCTCTTAATAGGAAGTTGTTCCCGGTAGTGTAGCGGCCTTCCTCTAGCGTGATGGACACAGGTACTAGTCCAGCTTGTCTTCTTTGGCACTCATGCTTTTCTTGGGTGATACATTTTGCACCACATTGTGTGCTCGGAGTCCACCACATACCTCTCCATTATTCTTTAGGTAATGGTCCCATTTGATTTCTGTGAAAAAGGTGACATTCCATGATTCACAGCTGTATAATAACAAAACCAGAATATTCCTTCTAAAAAGGTGGAATTTTGTTTCATAGAGAAGCTTGGGGAGGGGTCATTGAAAGTGCTGTTTCAGTTTGCCAGGGCAGGGTAGCTCACTGTTGTGGGCCCAGCTTATTGTTCATCTGCTGTTGCTGTATTGGTCCCGTTTGATTAGGTCAATGAGCTGTCCCTCTCCCTACATTTTAGTCTGGACAACCAGCAGTCTTCATTGACTTAATTGTTATGGCTAAAGAGTTGACCTGTGTAAATAGTGGCAAAATTCTTGAGAATGATTATGGGTCTCATTTAAGAGACTCGGTAGTATTTGAGGGCTTGGAACAGTCGGCACTTGCATCATCTGCAAATAGGAATATCTGGAGGATTTCACTACCCGTGGAGAATCCCTCTTCCTTTGACAGTGGCATACATCTTTGGTGAGCATGTCTCTTTAAATGCCTTGCTTGATGCCAGTAATCTGGATTGTCTGACAGTTATCTTTGTTTTTGTATCTGTCAAGGAATATTGTATGAGATGAGTAAGAGAAATAATAGCTAATAATAGCTACCATCTATATAGCACTTACTATGTGCTAGGCTCTATGCTTAGTTACTTTACAGTTTTTATCCCATTTGATCCTTATTGAGGTATAGAGATTAAGAGATTTGCCTGGGGTCACACAACTCATGTCTGAATCTGGACTTGATCCTGTCTTGGGGACCAGTGCTTTTCTATCCCCTGTACCACCTACCTGCTCCTAAATAAAATGCTAATTGGAAGACAAGTTTCAGGCTTCTTTTAGCTCTTCTGAGTTCTTTTTTTTATAATTGGCAATCAGTAAGCGCTTTGGGATTTGGTATGGCACACAGTTTTGAGGCTGTAAAGATATATTCTGCTATAGAATGTCATTTGGAAAAGCCTTTCTGTATACATCTAAAATCTTTTCAAAGACTCCTTTGATACATGTGTAAATTATTTTAAGCAATTTTGTAGAGATCAGAAAGTTAATTGCTATGATCACAAGTCTCCCCCCTTACCCCCTCTTTTTTGGTAGTAACTGGTTTTTTTTCCAGTTGTTAGGTATTATTCTGTCTTTAAGATAGCTCGAGCTTTAAACCCTTAGAGTCTTAAAAATTATATTGTTTCTAGCAAATACCTCTTCTTCGTGTTTTTGAGCACTGTTCCTCACTTTTATAAGGCAACATTATTTATAATCTTCCTCCTTAAGATTTGGCAAATATGTTTATATTATAAATTACCGTTGCCTTTTGGCTGCCATAGTCTCTCCATTTGACAAAGAAGTCAAGTGTTTGCTGTCTGAGGACTGCAGTATCCTAGTAGAGTGTGAGCGCCTTGAGGTGAGGGGCTGTTTTTGGTTTTTTCTTTGTATTCTCTCACTGTGCACCTAGAACAGTGCCTTGTGCGCAGTAGGTGCTTAGTAAATACTTGCTGAATTGAATTTCTAGGTTCTTTTATGCTTACTTTGATCATTATTTTACATTGATTAAACTCATATAGGAAATAGTGATAATCTGTGCCAATGTCAGACCCTATATCCATTTCTTATTTTTCAGCTTGTTGATGCAGGTTAGCTTAACAAAATAGTTTCTACTTTTTTCTTCTAAGTTGGTATTGATTTCAAGCCTTATTCTAATAAGTCAGTAGTCTGACGGAATATAAAGTATTTCAAGCTGACTCCCATGTTGGTAAGCAGTTCTCTCTTGTCTCTTAAGACATGGTTTCATGTTCTATATTAATTCACACTATGTCATGCATGTCACCCAAGTATCTTAAAGTATTTATGATATATAGGCATGTAGCCTCTAAGTTATCTATAGTCCTTTGTCCTTTTTTTTATTCTGAGCTATTTTTTTCATCATTTTTTTGTTGTCTTCTCAATGGATCACCATGATGTTAAAGGCACTAAGTGTCAAAGTAAGCTTGTAATTTGTAAGTCGTTACCACGTGTTTGGTTTTCTTTTTTAAAGTAGTTTCTTTACCTCCTCATCCTCTGAATCTGGTATTTTACTTACTGGTCATGTTCTCAGTTATGCTCATTGTCCATCACTGCAAGGGGATGTGTCCAGGTGTTCCATATACACTATTCCTTATTTCAGACCTGAACTACACATGGCCTGCCAAAGTGACCTGCGGGTGTCGTGCAAGCCTGTTTTACATCCTTTACATTTCTCGTAGGCTGCCTGAAATCCTTGAATGGGCTGCAAGAGGCATGGACCAAATGTCATGTAGGCCTGCCTTACTGGCTCTGGATGCTTGAATAAAGCCCAGCTCCTTTATTTCTACCTGCAGGGAGAACTTGTGAGCTATCTTCCTGTTTAGCCACTATTTCCCTTTTTATTCTTCAATTTTAGTTTATAGAGAGAATGCCAAGATTGATATTATTCAGTTCTTCCTATAGTTGATTTTTGGATAAAGATTGCACATTTTGTGTACCAGCAAACAACAAGTCAAAAAACTGCATGACTCTTGGCAGCCTTTGTCCCCTTTTCCATTTTTTTTTACCACTATCATTGCAGAAGTGAAAGAGGGTCTCTCAGGATAAGTGGGCATTTCATATTTGTCTTTGTTTTATGGCCAGCCTACTGGTGATAAGATTTCTATAATTAGCTACTGTGGTGGTTGGAAAATAGATATTTGGCCTCAGAGCCTTTCCTGCATGGTAGAATCTGCCAAAGCTTATATTTCTTTGGCTTACCTTTTACGAACCTTGTTTTTAAGGTCTCCATGTCATGAATGAAGTATTACATGGTTTACCTTACATTCAGTAACACTTTTATGGGAGCTACACACACACACACACACACACACACACACACACACACACACGTATATGTATGTATACATGCAAATATATACATAGATATATTTTTTACCCCACAGAAAATTAGATACTAAGCACTCAAAATCTATCTATAAACAGAGAAAAGTTAAACATTCATAGTCCATTAGATTAATTAGACTCCCTAGCCCTCTGAAGGTAAATAGAATTTATGGAACTCCAGAATTAATCTCATTTTCTTTCCCCCTACACTGTCTGAGCAACTTACAGCAATTTCATGACTGACTGGGAAGGTCCAGATCCCGCAGCCTTCGTGGTATAGCATTAGTTCTTCAGCTACAGTGGTATCCTCTAGTCAAAGTCCTCTTCATTCTCCAGATTGCAAAATGTGGTGGAAATTGCTTTCTAGGAAATCACTTCCCTACTCTTAAACTCAGAACCCATGTGATTTCAGGAGTCCTCAAACTCAAAGATTACCCTTCAGGTCTCCCTCAAAGGTAGACATGTCTCTTCTCAAGATTGTTAATCTCTGTTTTGCACCTAGAAAACGAACAGCCAGAAGGCAGTTAGAAATGGAAAGTCCAGAAAACTTCCCTCTGGCATTCCCTTGGTTATTCATAGGTCACTTGCCTTGTATTTTTCCTGCAGTTTTTTGCTCCTAAAAGTGGGGAGGGTAGAGAGGGAAGGGAGAAGTCCTTTACTTCTCTTCGCTGCCATTCTAGAAGTCCAACCTAGAGAAAAGAAAAGGGAAAGGGTACTGATGAGTAGTTTAAAAAATGGGAAAAGAAAGACTTCTCAATGTTTGTGTTAAGGAGCAAGTTAATTGATGACTTCCTAAGCATGATTAATGCCATACGAGGAAAATATATGAAAGTTATAACATTTTTAGGTGCAGTCAGTGCTAATGTTGCTATTGTTTACTAATTGTAATATATTATGTTTATTTGGTATTCTCTAGGCACCAAAATGGTATGCGTTGCTGAGTAATAAATATACAAAATTCAAATCTGAGATACAAATAAGCATTGCTTTGGAAACAGATACAAAAGCACCAGTGGATGGTTTTAAAGCAAAGGAGGCACCACCTAGAGAAGGAAAAGGTTGGTACTGATAGATTATTCTGAGAATATGCATTTCTTGACCTAGGATTTGATATTGATTAGAAGACTGTTTTTTAGTGCTATATGAAGTAATTATGATGCCACCTGTGGCCTTTGGGGCCAGACATCCTTGACTCATTTCTTAGCACTCTTGCTTAGCCAGCAAGTATTTGTACCAAGAGCGTACCAGTACCAAATGCAAATGTGAGATAGTGCCTCAAGAAGCTTATATGCCAGGTAGATACATACAAATAAATACTGAGTGACTTTACTTGGGGGGTATTTTCATTTAGTGAATTGGGAAAGACTTCTAAAAGAAGATTCTACTTGAGCCGAACCTTAAAGGTAGCTAAGGATTTCAAGAGATAGAATTAAGGAGGGAGAAAAATCCAGGGAAGAGCACATGCAAAGGCACAGATGGATGGATGGAATATGTATATATATAGTGATCAGTAGCTCCATGGTGGCTGTTGTCCTTTGTTGTAGAAGAGGACCAAAATGACATCATTACGTTAGAGTCCAGTTACAGTGTCTGACTGTGCCACATCAGACCAGTATGAGCTCTGAATGCTCTACCACAGGTTGGGCACAAATAGTCCATGTGAACATTTCAGGGGGATTCTTGAAATTTGTGCATCTCACGTTTCTTTTGAACTGCTTCAATTCTGCTTTGCTCATAGAGCACAGCACTTTCTCTGATGCGGGCACGCCATGCTGGGCAAGGTATGGAATAGGTGCTTAATGTTAATTGATTGATTGAGTTTATCTGCAGCACAGTATATGTGAAGGGAAATAATATGTAAACAACCTGAAAAGATAGGCTAGAGTAAAGGGTTTTAAATGCTATCCAGAGCAGTACTTATTTTAAAAACAACTTTTTGAGTTAGAACAGTGACATATGCAGCAGTTAGGGCTTCAGTTTCAGCTATTTAGCAAATTTATACTGAACCCTGCCAGCATAGTTGTTTGACTTCATCCCACCTACATTTAACAGCATATAAGCAGGAACAGAGAAGGGAGAAGATTAGGGTTTAGAAAGGGTTGAATGGCAATGGGTCCATGGAGTAAGGGAATCAAGGGCTAAGTTGAATTGGTTAACTTAAAAAATGTAAGATTTTGAAGTGAGAAAAATGAGACCAGAGCGGGGCTGATGGTTGGGGAAGAAGCAGTGTAGGGTTGAGTGACTGCCCATTCTGAGGACAAAGAATGGAGGAGTGAGGAAGAAATAGAAGTACAGACTGTGGGTAGAAAGATGAATTTAAAGTTATGGCTGGTGAAAGTAAAACTCTTGTGGGTGATAATGAGGTGAAAAGTATGACCATCCCTTTCTGGCTGAGGAGCAGGAAGTAGAGCAATAGATTGAGCACAAAGGTATCTGATGAGACATCAGCCTGTATGTCGAGATGGGATGGGGTGGGATGTGAAAGGCCGAAAGTTGGTCTTATACTTCTTTAGAAAGGAAAAAGAATAAACAGGGCACTAGAAGATAGCCATCACCAGTCTGGATCTGGGGATATGTCTGAATGGAACAAACCTCAGAGGAAGAGAGGTTACTGAGTGAAGGTGGGAGGTTGGAAGCATTGCCTGTTATCCCACTTGGGCCTTAGGGAACAGAGGGAAAGAAGATACATCTAGTAGTAGAGAGGGTAGCTAGGGATATGGTATCTTTGATTGGGAACCAAGGTTCTGTGATTGCAAGATGAAAGAGGCATGAGAAGATGAAGTCTAGTATATGAAGGACAATTTGAAAAACAATAGAACTAATATTCTCCAAGGCCCAGTGGAAGGGAGAAGGTTGAGTTGGACACCCAGAGATAGGCCATTATATGGTTGTATGAGGGAGTGAGGATTGGTAGCCAGGGAGGAGAACTTTGGTCTATAGGAAGTAATGAGCAAGGAATCACAAAGATCCTGAGTGGAGCCATAGGGCAGTAGGGTTACCATTACCTTTCCAGTGATGTTGCTGGATGTTTTATCTGCTATTCCCTGAGCTAGAAGTAAGATAGGGGATGGGTAATTGGCAAAATGCCTTTGGGGGCATTGTTTTGGCAGGATGGTTGAATGGGATAAAGATTGGTTTGAGACAGGTTAGCTATGGAGGGTCAAGGTGAGGTTTGACTTACTCCCCAGCCAATACTTGGGACAACTGTGGGCAAAAACTAAATGGATTAACCCCTTCTCATCTCCCCTCCTCTACTGTCCTCCTTGTAAGGTAGGCAAGATCTCTGGATAGTCATTACCTGTGTGACCCTGAGCAAGTCATTTATCCTTCTTTAGAAAGGAAGAGACTGGGCTTCCATTTCCTAGAGATTCAATTCGATGACCTCTAAGATCAGTCAAGGGTAGCTAGATGGTGCAGTGAATAGAGTGCCCCGCCTGGAGTCATAAAGGCTCATCTTCCTGAGTTCAAATCTAGCGTCAGACACTTACTAACTGTATCACTCTGGGGAAGGTGTTTAACCCCATTTGTGCCTCAGTTTCCTCATCTGTAAAATGAACTGAAGAAGAAAATGACAAAGTACTCCAGTACCTTTGCCAAGAAAATCCCAGACGGGGTCAATAATAGTCAGATATGACTGAGAAACAACTGAACAAGAAGATCAGTCATAACTCTAAATTTATGATTTCATGGAAAAGGGCCTTTAAAAATAAACAAACCTTGATCCAGAGGAACAACAGAGCTTATTTAATAATTTCTAAAATTGCTACTTAGGAAAATAAACTTCTAGACTGAATATAGAAGGCGCTTATTGACCAATCAAAAAGTATTTATTAA
>NW_027185791.1:3147856-3152046 GCF_028583685.1 Petaurus breviceps papuanus
ACTGAATATAGAAGGCGCTTATTGACCAATCAAAAAGTATTTATTAAGCACCAGTTACGTCCAGAAACTGTGCTGGACATTAAAGATATGATATCTACTTGTAAGGAACCTTGTGTTCTAGTGGGAAATTGTATATGTAAAATGTACAGTATTAATGTAAAGTTAATACAAATATATACAAAGTAGAGTTGATATGATAATTCTGCTATATGTTCAGTGCTTGGAATGTGCTAAGAAATACTGGTTGATTGTAACCTAATGTACAGTGGAGAGAGCCCTCTGTCTAGAATCTGCCTGGGATCTGATCCTGTCTCTGATATTTATTACTTATGTGAGCAGAGGTGTTAAATGCAAATTATTTTTCCTGGGCTTTAATTTTCTTAACTATAAAATGAAGGGCTTGGGCTGCATGGCCTCTGAGGACCCTCTGACTATGATCCTAAGGAGTCAGGCTAGATGATAGACTGTTTATACCACTCTTTTAAGCATCTTAATTAATATAACAGAAAGACTGCTTTTTCTCCACAAAAAGTAATGCTTAAAAGGAAATATAAGCATAGCTTTGGGTTGTACTAGAAATGTATTAAAACAGTATTTTCTAACATATGCTAAATTGACTATTTTTCATAACAGTTTTGAATGGTGAAATACATAAAACTTATTTATATTGACTAGCATTATAGTACATGATGTTGGTAAATAACATGATTATATTTACTCACATTATCAATAGTTGATATTTATGTTTAAGTATAAAGAATATTTAACATGATTTGGTAGCTTATTAGAAAACTACAGTTTCAGAAGAAATGAAAATGAATTTCTTCCAGAGGGCAATGGAAAGTTACATGACAGGTATGAGTAGCAGAAACACATGCAAAATAGAGAATTATCAAGAAGTGGAGTAAAAAATTTTATCAAGGGGCGGCCAGGTAGCACAGCGAGTAAGAGCACCGGCCCCAGTGTCAGGATGACCTGGGGATCGAATCCGGGCTCAGACACTTAGTACCCACCCAGAAACACCTGGCCGTGTAACCTTGAGCAAGTTACTTAACCCCAATTGCTTTAAAAAAAAAAAGATTTTATCAAGGGAATATGAATGGAAAAGAAGATGGGGGAAGGTGTCACTTGCAAGAATGAGAGAGAACTTAATGGTCAGTCTTTGTGTACCATAGTTATCTTCTTGAAATAGAGGAAGGCCTCCAGCACACATTGGGTAGACCCTTCGTGGTAAACTTCTGAAGGCAAATGGACAAGAATTAGGCTGGATGGGGAGATCATGATTCAACTGTGCATGACTGTAAGGAATACATTCCCACACCACAGTCTCCATGCTGGACTGTGCCTATGATGTCTGATTGAAGACCTCATTCTACCCGTGCAGGTCTACATTTTCTTTAAGGTCACTTCTCTATCCACTCTCCTATGCTCCCTCTAGAAACATTGTTCTAATCATGTAGTGGAAATAGGACTTTGACCACTATAATTCAGGTACATTACAATTGAAATAGACTTTTTATATTCTGGTTTGGGATGTGAATTTCCATTCTATTGTTTCATCATTCATCAAATGATGACAGCTTTTGGAATATTAGGAATATAACCCATTTGTATGTTGCGAACAGGTTATTGTCAAGATTTATGAAATTATTACCCAATTTTATAGAAGGGCTCAATGTAATTTTATTCATTTTAATAAGTATTTTTGAGTACTCACCAGGTGTAGGGCTCTGTTGATTATATAAATGTGACTACATCTTTTCTTTCATATAAAGATGTATGGTTCTAGCCTTTAAAGAATTTTAATATGATCAGACAGTTGAGACATTAAACAGAATAACTCAAATGTGGTGGGAAAATATGTTTCATAAGAGAAGTATAAAGTAAGTGTTATATGAGGTGAGAGAGAATATATATATATATATACATATATGTATATTACATATATATGTAATGGAATATATAGTACTGTGAGAAATGTTTCTGCTTAAGGGAAACAAGATTTTATGAGTTGGCATTTGAGTTGGGTCTTGAAGGATGTGTACAAATTTGACATTCTGGGTTACCCAGGCTCCCTTTAAGCACCTAGCCTCTTCTCATGAGAAATTCCAGTATACACGATAGTAACTGAGTCCATAGCTCCTTGTTCTTGGTAGTGTTGGGAGGGAAAGGAAGCAACCCATTATATAAGGTGTGCATCATCCAGAGTGACTGAACATGAGAAACCCATTTTATCATGCCTTCATAATTAAGTGGTTTGGTAATAGCAGCAGTTGGTCCTTTAAATAAGGGGCACATGACTTTAAGGGAGGAGAAATTGTTGAGAAACATTTGAAACATGGTCACAGTGCTATAAAATTTTGAAAAAAATAAAAGCTTAAGAAATCTTTCAGCAGTGCTGTAACAGAATTAAATCAATTATTTTTTCCATGTAAAGTGCCTCTTGTGTTATCTGGAATTGATCCCAAGAAAATCGTAGCAGTCTTGAATGAAGAAGAAGGCTACCATCAGATTGGACCAGTAGAATATTGCAGAGACTTCTTTGTTATGTCAGTGACTATTGCATTTGCCACACAGTTGGAGCAGGTAAGACTTTTTGCAATATGTGATTAGGAAAGCTTTCATAAATTATTTGAAAACACAAACTTGGTTTGTATAGTTATTTGTGCTAATACAAAATTAGCTTTGAAAGTTTTTTCTGCCATGAAGGGTTTTTTTAAAGACAGTAGTGTATAATATACACAATAGTTACACAATAATATAATATATTATATCAATGTTTCATTTATTATACATTAATATATAATCATATTGATAATATAGTAAAAAATTCAACAATATAATTTTAAAGTTCTGTAGTTCTGTTATCTATCGATCTGTAATATATCATGTATCAACATATAGATATATCTATATATCTTTAATCCCCAATTTTCTGTTATAGCAGAAAAAGAAGGTACTCATTAATTAGGGAATTATAAAAATTATGGTATATGAATGTAATGGAATATATAGTACTATAAAAAATGAGAAAAGGGATGCATTCAGAGAAACCTGAGGTGACTTGTGAACAGAAAAGCTGATAATAACTACATCTTGGGGGAAAAAAAAACAAATTTGAAAAATTTCAAGAAAGATCGTTGCATTGACTGACCATGATTCCAGAGGTCCAGTGATGCAGCTTGTGCTACCCATTCCCTGACAGAGAACTGGGAAAGTAAATGTCTGGATTGGGATACATCTTTCCAGATATGGGCAAAGCATGGATTTCTTTTGCTTAACTATGTTTATATTTTACTGTCCAAAGGTTATTTGCCTTTATTTTGAATGAGGGGACAAGATTAGGGAGTGAGAAGGGAACTAATGATAGTATTGTCCACTCCCACCCAAAAAAAAGTAGAGAAACCCTCCAGTCTCCCTGCCCCTGGTGTCAGAACCTCAGGCTTATTTTTCCTGAATGTATCTTATTTGTACATAGTTGTTTGCCTGTTGTCTTCCCTCTCCACCATCAGACTCTGTATTTCTTGAGAGCAAGGACTATTTTTTGCCTTTTTTTGATTTTTTGGCACTTGGGTGTCTGGCACATAGTAGATCCTTAGTAAATGCTACTTGGCGAACTGACTTGTCCTTTCTGTCCAGACCTTTTTCCTATCTTGTTGAGATTTCAAGCTTGCCAGGTGTGTGTGTGTGTGTGTGTGTGTGTGTGTGTGTGTGTGTGTGTGTGTGTGTGTGTGTGACGCACATGCATGTATACCACCTTTGGCTAAGTAAAATCCTGTTTCTCTTTGAATTTCATGATCATTATTTGCACTGATGCTATTTTTAGGTCTTTGATAGAGTACCTGTATGATAATTGAATTCCTCTGTTATTGTAAACTTAGCCATCTTATATAACTGCTCATTTTAAAAAAAAATTCTATTATATAATTTATGTTCTACCAAAATCTAGGTTTTATTCTGTTTTGATAATTTTGTCCAGATTTTATAATCCATGTTTCCATGTTGCTTTAAGATTCATAAAGTGCTTTTTCCACACAAATAATATGCATTCCATTTTACAGAGAGCAGTTAAATGACTTGCCCATGCTCATGCCAATAATGTCAGCCCTAGGCTTCAAACTCAAGGCTCCTGAGTAGGTCAGCATAGATAGATAGATAGATAGATAGATAGATAGATAGATAGATAGATA
>NW_027185791.1:3152446-3161412 GCF_028583685.1 Petaurus breviceps papuanus
TTGTAATATTCTCTCCTTAATCTGGGTATTCCGGAACCTGGCTATAATATTCCTAGGAGTTTTCTTTTTGGCATCTTTTTCAGGAGGTGATCGGTGGATTCTTTCAACCTCTGCTTTGCCCTCCAGTTCTAAAACATCAGGGCAGTTTTCTTTGAGAACTTCCTGGAGGATGATTTCTAGGTTCTTACTTTGGTCATGGCTTTTAGGTAGTCCAATAATTTTTAAATTATCTCTCCTGGATCTATCTTCCAGGTCAGTGGTTTTTCCCATGAGATATTTCACATTGCCTTCTATTCTTTCATTTGTTTGGATCTGTTTAATAGCATCTTGATTTCTCATAAAGTCATTACCTTCCATTTGCTCCAGTCTAATTCTGAAGCAATGATTCTCCTCATTGAGCTTTTGAGATTCTTTTTCCATCTGGCACATTCAGCTTTTTAAGGTGTTCTTCTCCTCATTGCCTTTTTGAGCCTCTTTTGCCATTTGAGTCAGTCTGTTTTTTAAGATGTTGTTTTCCTCAGCCAGGCTGTTGACTCTCATTTCATAATTTTCTTGCATCGTTCTCAGTTTTCTTTCCAATTTTTCCTCCATTTCTCTTATCTGCTTCTTAAGGTCCTCTATGGTCTATAACCAGCTTGTATTTTCCTTTGAAGCTTTTGGTGGAGGATTTCTGACTTCACTGTTTTTCTCCTGTTCCATGCCTTGCTCCTTCTTGTCCCCAGAATAGGAGTGTAATGTTGGAATCTTCCGTCTGCTTTGTTTCTTTTGCCTGCTCATTTTGCCACTCAATTACTTGACTTTTGGGCTTTTTGCCACAGTCACAGTAGGACTCTGCCACCAGACAGGGGAACTTTCGTCCCAAACGCTGGGGTTTTCTCAGCTGCCTGAGGTATTAGATGGGTGCCCTCTCTGAGGTCTCACACGCTCTGGCAAGCTGGACACACACCCCAGGACCTCCACCCTAGACTGCAATCCAGATCCAAGCAGGTTAAAGCAAGAGCGATTACCCCTCAGACTGGTGCTTGGTCCCCTTACGCTCTGTAGGCCAGGAGCTGAAGCTTCCACGTGGTGCTGGCTGGCTGTGCCTGCGTCTCAGCGAGGGTAAAAGCCACGCACTCCCACTTACTGGTCAAAGTCCAGACTGCACTGGCCTCTCACCTTGTCCTTCACATCTATGTGTTGATAAATCTGGAAACTGCCACCGCTGCTGCTGTTCTAGAGTCTCTCTGGCCGTGGCTGGTCAGGCTCTCCCTGGGGCTAAAGCCTCGGCGTGGGGCTGGGCTCGGCTCCCAGAGCGCTGTGCTGGATTCCTGCCGGACTGCCAGGCTGTCCTCAGTGAGAGGTTAGCTTCTCTGTGTCATTTTGTGGGTTCTGCAGCTCCAAAGTTTGTTTAGAGTCCCCTTTTTACGTGGATTAGGGAAGGTCGAAGCCGGAGCCGCAGGAAGGTCGTGCTTCTACTCCGCCATCTTTGCTCCGCCCCCCCAGCTTACAGTGTTGTTGAAGAGATCAGTGTATCACCAATGCAGTATTCACAGCACCAACAGTAACTGTAAATATACCAGCATAGTGCTTAATTACAAAATATAACAGACTGTCCATATAGAAGACAGAAATATATCAGCATGGTGCTTGATCATAAAATACAACAAATTCTCCATGTAGAAGACAGAAGCAAAACATTTATTCAGATACCAGAAAACCAAATCCCAAAACCAGTAAGCCAATTCCATCATAGTAGCAAAGAAGTTAATAAGCCATAGAGCACAGAGAGCCACAGCATCCTTTAGCCTTCCCACAAACCAACATAAAACCAATATGTACTCACAAGCTTATCTCTCTCAAATGTGTCCTCTCTTCCCAACTGTGTCTCACTGTTGACTCCCAGCTTCCTGTGGGCTCTGCTCTACCCTTCAGCAAACTCTTCCCACCACAGGCTCCATGTGATTATATTCAGCCTCTTATGAGGCAGAGTATATTTTCAAGCAGGGGAGGTGTTCAAATTCCCTTAGGCTTTTATTAAGGGACAGGGAAGATCTTCAAATTCCCATTGCCATTACAATTAGGCACATCAAATAGTTTAAAGAATACAATGCAATGTATGAGTTGTGACAAGAAATGAATGAAAAAAATCTTGTGGATCATATGCCCTACAAGATAGAGAAATAGATATTTTCTCCAGTCCTCAAAATCTCTCAAACCTCTTCAAAATAGGAGTTGTGTGACAGAATTTAAGCAATTTCATCTGTCTATGGTCAGGGACTCTTAAGAACCCAAACAAGGTAGGTTTGATGAACTAGCAACTAGCAACCTAAATAAATAGCCTAATGTACTCAGCAACCTGGACCATGATTTATAAGTGAATTTTAATTTACACCTTTGATACCCCCCCAGCCCCCACCCCCACCCTGCACCCTTCCCTGTCAGTTCCCAGGGCCAATTATATCTAAATGACAGAAATTTGCTCAGGCAGCAATAGCAATGGAGAAGGGTAGTACTCTGTGCTACAACAGAACTCTGCCAAAGAACAGAGGAATAGAAGGAACATGTGTATGCAACTATGTGACAGTCAATTAAATCTAAAGGAAGAGCTCACTATCCAGCTGCTACCATTTCTGTTGCCCCAGAAGTCACTTGGGGCAGATATGCAGACTGATAAACCATATATAAATTGTCCAGCACGGGAGGAGATAGACATCTTTGAAATCTGTCTCCCGGGAAATCTGCCATCAAAGGGGAAGGAGTTAGAAAGTAGTAGGAAATGAAGAAAAAAGACTTAAATTATAAAAGATTTAAGGAGGAAGAAAACTCAGAGACCTTGAGCACAAGCAGATAAACCAGTAGAGAAGATAAATTAGTAAGTGATGGGAAAATGGGTACAGCCCAGAGATAATTTACAGGATAGAAAAACTTGAATCCCTGGTGGCAGGTCTTACCAGAGAAACAAAAGGGAGAATAACTGATTGAGAATGTGAATACATATAACTAAAGAACAGTCTGGAAAAAAGAAACAGAAGCAATAACATTAAGAGAAAACATGATTTCCGTACAAGCAGTTGAAGAGAGAATATTTAGAAACAATTTATCATAGGGCTCTCAGAAGAGCATAACAAGTTAAATATTTTGAACACCAGAATGCAAGAAATAATACAGGAAACTGCTCAGATCTTCTGAATGTGGAAAACAAACTGCCAGACAAGAGTCCACAAAAGAGTCTTCCTTCAGAAGAAGATAAGCAGACCTTTGCTGCAGATTCCAGCATACATCGTGGTTAAATTAAATAATTGCATTGATAGACAATAAATTCTGCAAATAACTAGGAAAAAAATACCTTCAAAAAGAAAGGAAAGGAGATTCAAATAAAATAAGGCTATTCTGCACTTACCAGAACCTGTAGGAGGGAATTTAATAATTTATTCCAGAGGAGCAAACCAAGGTAAAATATGCAGCCAACCGGAGCCTAATCATTAATGAAAATAGATGAGTATTTTTAAGGACATTCTAAATATTCCTAGAACAGAATCCATACCTGAAGAAATTTATATGCTTTTCAAACTCTTTAGACAACAGAAGCAAAAGAATGATAAATACAAAAACAACAAAATAACAACAGAGACCATTAAGAGATTTAATAATAATAATTTGCATTTATATAATATCTGCTAGGTGCCAGGCAGCATGCTAAGTTCTTTACAAATATTACCTGATTGGATCTTCACAGCAACTGTGGAGAACTAGGTGCCATCATTGTCTCAATTTTACAGGTGAGAAAACTAAGACAAATAGAGGTGAAGGACTTTCTCTTGATCACACGTCTAGTGTCTGAGGCTAGACTTGAACTAAGGTCTCCTTAAGGTCCAAAATTCTGTCTACCATACCGCATAGCTGACCAATGCACACAGGGTAACAGCAGAATTCAGAAGTTATGGTGGAAAAAAAAACCAGTCCTGAAACATCATCCATTAAATCTAGTAGTGAATTGAGGTGTTTTTGTTTTGGTTTGATTTGTCCATTTTTTGAGGGGGGAAGCTTATGTGATGTACCTTTAATCAAGTCAGAGGCTCACAATGAAGGAAAAATTAACTCCTGTGATGTCTAAGGAAGAAGAGAGACTCCTAGAGATGAGACAAAGGGGCTAAGGGAGAGACTGAAAAAGAGGGGAAGGAATCTTGCTTCAGTGGTGGGAGGAAGTACTACTAACAAATGCTCAAATGGGAGAAGAGAGATGTATTCTATAAAGGGATATTGGGAATTTCCTATGGGTATAATCTATAGAGATTTGATGTTTGGAAAGAGACTACTCATCCTGCCTCAAGAAAGGGAATCAGAACTCTTGGGGGCAAGTGAAATCCAGAAAAGTGGGAGGGTGTGGACCCAGGGAAGAGATTTTGAGACACATGGAGGGGAAATGACCAAAAGGAGAGCGAAGGATAGTAATGAACTGTATGGGGCGATCCCTTCTCGCTAACAATTACTAAGAATGAGACAACAGAAAAGGAATCGGGGGCAAGAACTACTAGATGATAACAAATTATTAAGAGGAACTCAAAATAGGTGTCCTAGAAGCTTTAATTCCATGAGTAATCCAGAAATCAAAGAAGGACTAAATTAGTAAGGGACAGAAGTAGAATAGCCCGAAAGTTAAGATAAATAATGAAAAGATTGAAAGAAAGAATTTTTTTTATACAAAATGGCACAGAAAATTAAATCTTAAACTAATCAAACAAGTTGAAGAGGAGGAGAGAAAAGATTTTTCTTGACAACTGAGAAGGAAAAAAGACAAAATAAATATCTAAATAAAAGCAAGAAAGAAAACAACTAATAAGCAAAATTTCAAAACTAGGGAAAGGAGTAACAGATGGAAGGAGGAGTATTTGAAGGTGAGATGAAAAGAATTGATATAGAGTTCTTAAAATACATTAAGCTAAAATAACTGAAGAGATATAATGTTCTCTTTATAGAGGAAGAAGGGGGAAATTATGGAAACAAATGGAGGAAAATATAAACCTCTCATAACTTTAAATGTTAATTGATGAATAATCTAATAAAATTAAAAAAGAATGGCTGATTGGATGAGAAAATAAAACTCTATAATCTGGTGCTTACAAGAAATGCATTTAGAAAACCAAGACATATACAGAATAACACAGAGGGACCAGAATAACTTTACTGTGTAACAAGTAAATCCAGAAAAGCAGCAGTTAAAATCAAAGTTAAAAAAAAAAAGCATTTGTAATTTAAAATGGAATAAACAAAGCAACCACATTCTGCTGGAGAGGAACTATATAGACAATAAAGTAATATCAGTGTTATATTTATACCCTCCAAACACCTTAGCATCTAAATTTATAAGGGAAACATCAACTGAACTGCAAAAAGACATAGTAATATAATAGTGATAAGAGATTTCAGTGTCCTTATATCAGTTTTGGATAAGTCTAACAGAAAGATCAAAAAGAGGGAAAATCGTATAACTGAACAAGTTGACTGGAGAGCTAAAAAACTTTATGGTGTTTTCTAAATGAGATTGCTAAAGAATATCTTTAGCACCACACTAGAATCTTACAAAAATTGATCACGTATTTAGGGCACAGATATATTGCCAGCAATATAAAAAAAGCAGAAATAACAAATATAACCTTTATAGACTAAAATGTAATAAAAATTATTCATCAGTTCAGAGACACAAACAAAAGACAGACCCAAATGAGACTTAACAATGAAATCCTAGATGTAGTACTATTGTACTATAAGGAATGATGTGCAAGATTCTTTAAGAAGAACCTAGAAAGACTTATTTGGGCTGATGCAAAGTGAAATGTAATGGGTACAAAGTAAGAACAATTATTGTAGGATGATCAGCTGTGAATGACTTAGCTATTTTCAGCAATGTGGCAAACTGACAACTGAAAGACTTTGAATGAAAAATGCTATCCATCCCCAGAGAAAGAACTGGTGGTGTCTGAATAAAGACTGAAGCTAATTTTGGTTGTTTTTTTTTTACTTTATTTTTCTTGAGTTTCTTTTTTTTTATTCTTTTACAACATGACAATTATGGATGTGTTTTACATCACTACACATATATAACCTATGTGGAGTTGCTTGCCTTCTCAATGAGGAGGGCATAGGAAGGGAGAAAATTTGGAACTCAAAAGTTTTAAAAAACAAATATTAAATTGTTGTTTACATGTAACTGGGGCAAAAATTAAGTACTAAATAAATTTAAAAAACAAAACAATGAAATCCTAAATAATGAAGTGGGTCAAAGGACAAACTGTAGAAACAGTGTAACAAAATGTCTGGGATGCAACCAAAATAGTCCTCAGGGAGAAATCATATCCCTACCAATATACATTAAATAGTTAAAGGATTATTGAAGTCAAAATGCTTTTTAAAAAAATTTACAGATCTAGAAAATAAACATATAAAGACACATTAAAAATTAGAGACGAATTAAATCCCAAACAAAAAGTCTATAGAAATAAGTAAAACTGAAAACTGTGTCTTTGAGAACAGTAAACTGATAAATCTTTAGGTAATTTGAGTAAGAAGAGGGAAGGGGGCGGCCAGGTAGCACGGCGAGTGAGAGCACCGGCTCCAGTGTCGGGATGACCTGGGGATTGAATCCGGGCTCAGACACTTGGCACCCACCCAGAAACACCTGGCCGTGTAACCTTGAGCAAGTTACTTAACCCCAGTTGCTTAGGGGCAGCCAGGTGGCTCAGTGAGTAAGAGCACCGGCTCCAGTGTCGGGATGACTTGGGGATCAAATCCGGGCTCAGATACTCAGCACCACACCCAGAAATAACTGGCCATGTAACCTTGAGCAAGTTACTTAACCTCGATTGCTTTAAAAAAAAAAAAAGAGGGAAGAAATCAAATCAATAAAGTAGCAAGTGATCAAGTATTTGTTGTGAATTACAACAAAACCAGAAATAAAAAGGAGTAATCAGAGCCTATTAAACACAGTTTATATGCTAGTGAAACAGAACACAAAAAAATTACTTAAAAAAACTCTAAAATACCCATCCACATAGAAAACCAAATGGATATCTTAACCCCATCTCAGCAAAAGAAATGGAACTATCTCCAAAGGAGCTACTGAAAGAGGAGCCACGGGGAGAAGGGGAGACTTGGTCCTGATGGATTCAACAGGACAATTCTAGATCAGACTTAAGGAATAATTAGTACAAATGGAGAATTCTATCAGACTTAAGGAACAGCTAGTAACCACACTGCATAAATTATTCCCAAAATATTGAAGGTAAAGGGGAACAAGCACTTATTAAGCACTAATATGTACCAGTTATCGTGCTAAGTTCTTTACAGGTATTATCTCATTTTATCCTCACAACAACCCTATAAGGTGCTATTATGATCCCCTCTTTTACAGTTGAGGGGTCTGAGGCAGATAGCCAAACGACTTGTCCAGAATCACACAGCTAGTTAGTGTTTAAGGCTGGATTTGAACCCAAGTCTTCCAGATTCATCCAGCATTATATCTATTGTGCCATCTCATACCTTGCCAAATTGATTTTATGAGAAAAATATAGTCAATATCTAAACCAGGGAAAGCAAAAGCACAGAGAACTATAGACCAATAATATTTATGAATATTGATTTATAAATTATAAATAAAATCCTGTTACAGACTACAGTGATTCATCTAATAAATCATTAATCATAACTATGTTGTATTTATTCTAAGGATGGTATTTCAACATTAGCAAAAATGGTCAACATAATTATATTAAAAACATGCAAGACAATATGATTTTCTCAGTGGATATAGAAGTCTTTGACAAAGTACAAAACTAATTTATACTTGAAACAACATTAGAAACCATGGAACTTTATAACCCAGATAGCCAGTCATAAACCAGAAAACAAATCACTTAGGAAAACTCCTATTTGGTAAATACTGCTGAGAAATGTGGGGAGTAATCTGGTCGAAATTAGTTTTAGACCAGTATCTTACACCATATTCCACGATAGATTTGAGGCGGATATCAATATTGAAGATCATACTATAAAAAATCTAGAAGAGGTAGTTTTATACCTCCCCTAAATCTTTGGAAGGAAAAGTATTATTAAGCAAACGACTTAAATGATTATACGAAACTGAAAGCTTCTGCAGAAACAAAACTATTATATTTAGGGAAAAAAAGCCCAATGGGGAAAAACATCTTTGTATCAAACTTATCTGATCAGGTTTTGGTGTCTAAGATATACAGAATAAACATATTCAGATATATGCACATATGTGACCATAAGTAATTCATGATAGAAAAATGGTCAGGAATGTGAATAAACAGATCTTCAAAGAAAATTTGCAGGCTACAGTGATGAAAATGTCTTTACCCTTTGACTAAGATTCCACTACTAAGCTTATACTGCTAAGAAGCTGCTGATAAGAAGTAAGTCCCTTCATTCACTGAAATATAGCACTATTTTCTGGTAGCAAAGAGTTGGAAACAAAGCAGATGCTTGACAGTTGAGGAATAATTAAATTCTAGTACATGAGTATAATGGAGTATTCATTCTATAAGAAATGAATATGATGAATACTTAAAAGTATAACAAGATAAGATCTACATGAATTGATGCAAAATGAAGTAAAGCAAGTAAAATAATATTACAATAATTATAACAATGCAAATGGAAAGAATGATAATAAAAAGTAAATGACACATTATAAAGAACAAATGTGTTGAGAGAGATAATGGTACCCCATAAGTGGTACATGGCACATATTTTTTTTTGAAGTAGTAAAATATTTAATTACAGAATCTCAGAATCTGAAGGCCATCCAATTCAATCCATAGCTGCATAAGAATTCCCTCTATACTAGGAGTTCTGAATATTCTTTTTTTTTTATTAATTCTTGAATTTATTAATTTGTTTGTTTCCTTTTAGTTTACAGGATTCAATTCCACAATTCCTTGAATTTCACATTTTGTCCCCCTCCC
>NW_027185791.1:3161512-3169763 GCF_028583685.1 Petaurus breviceps papuanus
GAAAAAGATCAGGTATTTTGCTTCCACCTGGATATAAATTTAGTTCTTTCTAGTTCTTTCTCTGGATGCACGTTTTTCTCTCCATCATGCATCTTTTGGGATTGACTTATATCCCTGCATTGTTGAGAGGAGTCCAATCTATCAAAGTTGGTCATCACACATACGTTGTGTCTGTAATTGTGTACAAATTTCTCCTGGTTCAACTCTTCTCACTCAGCATCAGTTCTTTTAAGCCTCTCCAGGTAAATATGAAGACCGCCTGCTCCCCGTTTCTTGTAGCGCAATAGTATTCCATAACATGCATATACCACAACTTGTTCAGCCATTCCCCAATTGATGGGCACCCCCTTAATTTCCAATTCTTTGCCACAACAAAAAGAACTGCTATAAACATTTTTGTACATATGGGTCTTTCTCCCATTTCTATGATCTCTTTGGGATATAACCATGGCACATATTTTTAAACTTTTTTGATCATTCATGATGATTTTTTTCTTTTTTGTCTCTTAAAATGTACTATTTGTTATATTGGGATGGTTGTTTGGGAGGGAGGAGTCCTAAAGAGATGGAGTAAACCACAATGACATAAAAATATCAAGCTTTAAAAAGAAGTGAATTAGATTTCTCATATTGTAAAATCTTTCTCATTATGTCATAAACTACATTAAAGTGGTAAGTTAAATGTAATCATACCAAAATATAGTATAAACATCAAGTGTAATTTAAAAAAATCTTTTAATATGTAAATCTTCTCTTTTTTCCCCTTCTCTCCCTTTCCCCCAACCCCCCCCTCCCCAAATATTTGTTTTATGTACAGTATTGGTTTGTGATTTCTAGAATTAAATTAGAAATCTGTTAGGCACTATTTATATTTTTATAATCAGGCATTTTTTATTCATTTTCTGTGTGAAGAATGTTGCATATTTTAGTTATTGAAAGTTTATAATCATATAACATTTTTCATGTTAACACCTATTCATCTATTCTCATGTATTGTATCAATAATCATTTCCTGTTTTTTTTTCTGAAGATAAAGCATTTAATTTAGACCTCATTTTTTCATGCTCATTTGGAATATTTTCTTTTTATTATACTGTTGATTATCCTTAAGATGGAACATTTATAAATCTTTAAGATATATCTTGTGTTTTACTATAGTTTAAAAAGACCCATTCATTATAGCCATTTTGATTTTATTTTACTAATCTATTTTCTTAAAACTAATTCTAAGGTTGAATTTTAAGGAAAATAGCTTTCAATTGTTGATCAATATATGTTAGTGATAAAGCAATTTAGCAAATCGGTAACTGGGACCTAGTTTTTTTATTGTGGATGGAAAGCTTTTCTAAAAAGATACAGAAATGCAAAATAAAATGATGAATTTATTAATAACTGTATGATAGCTACATTTTTCAAAACCATGTGTATAAATCTCTTTAAAATTTAGTTAATATTTATTGCATGGCTATGACTTTTTGGAAGTATATAACATTAAATGGCTCCCTTTGGGGGAGTAATGTTATATTTTTATTCTATTAAATTTAAAATATTAGTGAGTTGGGGGGGTGAAGAGGGAGAAGTATTTTTGAAGATTTATTTTAGAGAATTCTTCTTACATAAAAGATTCATCTTTGCTGTGGAGACCAATCACTTGGAAGCACAGAAATTCCACTAACTGGATTGCTGAAAAAAGGAAGTACAGACATCAACCACCGCCCTGTAGCAGTTGAAGGTGCTTTTACCCTTGACCCACCAAACAGAGCCAAACAAAAACTTCCCGCTATTCCATTGGAATTGGTACCTACTGTAGGAGTATCTGTAGCTTTACAAAGAGAAGGCATAAACACCCAGGCAAGTATAGCTTTTATCTCCTCCTCTCTCTTAATTTCTCTCCCTCTCTCCCCATGCTTATAATGGACTTTTTCCTCACCTCCACCTCATAGAATTCCTTTCTTCCATGTAAGTATGGAAGTCTACCTTCTACTGAAAGATTCTAGTGGAATCTTTCCTTATTTCTTCGTAGTTGCACCTGTTTTCCTTCCTAGACTGTCTTGTAAGACTTTGTATTTATTCTTTATACTTAGTATATACTTGATGTCTTTCCCATTGGAATATAAGCTCCTTGCAGAGGTTATTTCATTCTTTCTGTTTGTATTGCTAGCACCTAACATGTAGTAAGTACGTAATAAATTGTTTATGTTTTGATGCCTTCAGTTACTTTGCTTAGTATACTTTATTATATATAAAAATTTAAATTAATCTAACTAGTTTACATTGCAACATAAAAAAGAGCCTAAAGCTGTTATTCTAAGATCTTGGTCCAGATTGTATTATTTCCTCCAAAATAATAATGTTTGGCTTGGCTTCCTGAAAAGATCACATGACTCCTAAACCCAGGTGATATCAATTTTTATGAGAGAATTCTTTTTTTTTCCCCTGGAGGAATTCTCTTAGTGAAATTGTACTTTTATTGGTTCCTCATTTTCAGTGATTTTGATGGAAAGGAAAGTTTTCTGTTGAGAGAATAAATTCCATGATTTCTGGAAGCCCTGACATATGAGTGAGCCTAGAATTATTAAGAATAATCGAATCCACTTTGGCACAGTCCTAAAATAGGGCAGTATTAGTGTTTTATTGTGACTGATACTGGCATATTGACAGACATTATGTAAGCTTTTATAGCATCCTAAACAAATTGATAGGGCAGCTAGGTGGCTCAGTGGATAGAGCACTGGACTTGGAATCAGGAAGATTCATCTTCTGGAATTCAAATCTGCCTCAGATACTTACAGTGCTTTGTGACCCTGGACAGGTCACTTAATCCTGTTTGCCTCAATTTCCTCATCCACAAAATGAGCTGCATTAGGAAATGGCAGACCACTGTAATATGTCTGCCAAGATAACCACAGACAGGGCTACAGAGAATTGGACACACATGAAAAAAATGACAATAACAACAGCAACAAAGTACATGGCTGTATGGTAGCTGTGTTGGCATCTTATCTTTTAGCAGCTGGTTCTTTGCAGGCTGATTAGTGAAGGCAGGAAAAGTAAGAGAAGAACTCAAGAAGATTGTTGGGGAAATAAGAGGACACAAAGGAAGAACAGAGAAAGACAGCACAAGGAAAGAAAGGATCATCTCAGCACCTTTTCTTTCTCTCACTTGATAGCGTTCCAAGGATAATTGCCATTCATTCAAGACCAAGGGTAACCTCCTTCCCAGAGGTCCCCTAAGCCATTCTGTTAATTAAAGTATACTATTCTCCTAAATCATTTTGCCTTTCCCACTTGGGATATGCTGGCACTCTAAATATCAGAATTCTTTTTGTTTTCTGTCTCTTCTTTTCCAATCCTAGAATGTCTAAGAAATAATAAAAATAATGTAGAAGATCTAAAACAGGAAAAATAATTTAGGAAGAATTAGAATGATGAAAATTATGGTACCATTTTTAAAAGTGACCTTGGATTTGCATGCATGTAAAGGAAAATAATTTTCAAATTGTGGTTTATAAATTATTTAGCCTTTAGTTGAATTCAAGACCCAGTGTGAGCAAGAGCAGTCAAAGAAAAGAGTTTTAACACCTATACAGGAGAAGCCATTGGCTGAAGAGAAATCACCAACTCCTCCATCACCTATTCAGCTTCAGAATCACCAATCACCACCAATGAAAGATGATGCAACAGAAAGTGAAGTAGAAAGTTTACAGTATGACAAGGACACAAAAGTAAATCAAAAAGGTAAGGTTGTTTTTTAGTAACATTTTATTACGTTTCCAAGTAATATAAGTTCTAAAGTTCAAAAGGTTTTTATATATTCAAAATAAAAATTTTGTTGTTTTAAAATGGTTGAGAATTGAAAATATCTAATTTAACCAATCTCCTATGTGAAAAATTTAACTAATTCAATTCAATAAACAATAAACATCTATTACTAGGAGCAAGGTGCTGTGGTATATACATACCACATAGGCACATAGGAAGTGAATTTTTAAAAAAATGTATTTGTAAAATAGAATTTGCTTCAAATAAAAAAAAATGAATTGTGAATTAGGAATTAGGCCATTTAAAAAAAAATCTTCATCTAAGCCATTCAGTTTTATAGTGATGACTGATTCTTCATGCCAAAATATTCTTTTAATTCCTTACATATTCCTTTAATCTTGAACCATCAAATTGAGAGAAAGTGGCTAAAGCCTGAAACTTGCATCTAATTTTGTAAATTTTTTTCATCTGTTGTGTTTTATTTTGGGCCAGTGAATGTTTATTAAGCTGTTAGTATATATATATATATATATATATGTATTTTTTTTTTTTTTTTTTTTTTCTTTTTTGGAGGGTAATTGGGGTTAATTGATTTGCCCAAGGTCACATGGATAGTTTTTGTGTTAAGTGTCTGAGGCTGCATTTGAACTCAGGTCCTCCAGACTCCAGGGCTGGTGCTCTATTCACTGCGCCACCTAGCCGCCCCCTGTTAGTATATTTCAAAGTAAAGGCAGAATAAGGTCAGCCTTGGAAATGGGAAGACTTGAGTTCATGTCCTAACTATATATACTAACTGGTTGTGTGACTCTGAGCTAGTAATTATCTGTGTTGCAGGCAGTTCTCTAAGACTATAACTTGCAGAATTGCTGCTTATCTTTATTGGTAGAGGAAGTTTTTTCACCGCTAACTTCCTAAACTGATGGATCTGGACCAAACAAACAAACAAAAAGGCAGAATGAAGCCTAACAACTTTCAGAACACTATAGTAAGAACTAAGGAAATTATTTCAGAAGAATTATTTCCTATATGTCCCCAGATGAGCCAAACAACATATTTTTAATATCCACAATAAATTCTAAAGATAATGTTAAGCTTAGTGTAGAAAAGTTGCTTCCTGCCAATGCCTGATATGTTTAAAGATTCAAAATGATGAATGTGCTTAAATTAGTTCTTACGGTAAATCATACTTTTTGTACAGTGTGTCTTATAAAATATTTTCTTTGGTAAGGGAAGGTTGAGTTAAGGTTAACTTCTTTCTCTTCATTTTGGCAGGTAGGATAGTCAATTAAAATACTGAAGTAAGAGTTTAGAGACCTAGGTTGTTCAACTGAACCTTGACTAACCTTGTAACTGGTAACTTTGATCAAGTTATTCAAACATTTTTGTGTTTCTGTTTCCTCCTTTTCAAAACTAGAATGGGAATATTCCAATTCCCTACTTCTGGATAAACGAAGTGATAATTTTGAGATTAATTGAACACTTTTGTGTCTGAAATCATAACTTTTGTTATTGTATTCATGTCAGCCTTGAATTCTCCTACATCAGTTTCTCAAGCCCAGAATCCAGTGACAACATCCAATGCTTCCGAGATTACTTCAGGACAAAAGATTGCTGTCCCAGCATCATCACATCATTTTTGCTTTTCAATAGATTTAAGGAGTATCCATGACCTAGAAGTTGATTTTCCAGTAAATTGTATGTTAAGGTATGGTTTAATCTTATTTTTGACACTTTGAAAAGGAGTTATGCCTCTTAATTCCTTTTGAGGAGTTGAGAAAATAAAAAAAGGCATGAAATTTTTTCTTTAAAAAATTTCTTTGCTAAAAAAAGAACTTTTAAACATTTTTGAGTATATAGTCTTATTTATGTTAGCAATATCAAGGTAATATTTTATTTTCTATTTTTGATATTACATTGTTTTAAAGGATTTGAGCCAAATTTTAAATTTTCTAGAGATCCTATCTATTTATATGTCAGAGTTCTCAGATCTTACTGTTTTCAAGTGCTAGAAAGTACAGGGTATTTTATAAATAAACAATGCATGAATATTTTAGTGACCTAGGATGTATAATTTCAGTATCTTAGAGAACGTAGACCAGAATCTCAGTATATTATTTACAAATAAAAAAATAAACTCATTATAAAACTAAGCAAATACACAGGAAACTCTTCTGCTTTTGAAGGTTTCCTTTGTTCTATGATAACATATGGATCCAGCTTATTTTCCTTCAAACCTCAGTAGCATTTGGATTTTAAACCTTGCCTTGTTCTGTGCAACTGCTCCTACTGCCAGAATAAAAATCTTCCTCAGAAAGAAGTAAAGAGTATTCAGTTCAATTAAATAAGCATTTGTTGGGCTCCTATTAAGTACAAGGTGCTATGATAGGTACTGGAGATACAAAAGAGAGAAAGCAGAAAGAGCTTACAACTTATCCTGGTGTAGAATCATGAATATAAGTCTGATGTAGTGTTGAAAGCGATCTGGGCATAGTAGAAATCCAGAGGAAGGTCATTTTGGAAAGCAGGTACAGCATCACGAAGGAGACAGATCTTGAGCCTGGAGTGTGAAGGAAAAGGAAGATTACAGCCGGTGTGGATGTGGAGCGAGCATATTCTAAGGATAGATGATGGCCTGTATGGCCTCAAAAAGGGGAGAGGGCAGGTAGGCCTAGGGAGCATGTACACTCATCATGTTTGGCTGGAACAAGAGTGGTCTGAAGGCGAGTAGAATAAATAAGGCTCTGAGGATTTTGGTCTAGTCTTTTCTACTACAGATGAAGAAACTGAAGCCCAGAAAGGTGAAGTGATTTGCCCAAGATTACACAGTGAGTGGCAGACCAAGGGTTCAGTCCTCAGTCTGTTGACTCTAAACCTGTGTTCTTTCCACACATGATCCTTTCTCTACATGCTCCCCACCTCCCTGGTTTGGAGCTTTGTAAAAGATAAGGCAATGGCTGAATAATGGGTTTATATTTTATACACGGTGGAGAGTCACTGAAGGTTTTTGAGAGGAGGAGGGGCTGCTCCTCAAAACTATACAATGAGAAGCTTATTTTAGCACCTACATGTGAAAGTATATGAAAGTACGTGAAAGGATGGTTTGGTGAGGAAAAAAAGACTAGACGCCAGATGATTTAGAGTATTTTTCCATATTACTACACATATCTTTGATTTCATCTTCTGAAAACAGCCTGTTTATATCCTTTTACCATTTATCAATTGAGGAATGGGGGACCTCTTTTTAAAAGGATTTATTGAACTAAATGTTCACTGAGGTTCCTTCCAACTCTGAAATTCTGTGACTATTTCTATTGATGAAATATTCTTGGTTTCTAAATTATGTTAATTCCCTATGGAGGCTAGATTTCAGAATTTATCAGATATATTTAATACAAAAATTTGTAGATAGAATGCTGGAGTCAGGAAGAGACTTAAGTTCTCTGATCAGTATAGTGACCTGTCAGGATTACAGAGGACCAGCAATGAAGTAATAACTAATACTAACTTAACACTTACAGAGCACCAACTCTGTGTTTAAGTACTTTACAAATATTATCATTTTTTAATCCTCGTAACAGTCCTGTGAGGTTGGTGTTATTATTATTCTCCTTTTTGCAGATGAAAGAAACTGAGGTAGACACGTTATGTGACTTACCCAGGGTCACCTAGCTAATAAACATCTGAGGCCACATTTAAACTCTGGTCTTCCTGACTCTAGGCACAGCGTTCTATCTATTGCGCCATCTGGCTGCCTTGCATGGGAGAAGAGACCCTTCCTTAGAGGATGGTACAAATGAGATGAATTAGTCAATGAAACAAAGGAGTGGCAGCAGAGGAGGGAGGAGAACAGCCAAAGAGAGTGCTCTGTCAGGAAAATGAAGGAAGTGGAGACTTCGGTGGGGGATGGGAGGGAGGAGACTTGGCAGTGTCAAATGTTATGAAAAGATCAGGTAGACCCTACCTTGAGAAATTATTTTTGATAGAGTAGTAAGTGCAGAAGCCAGAATAGATGGTAAAGTCATGGTGGTCACAAATGTAAAGTATACTTTGTAGAAATTTAGCCCTGAGAGAAAGCTTGCAGTCCTAGGAGAATCAAAGGAAGGCTTTTGTTTGTAGAGATGGGAGATCTGGTGTGATGAGAAGGACGTAGGTTCTAGGTATCAGAAAACCTGATTTTTCATTTCAGCTCTAACACTGAGTAAGAGTGTGACCTTGGACAAGTTGAAATTAAATTTGGCAGAGCGTTCAGTAGTCATGCAAATATGTAACAAAATACAGCTGCCCTTCTTTACCAGCTTAAATGCAAACTGCTTGGCCTGACATTTAAGGCCCTCTGCAACCTCTTAGCATTCTACTTTTCCAGGATTGTTGCATCCTTTTTTCCTTCACTTGTTCTCTGTTCCAGCAAAACAAATACTCACTGTAACTGGATGTTGTCCCACCCTTTCCTGCCTCCTTTGTGCAGACCTGAATTCCTCTGGCTTTGATG
>NW_027185791.1:3169773-3352471 GCF_028583685.1 Petaurus breviceps papuanus
AGCATAGACTATTCTTTTAATTAATCTTTCTTGGCCTTGGTTTCCTTATCTTTCAGATGAGTGAGTTGGGATATATAATCTTCAAGGTCCCTTCCAGCTCTAGCATTCTGTGATTTTTTTGGCTTTTGTTATTTGGTGAGCTAGTCAGCTGATGGTAGTAAGCATATGTATTAATTGACCTGAAACTCAAATCGGGATGGTATCTGGGAACAAGAAACTAGTATTCTTCACTCCATAGAGTGTGTACTGACTCTAGAATTAATTCATTCAGAAACATTTACTAAGTGCCCATTTCATACAGAGCACTGTGCTGGATTTGGGAGAGAGATAAAAAATTTAGGTTATATGTGGAGCTCATAACTTCAAGAGAAGAAAAGGCACAAGCACAGATTTTAACTATAATATATGATATTATATAATTAGTGAATTGCAGAACAAAGTGCTATCTGAAGTGCAAAGATGAAGTTTGTCAC
This sequence comes from Petaurus breviceps papuanus, assembly GCF_028583685.1. Classification (NCBI taxonomy): domain Eukaryota; kingdom Metazoa; phylum Chordata; class Mammalia; order Diprotodontia; family Petauridae; genus Petaurus; species Petaurus breviceps. The sequence continues at coordinate 3,170,247 of NW_027185791.1, forward strand.
AGACTAACAGTCTTGGGGAAGAGTGCATGAAGGAGGTGGCCTTTTTGCTTTAACCAATAGAAATTCTCGAAGTACAGAAGGGAGGGAAGACATTTTAGGCATATGAGCCACCCTGTTTAGGCATGGTGTATTTGGGGAACAGAGGAGTAAGTTTGGTTGAAAAACACACTGGAAGTTAGCAGTGTGAAATGGAACCGAAGGCTGTATGGTACAAAGTTGTGAAGTGCCTTGAATACAAGTAGGGTTGTTAGTAGGGAATGTTGTTTACAGTGAGTAGGTTGTATTGCTAGAAAAGGTGCTTTAAATTGAAATTATGAAATGAAATCTAATTTTTACATGAAAACTGTGTTATAATACAGGATTATATAATTCCTTTATATTTTTTTGGAGGGATTATTTTACTGTTGAAAATTTGGTGCTTTAACATTTTATAGAAATGGCTATAAACTCCCTCCCATATTAGAATTTCTTCATCATGAAAGTTTTCTTTTCAGAGTAACCACTCTGCTCAAAATGCTTTTTCAGCTTCCTAATGTGGAGGAACCAATTTGTCAGCCACACTAGAAAACACATTCTCATCACATAATTACACTACCTACTCCATATTCTCATTCCTTTATTCTATTTGAGTGTGTCCCCATTTTCCTTATTTTTGCTGTTACCTTTGACCTTCTAAAGAGAGTTTCTGTTTAGTATTGCCCTAGAGTTAAAAGGTCATGAACCTGATCAAATTTGTAAGTTATGATAGAGAAAAAAAAAGACTTGGATCCTAATGTGGTCTCCTGAAAGAGGCTGATGTTGTAAGATCATTTTTCTGTTGCATGCCTGCTCTAAGTTTTGGAAATGAATATAAATGACTAAGTGCTATAAATGCAAATGGGTCAAAAGTAGACCTTTTTAACTTGCTATCTTAATATCAAACAAACAAAGTCTCTTCATCTAACTAACCGTTAAGCTATCCTCCCATCTCTTTTTTCTCCCTTCCAAACTTGAAGAAACAGTAGTATAAACTTACTGCCTCTTCTTTATTATATTCACTCCTCAGCCTCTTATATTCTCATTTCCAGCTCTACTATTTCCCAAAGTCATTCTTTCCAAAGTCAGTTAATACCTCTTGTTATCCACTCCTCATCCTCCTTGATCTTTTTTTTTTTGGCCAAATCTTATGTCATTGGCTATGTCCTCCTTCGTAATAGTCATTTGTCCCTTGACTTCTCTGACACTCTCCTGTTTTCTGCTGCCTCTGTAATTGTTCTCTCTTGGTTTTCTTCACTGTATTCTCTTTTTTCTACCTTGCCCCCAACTGTAGGCATCTACCTAATTTTTGTCTTTGGGCCTCTTTTCTACAAATTATCCTCAAAAATCTATATTTCCCTCTACAGCCTCTTATTAGTTTCAGGCCCATAGTTGCTTTCTAAACATCTCTATCTAGAACTGGAAGGGACCTTAAAAGCCAGCTGGTCCAATGTCTCATTTTACAGATGAAGAAATTGAGGCTTAGAGAGGTCAAATGATTTTTTGTAGTATATTCTTTAATATTAAGCTAATTAATATTAAGTTAACCATTAAGCATATGCATGGTTTAACTTACTCTGAGCCTAATTACTGTCAGACTGCTTCCTGGTTTTTAGCACAGACAATTTCTCCCTAGCTAATTTGTGTTTCCCACTTTATCAGAAACTGGATCATTGAGCTCTATTGTTTCTGAATCTTCCTTGTCTAGTCTGTTCCATTGATTCTGTCCTTCTGTTCTGTAACCAGATACAGGTGGTTTTGGTGACTGCTGCTTTGTAATGCAGCCTGAGACCTGAAGGAGCTCTCCCCATTGTCCCTGCTTGTTTTCATCATTTCTGTTGATATTCTATCAAGTTCTATAAAGTAACCGCTTGGTAATTTGGTGTAACATTAAGAGATTAAATCAGTTTTGGCAGCGTTATCATTTTTATCATATTGGCACAGTCTGGTATAGTCCTGAATAGCACTGAATAGTCCTCCAGCTATTTAAGTTGTTCTGTTTTTTCTTTGTTTTTTTTTTTCTGCTTTTCTGGAGGGGGTGAGATAGAGCATTGGGGTTAAGTGACTTGCCCAAGGTCACGCGGCTAGTTTTGTGTTAAGTGTCTGAGGCCAGATTTGAACTCAGGTCCTCCTAACTCCAGGGCCAGTGCTCTATTCACTTTGCCACCTAACTACCCCTTAAATTTTTATTTATTTCATTAGGAGTACTTTGTAATTGAATCAATACAAGTCTTTTGTGTGTTTTGGAAGGTTGATCTCCAGATATTTTATGCATTTTGCAGTTATTTGGAATAGGATTTCTCTTTATTATTGTTTCTTGTATTTTGTTATTGTATGGAAATGCTGTTGATTTTTTTTTTTTTTTTTTGCTTTTTGGAAGGGGGAAGGCAGGGCAGTTGCGGTTAAGTGACTTGTCCAAGATCACACGGCTAGTAAGTGTTAAGTGTCTGAGGCTGGATTTGAACTAAGATCCTTCTGACTCCGGGGCTGGTGCTCTATTCACTGTGCCACCTAGCTGCCAGTGCTATTGGTTTTTGAGGGTTTATTTTGTACCCTGCCACTTTGATGAAACTATTAATTCTCTCAGTATCTTTGCTGATTCCCTGGAGTTTTCCAAATACAGTCTTATCTCCTCTTTACCTATCTTTTTTCCTTTAATTCCTTTCTTCTTGTTTTATTGCTATTGCTAGCATTTCTAGAAGTATATCAAATGATAATGAGGGGAGTGGACATCCTTGCTTTACTTCTATATTTATTGGAAGAGATTCTAATGTATCCCCAATTGCGTATGCTGATTGCTTTTGGTTTTAGATAGATGCTTTTTATTATATTTTTTAAAAGGTTCAAAGTGCCAATACTTGGTATGGTTTGGGGCATAAAACAGTGTGGTATTTTGCCAAAGGCTTTTTCTGTGTCCGTTGAGATGATGTTTGGGATATTTGAGGTTTTAATATTAACAGTTAATTTTTTTGATTGTTTTCCTAATGTTGAACCTTCTTTCCATAACTTTTAAAAATCCTACTTGATGATAATGAATGATTTCTTAGATAAATTTCTGTGATTTGTTTTCTGGGATTTTGTGTATAACGTTTTTGAGTCAATATTCATCAATGATATTAGTCTATAGTTTTCTTTCTGTGTTTTATCTTTCCCTGGTTTAGGTATTGGGACAGCATTATCTCATTAAAGGGTTCTGGTGCTTTCTTTATCAGTTTATCAATTTTTAAGAATAATTTGTGGGGGCGACTAGGTGGCACAGTGAATAGAGCGCCAGCCCTGGAGTCAGGAGGACCTGAGTTCAAATCTGGCCTCAGACACTTGACACACTTACTAGCCATGTGACCTTGGGCAAGTAACAACCCCAATTCCCTACCTTCACCCCTTCAAAAAAAAAAAAGAATAATTTGTAAAATGTGGTTACTAACTATTTTTTAGAAATTTGATATAATTTTTCTGTGAACCCATTAAGATCAAGAATATTTTTACTTTAGTAGTTTCTTTAAAGCTAGATCTATTTCCTTTTCTGGGATTGAGTTATTTAAGAACTCTATCCGGTTTTCTGTAGTTTGAATATTTTATATTTTGAAGGTATTGCTTTGTTTCTTTTGTGTTCTCAGTTTTGTTAACATGTAACTGTGTATAATATGTATTCTGATTATTTTTATTTCTTATTTTTTGTAATTACATGTTGCTTGTTTGCTATTAATTTGATTTCTTTGCTGACTTTTTTTGAATCAGATCATCTAAGGGTTTATCAATTTTATTAGTCTTCAAAGAGCAAGCTTTTATTTTTTGATCATTTCTGTGGGTTTTTTCATTTCTAATTTATTTCACCTTTAATTTCTACTATCTCCTCTTTGTGCTTATTTTAGGCTTACTTATTTGGTGGATTTAATTTTTTAATGAATATTCATTTCATTAATCTTTTCTTTTTCTGTTTTTTAAAATATGTTAAGGTTCTGATTCTTCTCCAGAGACCTGCTTTAGCTACATTCCAGAAATTTTGCTATGTTGTTTCGCCATTATGGTTTTCTTTTATTCTTTGATTTAACTCATTTAGGATTCCATTGTTAAATCTCCATTTGGATCTATATCTTTAGTGGTCCTTGAACCAATTACATTTTTATTTGCATTTTGTTCTATAAAGACTATATTTGCAATTTCCACCTTTTTACATTTGTTTGTAATATCCTTGTGCCCTAGCACATGGTCAGTTTTAAGTGTTTCATGTGGTGCTTAGAAATATATATATTGTTTTGTTCCATTTAGAAGTTGCTATTAGTCTAATTCTTAGTTTCTCTAGCAATTTGTTCAGTTCTTGTTTTCCCTTTTGTTTATCTTTCTGTTAGATTTGTCCAAAATTGAGAGAGAAGGGGAAGAGAGAGGGGGGAAGAGACAGAGAGAGAGCATGTGAAATCTCCTGTCACTATTATGATATTGCAGACCTGCACAACTTGGCAGAAGGTAGGGGCCAGAATTAAAATGGGCTAAATTTCTTTGGGCCACAGGTAGGTTAGGCCAGAGATAGACCCATGATGGTTGGTTGCTGCGGGTCACATGACAAACAGAAGCGTGCTCAGTGGTAACCCTACATTTTTCATGGGCTGTTTGAAATCCTTTGGCGGGCTGCAAGAGGCCTGCAAGGCTTCTCCAGTTGCCCCCAGGAATGCTAAGTCCCTCCTCCCAGTGTAAGACAATAATTTTTCAGGCACCAAAAACTCCCCCAGGTCATACCCAAGCTTAAGGTTCCCATCTCCCTTCACACACCATGTCTCCTTTAGCACAGGATTAGTGGAACCTCCTTCTGCCACCAAAACAGTACCTCCTTCCTTTTCCCTTTTCAGTCTTTCCCCTTGTCACTCAGTCCCTTGTAGTCTCTTCTCTTTCTGAGACTACAACTAGCCTCTGATTTACACTAGCACATCACACACTCCTCTCCATCACTCTGCTCCCCTTCCACTTTCGTGTAGTCTCCCATATTTTAATATAATACCACCAAAAACTTGGTTTCATTGTAGGCAGTGTCAACAGGGTTCTGTCCATAGTATCCTTTATCTGCTTCCTTACTAATACTTCAACCAGATTTCTGCTTTCACACTGTGTGTACATTTAGAAAGAAGTCAATTGCTGGCCTCTCTACTTACTGTCCTTGGCTGCTGGATTTATTAATTCTTTCTACATTTCTGATGTTTGGGATGTTTGAGGAGCAAATAATTGCTTCAGTTCAGGTTTTTCTTTTTTAAAATGTTCCAAATGCCCTCTAATATTGAACATTCATTTTTCTTGCATGCATGGTTAATCTCAATTTTGCAGAATAGGTCACCCTGGGCTTATATCCTGAGCTTCTTTGCTCTTTGATAGACTTTCTATTACATTTGTTGATAGGTTCATAATAGTCTTGCATTATTCAAATGTCCTTTTCTTTGGGTTTGAATGGCTTTCTCCTGATTGCTTGCAAAACTTGTTTCTGAATTGAACTGTTGACTTTAACAGCTTCATTTTTGTAGTTTGCAGTTTTGGGTTTTGTTTTTTTTCTGGAGGTGATCTACAAATTTTTTTTGATATTTTGTTTTCTGTGTTAAGAAGTTCTGGGCAGTTCTTTTCTATTTCCCTTGTAATAGGATTAAGATTTTTTGCCCTGTGTGTTCTTCTGGGAGACCTGTGATTCTTGGATTGTTCTTTATATATACTGTCTTGAAGATCCATATGTTTTGCTTGCATAGTGAGCATATTTCCTTTTTATTCTTTTTTCTTTACTCTTTATTCTAAAATTATTCGATAATGATAAAATTAAATAAAATAACAGATAATATGTAAATTATAAAAATAATAGATAAAATAGAGAATATTAATAGATAATAATAGATACTATTAATAATAAAATAAAAATAAAATAATTATTTTATTCCATATTACTGTTTTTTGCTTCTTCAAAATTGTCTTTCCACATCTATGAATTTACCTTCCCAGTCTATTATTCTCTCTTTTTCTATTTTACTTTTGTTACTTGTCATTGAAGATTCTAGTTTTTCTATTCTCCCCATTGTTCTTCCTGTGTAGGCCATTAATTCTGTTCTTTTAATTCTCATTTACCTTTTGAACCACTTGAGAAGATCATGTTGTGGTTCTGTGTCTCATTGCATAGTGTCCTCACCTTTGTTTTTCAGTATTTATTGAAAGATGTCTGGACTAATTTACTGGATCTGGAGACTATATTTCCTTCTGTTGTCACTGCTTTTCCTGTTGATTTATCTTCAAGGTTTTTGAGTTTTCTTCTTCCTGAATCTTTGGTCGTTTCATTGATTTTTTTTTCCCTTTATTTCCTCCTATCAGTCACTTACTGATTCCCTCCCCTCTGATTGTGGTTTTCTTGGATCTCAGAGTATCTCAGCATCTTTGCATACTGAGTAAGGCACACAGTTCAGCAGTCTAGGGCTTTGCCTCAAGTGACTTTTGAGGGATCAGAAGGGGCTTCCAACTGGATACTTTTTCTTTCATGCTTCGTTGAGTGACGCACACTGCCCTCCCTCCACCCTGGCTCCTCCCCACCCCCCGCCCCCAGCACATACCCTGTGCCCTTTCCTGGTGTCCTGCCCCACTCCCTCTCTTCCTTGGTTCTTTGGCCTGAAGGGGGCACTTCAGAGCTTTACAATGCACTTGTTCCCACCTACCCACATCCCAACCCCCATCTGTCTCTGCATTTGCTGGTGCCAGGGTTGTCTTCCCTGGCCTGGGAATTCAGAATTCTGCAGCACTGATGCTGTGGTGTTCTGGCCCTTTGCTGCTGAGCAGCCATGGTCTCCTGGCCGCTAGTGCAGCTCCGTAGCTGTAGCAAGGGATTTGGTGAAGGAGCGTTAAGGAAGCTCAGGGTCAGAGAGAGTTTGTTCATGGGTTTTAGGCTTTTTTCTTTTAACCTCTGTTTGGATTCTGGCTGTCCTAGACCATGAAGACAAATGGATTTGCTTTATCTTTGTCATGATTTCTCTTTTTGAAAGGTTTAAGAGTTGGGGGAGTTGGATAAGATGACTGTCTGCAATGGTGAAGGCATTTGAAGATCTTCCCTGTTCCTCAGTGGGACTCGCTTAGAGCCCAACAAGAGAAGTTTGCTTAGGGGAGGCTTGTTTTTTCAGGAGAGCCCACACTTTTGTTGCTTTGTAATTGGGCAGTGGGTCAGGAAGGTTGTGATGTCCTCTGACCCTGGAGAAGGCTATATACACTCTTCAGGTGAGGTTTTGCTGTGAGGCTCACTCATGGGAAGACTTGTGTGATTTGGCCAGATGAGACTCAGGATTCGCAGTTGAGCCTCCTGGCTTTGAAAACCCAGATGTTGGTGCTTCTTCCTCTGGTAACTAACTATGTATATATGTAATGGTCAGACAGCTGGAAGCCTTGTCTGTTGGTCTGTTGAATTATGTTATTTTCTCCGTCTGTATTTTTGTCTGCTTGTAATTTCTGTTTGTATTTCTCTGAAGTTCAAGGTACTGACTTTTTCCCCTGAACTAAGTGCATGATAATATGTTTGATAACAGTAAGATTGTTAACCCTTTCCTTTAGAAAAACATATCAAAGAACCTGTGCTAGCAGCCATCCTGGGTGTTCTGGGTACTTGCCATTATGCTGTCCTGTCTTGTTGCTCATGTGACCTGGAAATGAATGAATATCCTTTTTTTAGAATTCTTTACTTCTGTTGTATTCCAATTGTTACTTCAGTCCATTATCTAAGGCAGATTCCTATGAATGAATACTTTTAGAGTTACCTAAGGCTCTTTACTCTAAAGGTTATTGGGGCATTTACTCTGCTAAAAGAGAAGACAAATGTAGATATTACAGCATTGGCCTCAGATAATTAGAAAAGATATCAGTTCTTATACCACCTTTTTCTTTTACTTGGTGTGTATATTGAAACAATAACATTTTTGTGTAGTATAATCAAAGAAGCTTTGGAATTGCCATCAGAAGCTTTCTGGTCATTAGTAAGTAAATCTCTTTAAATCTAAGCTTTTTTTTTTTTAAAAAATCTTTAATCTGTAAAACCAAGATAATACTTAGTACAGTAGTGATAAAGGGCAAAGGGGTCTTAGAGGCCACAGAGTCTAATCTCCTATTCTTAAAAATGAGGAAATTAAGCCCTGACATTGTTAAACAATTTGCTCAGGGTCACAAAGATGAGTGACAGAGCAGGGATTAGAACCCAGGTATGAAGGGAGTTGGGTGGTTTAGTGGGTAGAGCTGTGGGTCTAGAACCAGGAAGATCTGAATTCAGATATGGACTCAGACACCTAATAGTTGTGTGACCTTGAAAAGTCACATACACCTTTGTCTGCCCCAGTTTGTATCGATTGTAAAGTGGGGAAAGTAATAGTGCCTCTCTCCTAGGAGTGTTGTGAGGATCCAATGAGATAACATTTTTCAAGTGCATAAAACAGTGCCTGACCCATAGTAGGCTTGTTTCCCTCCTTTCATCCAGTCCTTAGACTGCAGTCTTTTTATACCTTCCACTGTACCATACTTCCTTGGCAGTGTGGTTGTGAGACTCAAAGAAGAGAATATATATGAAAATCCTTTGCAACTATAAAGTACTACACACACTTAAGTTATTATTATGTTTCTTCACCTGTGAAAAATGAGAAGAATGATGTCAAACTTGTTTTATTCTTTTTTTTTTTTTTTTGCCTTTTGGAGGGCAGTTGGGGTTAAGTAACTTGCCCAAGGTCACACGGCTAGTTTTTTTGTGTAGGTCTTAAGTGTCTGAGGCCGGAACTGAACTCGGGTCCTCCTGACTCTGGGCCAGTGCTTTACTCACTGCGCCACCTAGCCACCCCTAAACTTGTTTTATTCTTTTGGGAATATTAAATTGATACCTTTTTGGAATACTAGTACTGTGAAAATAGACATTCTTAGTATGCTTATTTAAAGATTTTGTTTTCTGTTCAGTAATTACTGATCATGATATCATAGATTTAGTGTTGGAAGGAACTTCACTCGTTTACCTCAGTCCTTTCGCCCAGCAGAATGAGACTCTTACAGGCAGTCAGAGTCAGTGTGCTGCTGAGACTCAGCCACACAGGTCATTGGATACCAGAGCCAGGGGACTGTTTCGGAATTCTTTTGAACACTAAAGCAAAAGTGCCTGATGCTATTTCATATTCCGTAAACATCATTTATTGATGCATTTGCATAATGCAGTTATGTTGTGAGGAATTTTCAAATGTTTTTTCTTATCAACTTAGTGTAATTTTATTCAGAAGGTTGATGAGACCTATACATAATATAGGCTTGATTAATCTTAGCCCTTTTTTGTTTATTTTTACTTCCATTTTATTTATTTCCAATTAGATTTTCTCTTAGTCAGACTTTGCATCTTATTATCGCATCTCTTAACAAACTGCTTCATTTTTATATGGTACTAGGTATTCCTACCCGTTCTTTGGAAGTGCTGCTCCCATCATGACCAATCCACCTGTAGAAGTTCGGAAAAATATGGAGGTTTTTCTCCCCCAGTCTTACTGTGCATTTGATTTTGCTACTTTGCCTCATCAACTCCAAGATACTTTCTTGAGGTACTGTCTATATGTATGATTAAATAATAAGGCTTCATAAATGTATTGCATATGAAAAATTACTAATTTGTATTCATATATAGAGGAAAATCCTATAGGAGAGAATCAAAAACATTTTGAACATTTTGTTTTATTTTTTTATTTTGAACATTTTAAAAGATAGGATTTCATTTTTTTAAAAATCTAACAATTGTGCTTCCAATATTCTATTTAAAGTTAAAGATTATATTATTTCATTTGTCTGAATTTGGATTGATGAATTAGTGGAAATAGAAGATTTGTATGAGGAAGAACTGTTAAAAAATAATGTTGCTAACTCCTAATTTAGTATGTATGTAGAGTTGAAAAGTTGAACAAAGATGAACTCCTGACTCTGTCACTGATGAAGTGCACGTGTGCCTTTGTTGTATCATCCAAACTATGTCCCAGGTTGTTTATCTGGAATACAGAGGAGATGCCTCATGTCTAGATAACAGAAAAGTTGAAATTACCTATGGGAAGTATTCTCTGCTCTAAATAACTCCATTCAAATTTGTACACTTTGACAAGAAGAATGGGAAAAATTAAGCCTTTAACCAGAAAGTAGAAAAACAAATTGTAAATATTTTTTTCTTTAAAATATATAGATCCAGATTTTAATAATTATTCACATTTGCTACATGTTCTTTTCATTCAAAATGATGATTAAGGAGACATTGCAAGGAGTTGTGTAATCTCAATCTGAACCAAGGAAATGCAAAGCATTTAATTCAATGAAGGTAAAGTTCTGTCCTCTGTGATTTCAACCATGTTCTTGTAAAACATTTCTCTTACATAGGTTGCCACTGCTTGTTGAACTGTGGCATAAGGACAAAATGGCCAAAGACTTACTTCTGGGAATTGCAAGGATTCAGCTTTCAAATGTCTTGTCTTTAGAAAAAACCCGATTTTTAGGTGCTCATGGTGAACAGTGTTGGCGACAAACTTACAGTGCAAAGGTTCCTGTTACAGCAGCACAAGGGTAATATGTTTGATTATATTTCTATTTTAATGTAACCTTCCAATATCTGTGTTCAGCCTGGCTATGTAAAATAAAAATATTATTAGTGTAGTGCATAGCAATCTCTTATATTGATTCACATTTACATACTAATATACATTTTCCTCCTATTTCTCTTTTGTCCTGGGATTCAAATTCTTTGATAAAGTTAGAGTAATAGATTTTAGAGCTAGAAAGGATGTTAAAAATCATGATCAAAGCCCTCATTTTGCAGATATAGAAAGGTGAAGTGACTTGCCCAAAATCACATAAGTAATAAGGGGTAGGGTTTGGATTGGAACCCACTTCTTTTGACTCTAAATCTTCTGTTCCTTCTACAATGTTATGTTGCTCTTAAAAGAAAAAAGGGCAAAAAAAAAGGAAAGGACAAAAAGCAGAAAAAAGGGCAGCTGGGTGATGCAGTGGATAGACCTAAGGAAGACCCAAGTTCAAATTCAGCCTCAGACACTTATTAGTGTGACCCTGGACGAGTCACTTCACCCTGTTTGCCCCAGTTTCTTCATCTGTAAAATGAATTGGAGAAGGAAATGGCAAACCATTCCAGGGTCTTTGCCAAGAAAACCTAAGTGGGGTTATGAAGAGTCAGACATGACTGAAATGACTAAACAACAACAAAAAAATCTTGTATTTGGAATTATAGACCTAGAGCTGTGTAAGGAATCTCAAAGGATGTCTAGCTCATGCCTCTAATTTTACAAATGGGGAGACTGGGGCATAAGGAGGTAAACTTTGTCAAAGGTCACATTGATAGTAAGCTTATGTTATATTTCTTTTTTAAAGTTATGTTCTAGCAGTAGTAGGACAATCATCTTTAAATAAAAACTTTAATATTCAGTGTCTTCTTTGCTTAAGATAAATGCTTTCCCATCTTGTTACTCCACAGAATGAAAATGTGTATCTCAGATTAAACTCTGAAGATATTACAAAAATATTGAATACTAGGTGGTATTTACAAAAATATAATTGACTTGTTCTTAATTACAATTTTCAGATAGTGAATAATGTAGTTCATGCTTCATATACTTTAGATACAAAACACTTATTGAATTTTCTTTCCTCTAGGCAATTTCATAATATATGTAATCTCTCCCCTGGCCAGATTCTATCAGTAAAGGACCATGGGAGGATGACTAGGGGTATTGTAGAAAGCAGATTTAAGTAATAAACTCATGGTGTTAAAGTCTCAGTTAGAAACATGAGCAACTTGATTTTTTTTCTTTTGGCCCTATGAGGATATGGCATGGGGGAACTGCCAGTGATTCCAGGGAGCTCCCTCTTCTGTTGTAGATTAGCAACTCATCTTCTTGATCATTTCATCATTACTGTAGCAGTCAAACAAAATGAATACATGCAGTGTCCCTGTTCAGAAATATATGTCCCTTTCTGGCTTTTGTGCCTACTACCTCTCTGTTGGAAGATGAGTACTTTGTTTCATCATGAGTCCTCTGGAAAATGTTTGGTCATAACATTGTCAGGGTTCCTAAATCTTTCAAAGTTGTTTTTCTTTACAGATAATATTAGTTCTTAGGTAGATAGATACTGCTTCCAACATTTAAGAACAATGTATTTATTTTTAAGATGCAGCATGGCATAGTGGGATAAGAAGTATTTTTTATGACTCTTTTTATACTCAATGTCCTGACAATAGTAGGGCAAGTTATATTTCAATAAAAATTTTAATTAATATTAAATGCCTGTGGTACTGAAGATAAATGTTCTATCTTGTTACTTCACAATATAAAAATGTATACTTCACATTAAATCCTGAACATAGAAAACTGACCTGACTATTCAAATTGTCCTCTTAATGGATTTGGGGTAACTAACTTATCTTCTTAGTGATCTAGACAGTTCTTCAAGAACTGTTGAAAAGAAGATAGTGATTTACTTTGGTAGATTGAGTTTCTTCTCCTGGAAGTTCTATGTATCAGGGAAATCAGAGGTCTAGTTTCTGACCCTTTCCATTTATTCCTATGCTTCTTAATGTTTTGTTTTGTTTTTTAGTATAAAGGGATGTTGTATTTTGTTAAAAGCTTTATTTTTCTGCATCTTCCAATATAATTAGGTGGGTTTTGTTGTTTTCATTTGTATTTTGATCTGTTATACTTATATTTTTCTAATACTCAATTTTCAAGTATTATACTTATGATATAAATCCAGTGTAGTTTTTTTTTAATGTTGTTACTTCTTTGCTAATATTTTATAAAATGTTCTTTTTTTTTTTAAGCAATCGGGGTTAAGTAACTTGCTCAAGGTTACATGGCCAGTTATTTCTGGCTGTGGTGCTAAGTATCTGAGCCTGGATTCGATCCCCAGGTCATCCCAACACTGGGGCCAGTGCTCTTACTTGCTGAGCCCCCTGGCCGCCCCTTTTATAAACTAGTCTTACATTGATGTTTATTATGGACTCTAGTTTCTTGGATTTATCACTCCCTGGTTTAAGTATTAGCACCATAGTTGTCTCATAGAAGGAATATAATATAATTCCCCCTTTCCCTATTTTTTCAAACAGTTTATATAATATTGGAAATAATTTTTCTTTTTTGATCATATTTGCTTTCATTTGTATGGACCCACCCTGCTTTTGAAGCTTATTGCTTGTTCATTTCTTTTTCCTGAGATAGAGTTATTTAAATTCTCTATTTCATGTTCTATTAAACTAGGTTTTTTATATTTTAGTAAATATTTATTAATTTCATTTATCAGTGCTTTTGGCGTGTAATGTATCAAAATTGTTTTCTCTTCAGATGCTATGAATTCTTTTTCATTTTTGATATTGGAAATTTTTGTTTTCCCCTTTTTTTTAAAAAACAGATTAGCTAAGTTTATCCTTCCCCTCTTCCCACAGTTCTTCCTTTTATCAACTTTTTTTTAATGGTTTATCACTTTTCCGACTTATTTATATTTGTGTATGATGGAGGTTTTTGATTTGCTGTATTTCTCATTTTTTTTAGTTATGTGTCCAATTCTTCAATCTATTATTTTTCTCTTTTGTTGATGAAAGTGTTTAGAGAGAGAAATATTCCTATTAGGGCTGTTCTGTCTGGTTCAGTGAATAGTACCAGACTTCAAATCAGGAAGAACTGAGTTGAATTCAAATTCTTCCTCAAATACTAACAAGCTGTGAGACATTGAGTAAGTCACTTAATCTCTTTCTGCTATAGTTTTCTCATCTTCTGTATAATGGAGATAGTAATGCTTTATATTTTTATATAGGGTTGTGAAGATGAAATGAGATTGTTTGTAAAGTGCTTTGCAAATCTTAAAACCTTATATGAATACTAGTTATTGTCTCATTTTCATTAATGGAATTACCTAGTGTTTCTATAATTTGATCTTTGATCCACCCCCTTTTTTTTTTTTTTAAAGCAGTCAGGGTTAAGTAACTTGCTCAAGGTTACACGGCCAGTTGCCAGTTATTTCTGTGTGTGGTGCTGAGTATCTGAGCCCAGATTTGATCCAGGTCATCCCAACACTGGAGCCGGTGCTCTTACTTGCTGAGCCACCTGGCTGCCCCTAAGCAATTGGGGTTAAGTAACTTGCTCAAGGTTACACAGCCAGGTGTTTCTGGGTGGTTGCTAAGTGTCTGAGCCCGGGATTCGATCTCCAGGTCATTCCAACACTGGAGCCGGTGCTCTTACTTGCTGTGCTACCTGGCCACCCCGATCCACCCTTTCTTTAACATTATTTCATCTATATTCACATTTTATCCCTTTTGTCCAATGCCCTTTATTAAGATATTTATTGCATATAGTTGATAGAGCTTTTTAAAAAATGTTTCTACTTTTCTGTATTTGATATCTTTTTTCTTTTAAAGCAATTGGGATTAAGTAACTTGCTCAAGGTTACACAGCCAGTTATTTTTGTATGGGAGCCGAGTATCTGAAGCCACAACCGATCCCAGGTCTCCCGACACTGGGGCTGGCGCTCTTACTCACTGCACCACCTGTCCACCCCTAAGAAATTGGGGTTAAGTAACTTGCTCAAGGTTACCCGGCTAGTTATTTTGTGTGGGTGTTAAGTTTCTGAGGCCGGAACCGATCCCAGGTCTCCTGATGCTGTATTTGATATCTTAATGCCCTTTCATGTGGTAGATTTTTGTAAAGAATGGTTCATACAGCTGAGAAATACACATATTATTTTTATTCCATTCATTAATTGCCACAGGTTCAGCATCTCAAACTTTTATAAAATTCTGTTCAGATCATTATTTTGTCATTTATATTGTTAGATTTTTCTAGGTCTTAAAAGGGATACATATATATATATATTTCATACACATACATATATATATGTATTGTATATATATATATTCTGCTTCAGTTACTATAATTCAATTAGTTTTTCCTTAAGGATTTAGATATTATGTCATTTGGTACTCATATATTAAGTTCTAATACTGTCAGTATTTATGGTGTTTTTAAGCATTATTATACCTTTATTATCTTTTAAAACTATTTTTACTGTTGCTTTTTCTGAGATCTCTAACCTTGGGGTTTTGTTGTTGTTGTTGTTGTTGTTTAATTTACCTGAAACATAATAGTTTGCTCCAGCCCCTTAATTTTGCTTTGTTGTGAATCTTTATTTTTAAAGCATGTTTTTTGTAAACGACATATTTTTTGGATTTTTTTCTTTTAAATCTACTTTGCTTCCCTCTTCTCTTTTATAGTTGAGTTTATCTCATTTATCTTAACTGTTATAATTTTTTTAACTATTTCACATCTCATAAGTTCTTTTTATAAAGGAAAAAATGTGGGAAAAAGAGAAAGTGTGATAAAAACTAGTAATCTATAATTTAATTCTGTTCACTTCCTTACTTCATTAAGCCCAGACTTCAGGCGTTAATTCCTATACTTTCTTTGTGACTTGTCTCAAAATAGAGGTACCACTCTTGAAGTTGTTTTAACATTAAGCACCAGCATGTACCTCGAAGAGGGCAGGTAAATCTAATCATTGATGCTTAATTTTTTTAAACATGATTTGATTGTATCAGTAATTTTGCATGAGAGGGATAGGACATTTTTTTTTTTGCATACTTGGTGGCTTAGGTGCTAGTTATGACTGTTAACTGTGACTGTCAGACATACCAACTTAATTTTTGGAGCCCCAGTTTTGTCTTTGCGTACACTAGTTAGTACCTGCTATGCTTACTTTATTTTTTTATTTTTTTAAAGCAGTTGGGGTTAAGTAACTTGCTCAAGGTTACACAGCCAGTTATTTTGTGTGGGTGCTGAGTATCTGAGGCTGGAACCGATCCTGGGTCTCCCAGCTCTGCGGCCGGCGCTCTTACACACTGTGCCACCTGGCTGCCCCTGCTATGCTTACTTTAAAGAATTATAAAGGATCAAATAAAATAATGGATCTGAAAACAATTAGAAAACTCTTAAGCACCATGTGTAAATGTAAAGCTTTTCTTTCATAATCAAGTAATTATGGCTGACTTCCTTTGGTATGGACGTTTGACCAGTAGAATTAGAATCCACTTTAGGAAGGACATTTGCAAGTGTGAACAACTGGCTGGAGATATTTCATGCTTGATTAGGGATTTATCATGCCAAAAAGTGATGGATAAATATAATAAAGTTAATAAAATAATTAATAAAGATAATTAGTTTGAATTAATTTAGCAGATATTTGTTATGCATTTCCTGTGTTTAGAGCATTATATCAGACATTATGAAAAGACAATTTTTTTCAATCAGTAAATATTTATTAAGCACTTGCTGTGTGCTTGGCAGTTGTGCTGTGAGTTCCTTTGTTGCATATTTTGGGCTTTTTATTCCTAACACCAACATCAGCTGTGACTTCAGTAGTCCTGCCAGTTACAGTCATAGGCTTATGCTTCTGGTTTTTCACTCAGTTATCCTAATTTTTCATTTACTGATGCCTAGTGTATAGACATAACTCTGCTTGTTTGCTTCTTCCTTACTTTGCATAGCTAATCATTTAGCAAATCTTGTCAGTTCTGTCCTGGCAGCAGTTGTTGGGCTTACCATCCCAATGCAGGCCTTTATTCCCACCCACTTGTATTTGGAGGAGGCAAGTACCTCCAAAAAGGTCTTCCAGCTTCCTTTGTGTCCTGCATATCACGGCCAGAATGAAGATATACAATTTAGATAAGAGTTGGTCGAGCTTTTCTCAAAGTTTACAATTTAGATAGAATTCTAGAGTATTCTACTTCTAGAGTTGATTGACCCAGTTTTAAGACTTTATATTTATCTGTATTAAATTTTATTAGATTTGACCCATATTTGAGATTCTTTTGGATACTGATGGTTATTCCTCATGTTAAATAACTTTCCAGCTATGTCTTATCTGCAGATTTGATAAGCTTGCCATCTATATCTTTTTCAAAGTCATTTGTAGAAATAATAGAGTCAAACAGAGATTCCTCTAGAACTCTCCACTGGAGATTTCCCTTCAAGTTGATTTTATTTTGGTCCAGATTATAGTTTTATTTGTAGGGGATACTCTTAGTGCAGAAAGATTTAGGTACTTGCCTAAGACACTGAAAGATTCAGTAATTTGCCCATGGTCACACAGAGGCAGAACTTAAAGTCATCTGCTATGTGAAACTGTCTTTCTTCAAGTTGATAGAGAGAGG
This sequence comes from Petaurus breviceps papuanus, assembly GCF_028583685.1. Classification (NCBI taxonomy): domain Eukaryota; kingdom Metazoa; phylum Chordata; class Mammalia; order Diprotodontia; family Petauridae; genus Petaurus; species Petaurus breviceps. The sequence goes on from NW_027185791.1 coordinate 3,187,465, forward strand.
GACTGGACTTGTGATTTCACTGGTATAGAGAGCTTGCAGATGAGAAGAGTCCCTCCCCCAATGTAAATCAGCTCTATCTCTTTAGTTTATGGTCTTAAATTAAAGCAATAGTGTCAGACTACTACAGAGAAACAGATCCTTGCAGGAGGCATATTAACTTAGAAAATCACAAATTAATGCTATGTTGTATTGTATTTTTGTTTATTTTGTTAAATATTTCCTGGTTACATTTTAATCTGATTCTTTTTTTTTTCTCTTGGAGGGCAATTGGGGTTAAGTAACTTGCCCAAGGTTACACGGTTAGGTTTTTTTGTGTAGGTGCTAAGTGTCTGAGGCCGGAACCAAACTCGGGTCCTCCTGACTCCAGCCCGGCACTTTACTCACTGCACCACCTAGCCTCCCCTTTAATCTGATTCTTATTGCACTGAGAAACTTGGGCCTCAGTCACCTCTGGCCTAGAACACTGAGAGATGGTGACTTGCCCAATGGCCACACTACCCATATGTTTCAGGGGTAGCATCTTCTTAGTTGTTAGGGAAGTTCTCTATCCAGTGTCACTTCTTCGTCTCCAAGCTGATATAGGCAGATTGTTCCACAATTCTAAACCTATCAAGGCCATCCATATCTTTCCATCTTGGTCATAAGATGGGGAGATTGAGAATCAAAGTTGTAAGTGACTCACTTGGAAAAATATATGATGGGGATAAGTAAGTCAAATCATATTACCAGGGTACATGGAACTCAGAAAAGAAGGTAAGGTAATCTTCTATCAAAAGCAGGTTGGAAAAAAATGGACAGCTCAGGTCTTACACTTACACCCAAAGAATTAAAAGAACCAGAGTGATGCCTTAGTGATAAGATAAAGTTTAAATAAAACTCAGTTTTCGCCCTCCCAGAGTTTAGTCTAGTTAGAATCTCAGAACCTCTCATTCACTGGGTAGGTCCTCTGCAGAAAGTTATTGGCAGGAATTGCACAGATTAAGGAGACGTGGAGGGTTTGTGATCTGCACTGGCAGAGGAAATATTTATGTTAACGAGATAGTAGATCCATATAAATAAGTTAAGTAGCTGATAACAGCTCAATTTTTTAATTTTTATATGTTAATCTAAGTATTGTTATCTTATTTATCATTCATTATGGCAATAGTAATAAGAAATCATACCTCATGGACTCATAGGGCTTTTCAAAGATCTGTAATTTATAAAAACTCGAGAATCTGGGTAAAGTTGACCTAGTTATCTGTTCATTTATTCTATGTTTCCTTTTCTTTTTTCTGTAACTTCATAAAATCCCTTAAACAGAAGCAACTCAAATTCAGCAATTGTAGAGATTGCCAGATGGTGTTAGGTAATATTTGTTGTATAGGAGTTGGATAAATTGTTCATGGAACTTCCATCTGGAAAATCTATAACAGGAGTACCAGTGAATGTCTATATTTTATTGACTTTCCCTGGAATCCAAAATGTCCTGAAAACATTCACTTAGGGAAACTGAAATAGAAGTGGAAAAGCTGAGGCAGGGGAGAAAGCCAAGAGACTAAAGTGGCATGGAATCACTAACTGAGCCCTCCAAAAGGCTACCATAATTTCAGCAGCAGAAGTGTCAGGGTAATGGCATATGGGCTTCTTGTTTCTCCTCAAACATCTGCTTTCAAATAATATTTCAAACAGAAAGGAAAATTATGTTAGGAATTTTATATTACGAGTTGTAAGATTTTTTTTTAAATTTTAATTTATAGGACAAATAACAGGATAGCAGAACTTTCTTACACATTGACTCTGGAAGACCATGGACTTGTGAAAATACGTGAGATACTGATATCTGAATCAGCCCAGGTACGTATACATGCAAATGTAGATTTCTGTCTGTGAATATATACATGTATGAAAAGATAGATATATACACGTATATAATATTTTTAGTTACATACTGGTTCTTACTTTTAAAGATTCCTGATGTCAGTGTACCTTTTTGGTTAAAATATTTTCTCAATATTCCTTCCTAGGGTTTAGCTGCAGTTCAGCAGAAGCCTCAAGCACTTTGTGTCACAGAAACACAGGCAGAGCCCCGAGAAACTCTAGAATACAAAGCAGCTCTGGAGTTAGAGATGTGGAAAGAAATGCAAGAAGACCTTTTTGAAAATCAGGTTATTTCAATCAGGTTATTTGTTTAATGTCATGTTAAAAACCTTTCCTACTTTCTTATGTTTCAATGGTATCCTTTTGAATAGTACTTTTATCCTTTGTTAGGCACTTTCAAATCCAGTCTCATTTCCTTGTTCACAATAGCTCTGTTGGAGAGCATAGCAGTGCTATCCACATTTGATTGATAACAGGACTGAAGCTCTGGAAAGGTAAATGAATTGCCCAGGGTCACACAGCTAGAGTGAGAGATTTATCTCTTGGGGCAGCTGGGTGGTGCAGTGAATAGAGCCCCGGCCCTGGAGTCAGGAGGACCTGAGTTCAACTCTGGCCTCAGACACTTAACACTTACTAGCCATGTGACCTTGGGCAAGTCACTTATTGCCCTACCCTCCCTTCCTCTGAAAGAAAAAAAAATTCTCTTGATTCTTAATTCATGCTCCTTTTACTACATCATATTACTCTCACAAAGAAAATCAAGCAGTTGCTCTATTTATAATTGGCTAAGCTGTTTATGTGGTTGACTCCATAAATCTAATATATTGATAACTCTGTATAGTACTATTTGTCTTCTTATAGATTTTATTTGACTTGAAAAACTGAGCTGTTGTGACTGATAGAAAATCCTTATCCATACATAGATTTTTTTTTTGTTTTTGCTGCCAGTCCCTGTAATTTTGTTGGTGTAGGGAGCTCCCCTATACCAATACAGCATCTTTAGTCTCAGAGAGTTGTTTAGAACACTGAGATCTTAAGTGACTTATTTGCCCAGGATAAAATTTGTGCAAAGAATCATTTAGAGTATATTAAATATACAGGAATCTGAAGTGACCATTCATTTTGCAAAATGATTATTTGTTTAGAATATAAAATGCCATTTAGCTAGTCAACTTAAATTTGGTTTTTAAAAACTCTTAATATTTTTAATCTTATGATTAAATCAAAACTTTTCTTTATTTCTTCTTTCCAAAATATCTATTATTATTTAAGGAAGTGACCATAGTGTCTTTTGTTAATGTTGGCCTTATTTTCTGGGTTAGATATAATCCTTCACTCATTAACAAACAGTTACCTATAGAGACAGTTGTGAAGTAAGGGAATGCATGATAGATTTGGAACTGGAGTGAAACTGAGAGGTCATCTAGTCTAACCCCCCCATTTTTTAGATGAGGAAGCTGAGTTCCAGAGAGGTTTTGACTTACCTGGGGTCAGACAAATTCTAAGTGGCATGTACAGAATTAGAACCAAGGCCCTCTAACTCTGTATCTAGTACTTCCCCCTCCACCAGAAACTTGTTTTTGCTATTCTCAATAATTATTTTTATTTGGTGGCAATCTCCCCATTCCTTTACCCATCAAGCCCATTTCCCTTGAGCTCTCTTCTTTTCTGCTTTTAGTTATCTCATTCTAACTAAGATGAAAATGGCTGATAATTCACTAATGATTTAATGGATTGCCCTTCCCATGGGTATTTGTATTTTCATAGATAGTAGAGCATTGGAGCCTGCCTTACTCTCCACCCATATGCACCCCCAAAATCTAAACCACAAACTTTGTCCATGTCAGTAATTAACAATTCACTTTTATATTAATAACCTGTGAAGGCTTTATTAGCTACATGACACACAGCACTTTTTCCAGAACAGTCCGGTGATATAAACAGTGCCAGTGTTCTAGACCAGTATTAAGGCGAGGTATCATATGTTTTGGATTTCAGCCTGGAACAGAAGAAATATGTATAGATTATAGTAACTATTATCAAAAGGAAATGAACTTAACTATAGGATGGGAAGGAATTCAGCAAGAATTTAGCATTGATTCATTGTGGTGCAGTTTTTTGCTTTTTCACTTACCGTTATAGTTACAAAGGAAGGAAAGAGTCTTTATGTGTTGGCTCTTATATTTAGGCCCCAGAAAGCTATACCAATAGTTAAAGCCTAGTCCTATGGGCCAATTAAATTCAGTAGTTTCACTATAGTTGACAGAAAAGCTAGCCTAATTGGTTGAGTTAGGGCCTTAGGAAAAGCTATCCCAATCTACATGGCAAGAGACTCCTGTAAAAATTGTTTCAGCACGGAAAGTATTATATAATACAGGAGTACATACCCTGACCTTTTTTATGTTTTTGGAACAAAATCTTGTGATTTCTTTGGTGTATGGGACTCCTAATCAGGAACCTCCTCCCCTGATGTAGATCTGTGTAGCTCCTCTGTGACTTAGAGTCTTAGAAAATTTTCTGAGAGACACTAGAGGTGAAGTGATTTGCAAAGGATCACCTCACTGATATGTGCCAAGAGAGTATAGGAAGCTGTGTCATCTGTCCTGCCTATTTTACAGGTGAAGAAACTGAGGTACAGAAAAGGTTAATTGACTTGCCTGTGGCCTTACAGCTAACAATTATCACAGCTAAGATTCCAAACTTTGTCTCCCAACTTAGCATCATCAAATGTTTTGAACTGGAAATGACCCTAGAGATCACCTAGTCCAATCTCCTCATCTTGTAGATGAGGAAACTATGCCACAGGAAGGGGAAGTGACTTGCCCAAAATTATGTAGTTATACGCAGCAGAGCTAGGACTTCAGTACAGATTTTCTTATTCCAGGCTCAGTGTCCTTCAGTTAAATCATGCTAACTGTATTGTGTCCCAGCATTCTTCTTAAGTGCCATAAAAGGAAACAAAAGAAGTAGAAAACAAGATTCCTTGTGGACTACTTTTATTTAAAGTGCATGTTAGATCATTTGCTGTTGATCTGAAACAATATTATTATTTCAGATAAGAAATTTTGGCCCCCCAGTAGTGAAAAAGATTGAACTACTAAAATTTTAAAAGGTAGGCTTTCCTTTCAAACTTAAGTGTAGTCTATATGCATTGCATTCTGTCTCTTCTTGAAAGCACTTGACCAGATAGAACATAGAATATCAAGCAATATGATTGTACGTAATTTAAAAAAACATTTTATACATTGCTCTGATGTACATACCACACTTTCCTCACAACAGTGTGTGGGGGGTAAGTAGGTATTGTAAATATTCTTACCTATATTTTACACGTGAAGAAAAAGTGACTTTCCAAGGTAGCACACTTAGAAATGTCAGATCTTGTTTTCATACTCTGGATCCTCCCAATTCCAGGTCCAGCGGTCTTTCTATTGTGGCAATGGAATATGGTAGAAAGAGGATTGAGGTTGGAAATTGGTTAAAAGATTTTTGTTCAAGTTCAACTTCTGTTACTTATAAGTTCTCTAATCATGGCAAAGTTACTTAGTTTCTCCAGGCCTCAGTTGCATGTCAGTAAAATGGGACTAATATTACCTGTAGTAGTTGTTCACAGGGTTGTTCTGAAGGTTAAATGAAAAAAAAATTGTGAAGCATTTTAAAAATTTTACAGGGCTAATAGGTTGCCAGGGACAAAAAATGGATAATCAAACTGACTGATAACAACTTCATCTAGAAGTTTAACCAATGTAAATTAATTGCCACAACAAGGGACCCAATTACTTGCCAAATGGAGAAAGACGGCTGGCAAATTCAATATGAGTTAGAAAATAAACTCGTCTGTAAAATCTTAAGACATTAGAACCAGGGGGGCGGTTGGTGGCGCAGTGAGTAGAGCACCAGCCCCAGAGTCAGAAGGACCTGAATTCGGATTCAGCCTCAGACACTTAACACACACACACACAAAACTAGCCGTGTGACTTTGGGCAAGTTACTGAACCCCAATTGCCCTCCAAAAAGCAAAGAACCAGGAAAACATTATACACAGTAACAGCAATATTGTATGATATTGTATGATAATCATCTATGAATGGCTTGGGTTTTCTCAGCAATTTTGTTCTTAGCTATTCTAAGACAATTCTAAAGGAATCAAGCTGGAAGGTGCTGTCCACTTCCAGAGAAGGAACTGACTGAGTGTGAATACAGATTGAATCATACTCTTTTTAAACTTTCTGTATTTTTCTTGTTTGTTTTTTTTGAGGGTGGTGGAGTCGGTGTTTTCTTTCACAACATGATTAATAGGAAAATGTTTTGCATGACTGCACACATAAAACTTATAACAAATTGCTTGTCTTAATGAGGGGGGTATATAGAGGGAGGGAAAGAATCTGGAATTCACAGTTTTTAAAAAAGAATGTTAAACAATTTTACATGTAATTGGAAGAAAAAATAAAATATTTAAAATGGAAAAAAGTTTTTAAAGATGCTCGTTGAGAACATAGAACAAAGACAAGCAGTGTAATGAAAGCAGTTATAGAAAATGTGGCAAGATATTCAGCTAGGCAGGGTCATCCCAGAGGCATTCAAGATTGAAAATAAAAGGAGGGCTACAAATGGGAAAAAATGGAAAAGATTTGCAAAAGCCATTTTAATAAATTGTTTTCTCCATCAAGATTAGACTCTAACATCACACTCACTGAGGTGCCATTAAAGGAGGTAAAAATGGAGCTAAAGTGAATAAAGATGGGGAAAGAAACTATACATATGTCACATAGATGGTCAGTTATTGATTGATCAACAGTTTGTTGGTCAGTGACCTTCCCTCCCCCCCAAGTATTGAAAGGTCTGAGATTTGTTTTCTATACCTTTAGTATCTTCCTCTCCATATATCTTTTAAATCATCCCTTTAGTAAACTCACAATTGAGTTTTTTCTAGCTGTAGATGAGTGTACTCATTGTGAGTGCATTCAATTGGAGAAATTAAGTAACTTTGCTATGATCAGAAAAATCAGAGGGGCTGATATAAAAGGTGTCTTGAGAAGAAAGATGCCAAAGGTGTGGGGGGAGAAATCTCAGACTTTGTCAGTATCAGCATGGAGGGTAGTGGGGAGCAAAGTCACGGACCGATAAATAACTACCAATTTATGTGCCTACTTTCCTTTCTACATAGAATCTTTTAGTCATTTCTTTATGAGTTGTAAAGGAGCAACAGCTGTTAGTAATGTGCCACATGTTTACCATTTCAAAAGTAACTAAAAATGTAGAGAATATAAAATCTCATTTATTATTGTTAATGGTTAAAAAATACTTGAAATAAGAGAGCAGAACACCATTTTATGAGCCTTTTTAATAGAGAGATATGTGTATGTGTGTATATACGTATACATTACTTAAGCACACATATGGATATGTATGTGTATACACACACACACATATATATATATATACACCCGTATACATATATATATATACATATATATATCTCATCTGCATAAGATCATTGAAGATTTCTTAAAAGATATAACAACAGAATGCTTTTCAGTGACCCTCTAATAATATAGGTCAAGCATAAAACAGGGAGATGTAGTCTTACTAAATGTAGTGCTCCACTGGTGGAAGAGATCCGAGGCAGAGTTGAAGTAGGTGAATTCCCTGTGCCTGGTGAAATCTTCTAGGTCAGTAGCATCAAACTCAAATAGAAACAATTCCCTACAGGTCACATATTGACTTAGAAAACCACAAATTAATACAGTCTATGTTGTATTTTTATTTTGTTAAACATTTTAATCTGGTTTTGAGGGCACACTGGGGGCCCTGTTTGACACTTTTGCTCTAGATATTTCTGTTTGTGGATCACATTATAATCATACTTTCCATTAAGCCCCAGGGCACAGCAGAGAATCCTGAAAAAGATCTGTAAACATAAAAGTTTGGCCTGGTTGAAGAATATTCATTGCGTACATTTCAACATGCATTTGGATAGACACCATTTAGGTTTACTCAAAGTTGTTAATACAGATGGATGAGGATCTGAGCCCAGAGTTGATAAGAAGGTTAAGACTTGCAAAATGCCTTCAGGATATTCCAGAGCTCTTTTACTGACCCTAAAGCTTCCTATGAAAGCAAAGGCCTATCTTTTCAATGCTCACACTTTATAGGGTGCAGCTTGGTGATAGTGAGTCATAGAACACCACTGTTTGCAAAGAATTAAAGATGAGAACCACACAGAGGACATGTGTGAGGCCCATGTAGGGCACATGTAGACTATAACTTAAGGAGAGACTGATAAAAACAAGAGTAAAGGATGTTATTGAGGAATTGAATAACACAAAGAAACAATGGACAGGTTATCTGGCAAGAATGAGGAATGACAAGTGGACAGCCAGAACATCCCACTGGCTGGTGGAAAAAAGCAAGGAAGCCCTCCAGCATATAGGCTAGACTGCTTTATGGTGAATCTTTAGGAGAACGTGTTCAAGAGTTCTAGGATGAGTAGGAATGGATGGTATTCTGTATCTCTGATGCAAATACCTAAAACAGGTCACGGCTCCATTTGAATGTGTCAATAACCAACATAAATATTAGGGATTTTTTTTTGTCTATGCTACTTCTGTCTCAAATATATTATACAGTTAGACATCATTTCCTTGGCAGTTTTACTGATTCCATAGAATCTGAATATTTGTGCAGCTGCACTGATTGCACTGCTTTGTGATCCAGTCTTCTTTGTTTTTATTTAACCACCATTTATATGTCCCACTGGGGTCATGTATTTTCCTTTTCCATAACTGAACGTTTTATGGCCTTTAAAATGACAATGAAAAATGTTTGTGAATCAATTCTACAAACATCTATTTAGTCCCTACTATGTGCACAGAACTGGGCTAGACTCTGGTGACACAGAAACTAAAATGAGAAATAGTTTCTATTTACAAGGAATACAAATCAGTTGTGAGGGCTCTGTTCCGCCTGCCCCACCTCAAGATTTCCAGGGCTTCTTCAGGACTTAGAAAATAAGGTCAGGGAAGTTGTGTTAGAATTAGTTTCCTTTCATCTCTAGGCCTGTTTCAGAGGATTGCTAAGAATTTAGGATGATCTGCCCTAAAATAAGTTTGTTTATAGCACTAACATCCCCTTTTCAGAAATAAGAGGCCTTATACTCTGTTGCATGATGCTTACAGAAACTTTTTTACATAGTTTAACTACCTCATTTTTTAAAAGTTTGAATTTGAATGCTTGAAGAAATCTTTTGGGAGATAAGTGCTTGCTATTTAGCTCAAATAACACTGCCTGATTTTATTCAAGATTGTTTTTTCCTGACTGCACTCTTTCTTTTCAATAGCTGAAAAAGAGGGAGCTAGCTCACATGCAAGCTCTTGCAGAGGAATGGAAGAAAAGGGATAGAGAAAGAGAATCGTTAGTAAAGAAAAAGGTAATAACATTATTTATGAACTGGTCCTTAAAGCTATTGTCAGCGTATTTGTAACTGTACATCTTTTCTCACCACTTTTTGAGGGTTTTTTTTTAATCTAAAAAAGTTAAGAAAGTAGATTGTTTCTATTCTCTGCTATTTCTCTTCCAGGTGTGAGTTTATGTAATTCTAAAATTTATAGAAAGCTTATAATAAAATTTATCTTTAAAAATTCTTAGGAAAATTAATAATGGCCTTTTAAATATAATTTTCAGGTTTCAGAATACACTATTTTGGAAGGAAAGCTTCAGAAAACTTTAAATGACTTAGAGAAGCGTGAACAACAGCTTTCCAATGCAGAGTCAGAGGTATGACATACATAGACTTAATTTTAGAAGAGCCTGTATCAGTTTATATATAGCATGCTTCTTTGTAATTCAGATTTCTAACAGCATGAGCAAATTTGTTACTTTCACATTCAGGATATATTTTCTGTGTTTGATGATAAGAAATAGATAAAAATGTTATTTTCAGTATGAATCAATAATCTTTCCCTGACAATTCTAGTAGAAGTATTATGTTTTTTTTTTTAATGGAATAAGGAAGAGTTAATAAATGAGGGAGATTGAAAGGAGGAAATTACAGATTACATATGAAGCAATTTTATTTCTGGTTCTTTCCCAAATTATCTTTCACTAAACAAGGAAATTCATGGAAATGAGGAGGCAAAAAAAGCCATCTTGTATTCCCCTTTAGGGAGAGTTGAAGAGAGCAAAGATTTAAAGTAGTCTTACAATTCTGTTTCATTCTTGTGGTGAACAGTTAAAAATGATCATTATCTCTTATTTAAGAGAGACAGCAGTCTGCTGATTATAGTCTCTAATCAATCAGACAAACGACTGTAGCAGCATTATAAATTATCTGTTAAGACAGTGGGACTGTGAACTTCAAAGTGGCTTCTGGAAAATGAGTATATTGAACCTGCAGAAACCCTAGAATTTGTTAACATGGTAGCAGTTGAGAAAAAGTAAGAAAACTATAAACTGAGTAAGATACCTGATGTAGCTAGGTATATCTTTACTTCAGTTGCTTTCAAAACAGTTTGAAAGAGTTTGACTTGTGTGAGGAAAAAAAGTTCATTTCAGGTTCTCTCTGTCTCAATCACCAGAAGGAAAATAGGCTGCTGCTGCCTGTGCACCAAAAGGTGCAGAACCAAAATGCAGGCACATTCCCTAAAATCCACACAATAGATGGTCCAAGCAGTTCATAGTACGGAGAATGAAAGACAGAATCATAAACTGTGTTTTTTTTACTAGAGTTTTTAAAAATAAAATATTGGATTGATTTTTTTTTCATCAGATGAATAGCAATACATAATTTTCCTGTTCCACTTTCTTCTGATCTTATTGGGGACTTGAGATAACGCTAACATAGTTGCTAGAGTAACTGGAGTCAAAATGGGTGAATATGTGTCTGTTTCATGCACACTTTACACAAAGTATTTAAAGTTTGAAGAGATAAATATTTGAGATAGAAAAATGGCAGCTACAAAGTTTTGGAGAATGGCAAAAAGAATTCAGTGTGGGGGCAGCTAAGTGACTCAGTGAATAGAGCACTCGCTGACCTGGAGTCAGGAAGGACCTGAGTTCAAATCCAGCCTCAGACACTTGACACACTTACTACCACTTAATCCCAACTGCCTTGCCTTCCCCCCTACAAAAAAAAAAATAATCCATTGTGGTTTAACTTGTAGAAAATAATGAGCCAGGAAATAATGGAGGCGACGATCTCTGCAGTAAGTGATAGCAGTTTTTAATTTGTCAGGCAATTGGAATGCATTGTCAGGTTCTGGAAGGGAAACGACAGGATGAGAATAACCATTGAACATGAACGTTTTCCCTGATTGCCTTCTCAGGACGGAACAAACATGCAGGTTCTGGGCAGAGACGTCAGTGCTGCTGCTAGCCAAGGCGGCATGATGGCTGTCCTGCTCTCACTTCCTCCTGAACAAGGGAGGCCAGCCCTACGCTCAGGAGAAAACAGAGCGTGAAGCTTCAGGGGGGATCACGAATTCTCTCATGCCTCCCAGTTCATTTTGCCTCCTGCTTCTTGGTCCAAGTCTGCATTTCTAGCCTTCTAGCATGGATTATAGCAAACAGTATTAACTGTGACAGGTTTTGCTTTTTATCTTGCCCCCTCAAGTTTTGTCCAGACTAAGCTGTTGGAGAGTCATGGCTACTTACGTCTTATTGGTCAGTCAGTAAGCGTATATTAAGTACTTATTATAGGCCAGTCACAGTGCTAACCTCTTGGGATACTGAACTGGGCAAGAACCTTCCCTCAGGTTGCTTGACACTGCATAATTAAATTAGGCTTGAAATTTTAGCCAAATAGCATACTTTAAAGGTATTTAATGTCTGGAAGCCTACTACATGTTTTGATTCAGAGAAGTTGCTTAATAAGATTACTATTTTATTTATTTTATTGGGCTCTTGTTTTTTTTTTCCTTTTGGGGGGGAGTTTATTTTTTTATATTTTAGTTTACATCATTCATTTCCACAACCTTTTGAGTTACAAATTTTCTCCCCATTTTTCCCCTACCCACCACCCCAAAACAGCGATCCCACTGAATATCCCTTCCCCCAATCTGCTCTCTCCTATATCTTCCCCCATCCCCCTTCCAACTTTCCAATAGGGCATGGTGGATCTCTATGCCCTAGTGCCTGTGTATCTTATTTTCCAGTTACATGTAAGATAATAATAATAATATACATGTGTTTTAAATATTTTAAACCTTTGAATTCCAGATTCTTTCCCTACCTCCCTCATCATCCACCCTTACTGGGAAGATAAGCAATTCAATATAGGTTGTACATGTATAGCTATGCAAAATATTTCCGTGGTGGATATATCATGAAAGATTGACTATATTTCCCTCCATCCCATCCCACCCCCCACTTGTTCTATTCTCTGCTTTTATCCTGTCCCTTTTCAAAATTGGGTGTTTCCAACTTCCCTGTCCCCAGCTTTCCTTCCCTTCCCCCTTCTCATCCCATTCCCCCCTACTCTCCTGTAGGGTAAGATACCCTATTTAGTGCTTATGTCATTCCTTTCCTAAGCCAAATTCATTGAGAATAAAGTTGACTCATTCCCTTTTGCCTCCCTGTTCTTCCCCTCCATTGTAACAGTTTTCCCTTGCCTCTTCTATATGAGATAATTTACCCCATTCTATCTCTCCCCATCTCCTCTTATTATATTCCTCTCTCACCTCTTAATTTCACCTTTTAAGTATCATCCTTTCCTATTCAACTGATCCTGTACCCTCTGTCTATGTACACCTGTACACATATATATACACACTCACATATATTCATATGCCCATATACCCACCTATATAGACATATATATACATTTCTTTTCCCTTCAACTATTCTCATACTGAGAAAAGTTTTATAAGTTACAATAATCGTTTTCCCATGTATGAATGTAAATAGTTCAACCTTGATAAGTTCCTTATGATTTCTTTTCCCTGTTTACCCTCTCATGCTTCTCTTGCTTCTTGTATTTGAATTTCAAATTTTCTATTTGACTCTGGTTTTTGATGAAAAAGATGGGCTCTTGTTTTTATCAAAAAAAAAAATTAGGAACCGATTCTTTAGATCCATCGGTTCAATACACAAATGCTTATTTAAAAAAAAAGTTCTTCTGCTATTATCACAGATCCTAATATTCAGCCTTTTTTTTGCTTTATTTTTTCAAATGGGACTTTTTTGGGGTAACATAGACTTGGCCAAAGGGCAGGCATTTTTCAGTCCAAGGAGGAGAATACCTTTGTCAAACATTGCTTTTTTTACCTTACTTTATGCCATGGTGGATCTTAGTAACAAGAACATTGTTGAATAAGGTTAACTCCTTGAATATTAAGGACTTTTTAAATGATTTTTAACATATGCTATATATTACCATGAAGCTTTATGCCATATCACATAGAATAAAGTGGAATATATTTGAATTCATGATCCGTAATGGAACTTTTATTGCTGTTCATTCAAGAGGATAAAAACAGTTTCATGAGAGCAGTGATACTTCGAGTGAGGGGAGAAGGAAAAATGTGGTTTCATAATATAGATATCCTCTGGATTGTGGGAAGATGGCCAGTGTAGTAGGTCCTAGAGGAAGCTAGATCCTCCAGAAACACCAAAGGAAAAAATACCAGAAGGAACAGTGTTAAAACCAAAGAGAATCAACTATAGATAAATACAATTTCAAATACAAAACTATTAAAAACATTTTAATTAAAAAAAAAAAGGGCAGCTAGACTCCTGTGGAAGCTCTTAGCAGAGATGAGCTAAGTGGAAGGCTAAGCTTACAGACAGCTAGATCCCATAGTGAGTGAGAGGTTCAGACTAACAACTATTGCGAGACCAACCCTGAGCCCCAACCTCAGCAGGAGACAGGACCAGAGCAACACTGATGATAATGATGAACAGCTATAACAAAATTTCTGGGATGCAACTGAGGCAGCACTTTGGGGAAAAATTTAATCCTTAAAGACATACATTAACAAAATAGAAAAGAGGATCAATGAGTTGAATATGCATTTTTGAAAACTTAAAAGGCAACAAAAGTAAACCCAAATTAAAAACAAAAGAGATATTGAAAATTAGAGAAAGGGGCGGCCAGGTAGCACAACAAGTAAGAGCACTGGCTCCAGTGTTGAGAAGACCTGGAGATCGAATCCGGGCTCAGACACTTAGCACCCACCCAGAAACACCTGGCCGTGTAACCTGGAGCAAGTTACTTAACCCCAGTTGCTTAGGGGCGCCCAGGTGGCTCAGCGAGTAAGAGCACCGGCTCCAGTGTCGGGGTGACCTGGATCAAATCCGGGCTCAGATACTCAGCACCACACCCAGAAATAATAACTGGACGTGTAACCTTGAGCAAGTTACTTAACCCCGATTGCTTTAAAAAAAAAAAAGAAAAGAAAAAGGAAAATTAGAGAAAAATATAAGTAGCTAAACAAAAAGACTATAATGATGATAGAAGTTTCTTTGTAAAAATCTAGCAAAATTGATAAGCCTTTAGCTAACAAGATTAAGAAGAAGAGAGTGGAAAAATCACATCAGCAAAATAGCAAAGGAACAAGAAGAAATCAGAATACCAGAAGAAATAAAAATATCAGAACTTATTACATGCAGTTTTATGCTAACAAAGCTTGAGAACACACACACACACACAGACACAGAAGAATACCTTCAAAATATAAAACACTCAATCTCAGAAAAAGGGAAAGGAAAAAATATTCCTGATCCTAATGGCTTCACAAAATTCTTTCAGATTTTTAAAGAATGATTATTACCAGTACTGCACAACTTATTCTCAAAAATTGAGGAAAGCACTCTACCAGACTACTGTTATCAGACCAATATAGTCTTAATATCTAATTCAGAGAAAGATAAAGCATAGGAGAACTATAGACCAATATAATTAAAGACTGCTTAAAAAATTCAACATAAAATCTTGTCAAACGAACTATAGAAATTCATCCTAGAAATCATTTATTATGACTAATTGGATTTATGCTAGGAATATAAGGATGTTTTTTCAACATTTGAAAAACAACATAATTTATCATAGTAAAAAGAAAATTATCCAAAGCTACATAATTCAATAGATAAACAAAATGCTTTTGACAGAATAAACATTCGTTATACTAAAAACCCTACAAGGTATTGTCATAGAAGGAACTTTTTTATTATTTCAAAAAGTATTTAAAACCAAAAACAAACATCATGAAAGATCCCTAGAAACTTTTCCATTAAATAACAGGTATAAAGGTAAGAATGTCTTTTCTCCTCACTGTTATTTGATATAGTTCTATAAGTGCTAGCAATAACAACATGAGAGAAATTAACGGCATTAAAATAGGCAAGAAGAGATAGACTTCCCTATTTGCTAATAACATGATGGTTTACTTAAAAAATCCAAGGGAATCTGCAAAGATACTAGTTGAAATGATAACTTTAATAAAGTTATAGTCTACAAAATAAACTAAAAAAACCAACAGAATTACTGTGTAATTATAACAAAATCCAAGAGTCAGTATTAGAAGGGGAAATTCTATCCCAAATAACTGTAAAATATATAAACTATTTGGGGATCATCTACCAAAATACACCTATAGAGCTGATTACAGTGTTCATTAAACATAGAAAGCTACTTAAATAGCTGGAGGAATGATCATGTGCTCATGACTGGTCCATAGCAGTGTAATTTAAAATAACAGTGCTACCTAAGTTAATTTGTAGTTTTATTGCCATCCTAATCATACGAATAGCTTTACAAAGCTCAATAAAATAATAACAATTCATTTAAAGAAACAAAATATCTAGCGTATAATGGGGAATAATGAAAAGGATATAGGGATGAAGGAAGAATATCACTTCCAGTCCTCATGCTGTATTCTAAAGCAGCATTCATCAAAACCACTTGGTATCAGTTAAATAATACAGAACATCATTTGAACACTCTACACAAGGGAGAATCAGAAATAATGAACTTCCATAACCCAGTATCTTATAAACCTGAAAACACAAATTACTTAACTCCCTGTTTGATAAAAATTGCTAGAAAGTAATCTGACAAATTAATTTTAGATCAACAACTAAAATCACAGTCCACATCAAATTTAAAATTACCTAATATTAAATATTTAAAAAAGAGTTCGTAATCATTTTATAATTATGAGAAAATAAATTCTTAATCAAAAAAGGGATAGAGGCAATTACAAAAAATAAAACTGATAATTTTGATTATATGAAATAGAAAAGCTTTTGTACGAACAAACTTAGTGTATCTTGTTTAAAAAGAGAATTGGTCAAATGGAGAAAAATATTTTCGTATAAAATTTCTCAGTTAAGGGTTTTATATCCAAGATAGGTAATAAGTAATTAATAAACATTTATTATGCACCTGCTATGTGTTAGATACTATGCTATGCACTGGGGATGCAAAAAGAGACAAACACCAACCCCTGACCTCAAGAATCTTACACTCTGAGGGAGATAACAGTCAAGCAAATATATAAACAAAGCAAACTATATACAAGATAAAGTGTAAATAAATAACAGGGAATACACCAAAATTAAGCCTTGTAGGACAGGCTTCCTGAAGTTGGGATTTTATTTGAGACTCAAAGGAAACCAAGGGATTCAGTAAGCAAAGATGAAGAAGGAGAGCGTTCCAGACAGGGTAACAGTCAAAGAAAATGTCCAGAGCCAAGAAATGTAGTGTCCTGTTAATGGAACAGTCAAAAGGTCAGTGTCCCTGGATTGAAGGCTGTATGTCAGAGAATGAGGAATAAGAAGATTGGAAGGAAGAAGTAGGCTGTGTTATGAATGCCAAACAGAGCATTTTGTATTTGACCCTGGAGGTGATAGGAGCCACCAGAGTTTATTGAATAGGACAATGACTTAGACCTGTGTTTTAGGAAAATCCCTTTGGTGGCAGAATGGAGAGTGGATTGTACCTAGAGGGAGACTTTGAGGCAATCACATGTTGTTGTTCAGTCATGTCCAATTATGTATAACACCATTTGGGTTTTTTTTTTTGACAAAGTTACTGGAGTGATTTGCCATTTCCTTCTCCAGCTCATTTTACAAATGAGAAAACTGAAGCAAACAGGGTTAAATGACTTACCCAGGGTCACACAGCTAGTGCCTAAAGGCTTGATTTGAACTGAGGAAGACGAGTCTTTCTGACTCCGGGCCTGGTGCGCTCTCCACTGTACCACCTTGCTGCAGTGAGATTTAAGAGCAGGCAACTGCAGTAGTCCAGGCATGACGTGATAAGGGCTTGCACTAGTGGTGGCAGTGTCAGAGGAGAAAAGAAGGTGTGTTCGAGAGATGTCACAAAGGATTGGACATGGTAACAGGGAAGGCAGGAGCAGGGAGGGTTCTGTTTTGGACATGTTTAGTTTAGGACGTCTAATGGGCGGCCAGTCTGAGGTGTCTGAAAGGCAATTGGAACATGAGATTGGAGGTCAGTGGAGAAGTTGGGCCAGGATAAGTTGAGGTGAGAATCATCACCATAGAGATGATAATTCAACTCACAGGAACCAATGAGATTACCAAATGAAGTCGGATAGAGGATAAAAGAAGGGGACTTAGGGGAACACCTATGCTTAGTGTGATCTGGATGAGGATCCACCAATGGAGACTAAGAAGGAGTGGTCAGACTGGAGGAGAGCCAGGATAGGTAGGCATGTGTGCATACTCAATACTTAATGTCTGCCACATGGTAGGTGCTTAATAAATGTTTATTGGATTGGATTTTCATATTGTGTACATGCATATGATAAAAAACTGTCTCCTAATTGAGTATTCAAAGAATATGAACAAACAGTTCTCAGTATACAGTTGGAAACTATTATTAACCATATAAATGAATGTTCCAGTTCATTAATGATAAGAGAAATGTAGTTCAGAACAACTCAGGTTTTATCTCACACCCAGCAAATTTGCAAAGATGACAAAAGTTGAGAATAGTAGGTGTTGGCGGATAGTGGGAAGATAGACACCTTAGTATATTGTTGGTGGAGCTGTGAATTAGTAGAAGCAATTTGGAATTATGTAAATAAAGTGACTAAAATGTCTGTTCTCTTTGACCCAGAGATTCCAGAAGTTAACATATACCTAAAGGAAGTTATTGTAAGAGGAAAATCTCCTTGTAGGCCAAAATATTTATAATAATAATAGCTAACATTTCTATAATATTTTAAGGTTTATAAATTACTGTACATATGTTAACTCATTAGATCCTGACAAAAAAACCTATTTAAGTAGGTGCTAGTATCGTCCCCATTTTACAGATCAAAAAACTGAAGCTGGGAGGTTAAATTGACTAGGCCACACAGCTACCGTGTTTCCCTGATAATAAGACACTGTCTTATTAAATTTTTTTGGACAGAAAAACACCAGAGGGCTTATTTTCAGGGGAGGGCTTATTTTAATGAACGTTGACAGCAATTTTAATAAACAGGTAAATGTGAACAAAAAATGTAACTTTATTCAATAAGCAAATCACTGGGGAAGAACAGGATGACGCGCTCACTGCTGCAGCTCTGATTGGATGCATCTCAGAGCGTGGTGTGCGTTTCACCGGGGGGGGGGACGGGGGATGGTGCATACAGAGGGTACCGTAATGTAGCGTGTAGCGCAGGGGATCACCTTCACTACAGTAGCAACCTCAATAGGGCTTATTTTCGGGGGAGGGCTTATTTTAGAGGAATCTTACACAGTAAGGGGAGGGCTTATTTTCGGGATAGGTCTTATTATCGGGGAAACACGGTAGTAAGTGTCTGAGGCATGATTTAAACTCAGATCTTTCTTACTTAAATCCTAGCATTCTGACCACTGTACCAACCAGCCATACTCTCTTTGGAATTGGAAACAAAATAGATGCCCATAAGTTGGGTAATGGTTAAACAACAGTAGTACCTGATGTAACGCCAATGCAATATTCACAGCACCTATGGCAGTTATGAATATGCTGGCCGTAATTCTGAATTGCTGAATGTAATGGACTCTCCACATGGAAGACAAAACCAAAACATTTATTCGAACACCAGAAAGCCAAATTCATTATAGCAACAGAGAATTCTATACACAATAACAATGCAGAGGGCACCGCCTTCCATCCCCAAGCCTTTCCCCTGCAAAGGGCCTTCCCAGAAACAGATGCGGCTCACTGCCTGCTTCCTCTTTCTCCCTCAGCTCTAACTGCTCTCACCAACTTCCTTTGGGCTCTGCTCCACCCTTCCTGCTCTACCTCTTCAGCAAGCTCCTCCCACCACACTCATGTGAGTCCGGCTTCCATATGACTCAAGCAGGTCACTTGGGCCTATTAATGGATGGGAAAGCTCTTCCCATTTACATTAACATTACACATGAATGTAATAAAATATCACATGACAAATATGATAAATGGAAAGATGTATATAAACTGGTGTAGAGTGATGTAAGCAGAGCCTGGAAAATAATATACACAATGGCTACAGCCACAAAACAATTGAAAGTGAGATTGCAGAGTTACAGAGAGTAAGCCTGACTCCTAGGAGATGAGAAAATACACCCCATTTCCCTGCCACTCCCTTGCAGAGATGAGAGGACCATAGATGTGGAATGTTTCATATGTTTCTAGCCTTTTTCAAAGTATGGATTGGTTTTGTTGTTTGATTTTTCTCTTTTTCCCTTGTCTTTTTTTTCCTTTAAAAATTATTCTTTCTATGAGATATCTTTCTGGGAGGTGTAAGGGCTGGGGGTGCTAGGAAAATTTTTATTTTTACAGAATTACCCCAGGCAAGTTGCTTGACTTCTCTGAACTTCAGTTTCCTTATCAAAGGTAATAATAACACCTGAACTATGTACTGTCTCATAGGGTTATTTTGAAGAAATTAATACAAGTTGCTGTTGTTTGTGTGACAAGGAATATACATTTGAATGTGCTCATTATTTTCAGATATGGTTTATTTTGGAATTTGGGGAGGTTTGTGAAAAGGATTTAAAGTTTTTCCCATCACAAAACCTTTTTTTATTCACTTTCAGATTTGAAAATATCAGTTGGCAAACTACCTGGGGGTTGGGGAAGGAGTCTTGTGATTATACGCTCTAAACAGGATGTCCAGTCTCTTCCTGGCCAGAATCTGGCTTTTGCTACATCCACTTCATTTATGGAAGGGGAACACCTCCAGCAAAGCACAAACCCAGAGCATCAGGACCTACCACTACCAGTCCAGGCCTCCCTCAAAGACAGGGTCAGTTCTGAAATTCCCAGGGGTCTGTGTAACTGCTTTGATGACCCAGGAAGTCCTAGACCAAATTATATTCCTGTGTATATTATGCAGAGCCAATTCTTATCCTGGACATTTTCTAGCTTGAAGATATATTGGTGGTCAGTGCAGAGATCTGTCCTTCCCTGCCTCTTCCCAAGGGTAACTCTGGCTCAATATCTACTTCTGTAATGCTTCTTCTTTATAGTCAGTCTACCCCATCATTCTTCCTTCATAAGTAGAACTTAATGTATCATTTCATAATCTAGTATGTTACTTTTAATGGCTGCATATATATGTAATGTGAATCCGTTTCTTTGAACTTCTACTCTGTTAATTTGGACCTTAAGATACCATAGGATAGCAGTATTCTAGTAGATTCTTCCCTTTCTCCTCAAATGAAATTCAAATGATCTTGGTTGTCTACTTATACACAATGTGAGTATGTTTCAGAGGTCAAAATTAGGTTTGACATAAGAAGAAATTTCTTAACAACTACCTCTCCAGAAGTAGAATGGGCTGCTTCAGGTCTTTATGCATGAGTTGTTAAGTATATTGTATAAGGGATCCTCATTCAAGTATCAGTTGGATTACATGGCCCTTTGGTCCCTCCCACTTTTAGATTCTGTGATTAGAATTGGAACATTTCCGGTCTGGTTCCCAGGAATCTATATGACACAAAGCTGGGGTTGGTAGATCATCCCACCCTTTTGTGATAGAAATCAAGGAATTATTCTTTAATACAACTATACGTGTCTTGCATCTGTTATGGCCCAGCATTTACCTGATTTCACTCATTCTGTTGCTGTGCAAGCTCCCAACCTCGTGAAACTTGAGGTAGGGCAACCTGTGGGGAGACTTATTCCAGTAATCTGGGTAAGAGGTGATGAAGGCCTTCGTTAAGATAGTTGGCTATGTAAGTAAAAAGAAGAGGTTGAATGTGACATGGTAGAGCCCTAGAAATGTCATGACTTGGTAACTGATTGAACATGTGAGATGACAATGAAGAATCTGTGAAAGCAACAAGGTTATAAGCCTGGGAGCCTAGAAGAATGCTGTTTCCTTCATCAGATGTAGAGAAGTTTGTAAGAGGAGTGAGTCGTTGTAGGGGGGCAGGCAAAAGAGAATACATTTTATTTTTTATTTATTCTCTTTTGTTTATATTGATACAAGAGGCAAGTCTCTCCTCAGACAGTTACTGGCTATGGCTGTGTGACCCTGAGCAAGTCACTTAACCTCTTAGTGCTTTAGGCAACTCTATAAGATTGTAAGTTGCAAAGAAGGTACCAACTTGCACTGGTATATATACTTATCATAACCACATCAGAATGTAAACTACTGACAAGTAGAGATTATTTCGTTTATTGTATTTGTATCCTAAACACCTAAAAAGGACCTAATATTGACTTAATTAGTACTTGCTAATGGATTGAGTTCTCTAAGCATGTCTAAAAACATGTTGAGTTTGAGATGCCACTGGGAAAATTCAGTTTGAATGTCTAGCAGTCAGGCAATTGGTGATGTGGGACTGAAGCTCAAGGAAGAGAGTAGGGCTGAATATATAAATAATATTGATAAAATAATTTGCACAGATGATACATAAATTCATGGAAGCTGATGGGCTCACCAAGAGAGTGAGTGTAGAGAGAGGAGGACTAAGGCAGAACCTTGTTTAATACTCACAATTAGGGATTATAACATGGATGATGCTCCAGAACTGAGAAGGAAAAGTCAGACAGGTAGAAAGAGAAAAGGGATGATATTGGAAGTCAAAAATGCTAAAGGATTAAGGGAAATAAGGTAATGAGTGTAGATAGCATTTTCAAGGACTTGGGCTGAGAAATTGAAAGGTACAGAATCGTAGTTTAGGGCAGGGTAGGGTCTAGCAAAGTTATTTTAAGAACGGTGTGAATCCAGCCTCAGACACTGAACACTTACTAGCTGTGTGACCATGGGCAAGTTACTTAGCCCCAATTGTCCTGCCTTCCTCCTCCAAAAAGAAAAAAAAAAAGAACGGTGTGTTCTGGGGCATGTTTGAATAAAGTAGGGAAGGAACCATTGTAGAGGGAGAGGTGGAAGATTGGGTGGATAGAGAATGATTGAAGTCATACATTCAAGCACACATACAAAGGAGCAGCTAGCTAGCAGTGTCAAAGGAAAGGGCCATCTCTTTGTAACTTTTGGGAATGTTATAATAGATGTTTCTTTCTGTTCAGTGTTCCATTGGATGGCTACCAAGGTCCCTTCTAGCTCAAAAATGCCGTGCTTCTGTGAGTCTGCTTTGCCTAGTTCTTTTTAAATATTTTCATCAGTGACTTGGATAAAGGCATGGTGCTAATTCACCAATCAGTGACTAGTATGTGCCAGGCACTGTTTCTATCATTAGGGACACAAAGAATAAAGCAAAAAGCAGTTCCTGCCTTCAAGAAGCTTACTTTCTAACGTGGGAGACAAGAAGTACACACAGAATACGTAGAGTTTGATAGAAGGTGCCTTTAGAGGGAAAGACTTGCAGTCGGGGAGACCAGAACAGTGCTTTGATACAAATATAGCATGCATTTGTTGTGTTTCTATTTGTATCATAGAAGTAATCATGTATATGTCGTTACTCTGGCTTTCCTTTCTTCATTCTGCATCACTTCATATAATCGTTCCCAGGTCTCTAAGAAATCTGTAAATCTTGACATCTCTCACTGCAAAATAATATGTTATTCCAATCATATGACATGGTGTGTGGCTTGTTCTTCAGTCCTCCAGCTGTTGGCTACTTATGTTGTTTCCAGCTTTTTAGTTATTACAAATAATGTTGTTATGAATATTTTTGGACATATTGGTCTCACTGCCTTTTAAAATCCTTGAGTGCAATCACTGGGTCAGATGTTTATTAACTGTTCATGTACAGTTCCAAATCATTTTCCAAAATATAAATAATCATCTAAAAATTGTTCAAAATCAGTATCAGAGGAATGCAAATTAAAACAACCTTTATGGATATCAACTCAGACACCCATCAGATTGGCCATCAATCCACAGTCGTATCAGCAAAGTATTACAGTGGTTCCCAGAGTGCATGATATTGCCCCCACTCCAGGAATGATCCAGGAGGGTGGTAGTAGCCTTGGGTACAACTGGGGGACATTGAATAAAAATAAGGGGGAGGGAGAAGCATAAGGAAAGGAGAAAATAAGAAAATTTTGAAAAACCATTTATACATGTTTCATCATCTGTTGTGTAAGAGAGTTAAAGTCATAGTGATTATTTTCCAAATAAACACACAAAATGCAAGTTAGAACTGATCAGTGGTCAAGTCCACTGACAGCTGGACTAACAAGCAAGTGTTGGCAGGCAAGCCTGTGACACATTGTCAGAAAGTCCAGCATGCAGTGGCAGGAATATGTGTTTGTAATGACATGTTTACAGGATGGTACTATATGATTACATGACACAGTATTATATCAAAATTTCACTGTAGGAAAAAAACTCACAAATTTACAATAAATTATTCAATTTAAAATGCATCATTTAAAAAAGTTTATATTTTTAAAAATGATTCAACATTTTAAAAAAACGTTAAAAAGTTAAAGAAAGTAGAATTTGGGGGCAGGGGCACTGAGTAATTTTTTTAAGGGGGTGGTAGGCCAAATAAGTTTGAGAACCTCTTTATTAAACTAATACATTTTTCTATCTTTTACGGTATTTGCCAATCTGATGGGTGTCTGAGTTGATATCCATAAAGGTTGTTTTAATTTGCATTCCTCTGAAACTAATTTTGAACAATTTTTAGATGATTATTTATAGCTAACAGTTTCTTCTTTTGAAAACTGCTTTTCATATTCTTTGACCATTATTTTAATATGCATTTTCTCACTCTAGTGTTTATTTAGTTTTTATATATTCATAACTGTTTTCTTTTGTAATCTCCTTTATTCCATGTTTTAGCATAAATTATATATCAGTGTTTGTAAAAATATAACCTTCTGTTCTCATTTCTTTTATAATACAAATTTTAATATTTAGGTTGCAAATTCATTCAAAATTTGACACTTCTTCATAAAGATATATTTATTTTAAGCTACAAAGAAAGAAGAAAGAACTGCACTTAGACCATGAAAGGAACCTTCAGGAACTTCAGGATTCTATCCGAAGAATCAAAGAGGAGTGTGCTCATCAGGTAGAATTGGAGACATCAAAGATGAAGCAGTTGGAAGGAGAAAAGCAACGGCTTCAGCAGCAGGTGAGAAAACTTGGGCAAGCTGTGCCTCGAAACCTATTAAATGTAATTGAGAATGTTTAACAAGGCAAGCAACATAGGTGATGCTAATATGTGGTTTTCTAAGTCAATAATGTGGCCTTCAAGGGCCATTTCTATTGGAATTTGACACCACTAGACATCAGATACAGTGTTAAACTTGGTCTTACATCCTTCTTCTGATGGTAACCCTGTGACCGTAGTGAAGTCACTTGATCTTTCTGAGCCTCAGTTTCCTCATCTTTAAAATGAGAAGAATAATAACAATGATAACACCTGTTATACTTACCTCAACGTCATGAGGCTCAAATGCAACAACATGTGTAATGTTTGCAGTGTGATAAGAATGTCAGATATGGTTATTCCTATTTTTGTTGAGAAAGTTTATTTTCTTTTTGGAAGAATAATAAATGGATGGGGGAAAAATTCAATTAAAAGTGATTTTGTTTTATAGTATTCATTCATCATTATGATTCATAGTTACTCCTTTAATTTACACTTGCTTTTTGAAGTTTCAAGATAAAGATGGTTTGCATATGGTAGGTTTTATTTTTCATTTCTTCATAGCTCTTTGTATGAAACTTAGTCTGACCAATTCCATATGGTAGGAAAAACATCTAATGCTTTTAATTTGAAAAATATTCCAGCATAATACGTATTTAATAGATAACTCTTTGAGTTTTTGAAACATGAAATAGAATTTTAAACAAATACTAGTAAAAACAAATGAGACATGAGTTTTCTTTTGAATTTGGATTGTTAGTGTATATTTTTACTTTATAAAAATTTCTCTTTAAAATTGGAAATCTTCAGTAATATATTGTTTTGTGTTCTTTGTCTTCTTAAATTTTGAAGAGTATTTCTTCGACCATTAGAAAAAATTTTTTTAAATGACAAGTCAATTGATTTTGATCTTCTTTAGGTAAAGCTGAAATACTGTGCAACTATTGCTAGTATGAATATTTTACCATCTTATGTTTTTTTTTTATTTTCTTACAAAACTATATACTAAGTTTATATCCCTCATCTTCTTCTACTCTGAACCCATACTGAAATGTTTTGGTTCCTTGGTGGAAAATTCATTTCAGGAACATTTCCATTTAATTTGAATTATCATGCTTGAGGCAATTTTTGTAATCTAGAATGTAACAAGGATCGTAGAAGTTAGCAAAAAAGGCCTTCGAGAGGCCAAGATATCCAAGCCCATTTGCTTTACTTGTAATTGAAGACTTTTCTCAACCTGTTCTTTTTTTTTGTGTGTGTGTGTACAATTAAGACAGGCTTTGTTGTTGGAAAAGAGATTTTTTAAAGTTGTCATTAAATAGCAATGGCAGCCTGACAATAAGGAAACACATGAAAAGCCCACCCAAATACTCAGGCCTTGGGTGGCGAGGTGGTGCAGTAAATAGAGCACCAGCCCTGGAGTCAGGAGGACCTGGGTTCAAATGCGGCCTAGACACTTAACACTTAACTAGCTGGGTGACCTTGGGCAAGTCACTTAACCCCAAATGCCCTTAAAAAAAACAAATTGAATACTCAGGCCTTCTGGGGTTATTTTGTGAAAACCTCATGATACACCTCAGTAGCCCCTGGAGATGCCACTGTGGAACACTATAGTATAGTAATGACCTAACAGTACATCATAATAATTGATAATTATAATGATATACCTGAGCTTTAGTCATTAATAAAAGGTGAAATCATGTTTGTTTCATTCAAATTAAGAAAATACTTAGGTATTTAAGATATTTTAGGTTTTCACAAAAATAGTTCAATTTATTTTATACTGTGAGCAGAGTAAGGCTGTAACATAGTATTAATAGCAAGAGAAGTGCTATGAAAGACATAATCAAATATATGTGCAACTGGAAAATAAGGTTGGCCAGTCATAGTGAGATTGAGAGGATAACAATCTAAGTACTGTACAGGTACCCAAAAACTATAGAGTGAATCAAAGGAAACTTTCCAGAAAAACTTATGGAAAAGAACTGTAGAGGATGAGGAGTTACAGAAGGGTTGTAGCCTGCATTTAAGGAGGAAGTATCTAGACTGAAGAAATCATAAAGATATCAAAGTACCAGACATTGTAACTTAAAAGGCTCATTTTGATAAATTCACCTTGTTCCTCGATGAAACTACATAAAGGATTTATTAGTATACTGTTTAGTTAGAGATGTTTCTAACTTGGGCATAAAATGATGATCTAATCTTCTCAAACTTTCTTTACAGTTGCTCTATAGGTTCCATATCAGTTAGATATTTTCTGTTTCAAACACAATGGAATATAAAGGCTTAGAAACTTTATCATTGGTTTAATCAATGACATATTTCATATAACCATAGATTCTTTTTTAAAGCAATTGGGGTTAAGTAACTTGCTCAAGGTTACCCAGCCAGGTGTTTCTGGGTAGGTGCTAAGTGTCTGAGCCCAGATTCGATCCCAGGTCATCCTGACTCTGGGGCCGGTGCTCTTACTTACTGTGCTACCTGGCCGCCCCTGACCATAGATTCTTAATTAGAATTAATTAACCATATTCTTAATTAGAATATATCTTTCCTATTTCTTATTAGTGCTTACCAAAAAATTCTTAAATTGCCAATTTATTTTTTTATAACTATATTTTGTGTATTTTGAGGAAGGTTATTTTATATAATGCTTTAGGTCTTTAGTATTTTTGATACTAACAATAATTGCTGGCATTTCATAGCACTTTTAGGTTTACAGAGTGCCCCTATAAATATTGCTTCATCTGTTCCTTATAACTGCTTCATAAGATAGCCAACTATATCTATTATTCCCATTTTACAAATGAGAAAACTGTTTCAGAAAGATTGAGACTTACTTGTGGTCACATAGCTAGTTAAGTATTAGAGGAAGATTCAGAAAAATCTTTCTGTCTCTAAATCTGTCACTATTCACATCCTTAGTAATTTTTTAATTTGCAGATTTATATTATCTTTTGATTTGATGTGTTTATTGTCTCATCCAGTTATTCTTGTCATCAAATTTATAACAAGTATAGCACCACAGAATTTTCTGTTTCATGCCCATGAAGAAATCTAGTATATCTCTAATAAGTATATTCTGTTAAATCAAGAAACCTAAAGAAAGTTAGGTCTGTGCTAGGACTTTTTAAGAGTGCATTTTTTAAATTCTAAAACTTAACTGAAAATTATCTTAATTAACACTTTCTCTAAAAAGCACTGTGAAGCAAGTTTTTTTGTGTCTGCTTTTAAAAGGAAGTTAACTCATTTATTTTACAAGTAAAATAAGCTGTGGTTAATCTGACTTTTGTAATATTTTAGTTGTATATTATTATTAAATTAAGTGAATTTCATTGTTTGAATTTTTTTCATGTTATCTTTTTTACTATAGCTTTATGATGCTGAAATTAAATATAAAACTTTGGAAAAAGAATTCCAGCATTTCAAGGACCAGCAAAACAGCAAGCCAGAAATCCGTCTGCAGTCAGAAATAAATCTTCTCACATTGGAAAAGGTACCTTAGTTAACTTACTACTAGATCACTGGGAATAGTTAAGCTAGTTGAAGAATGATAGTCAGTAAATAATTTATACATGCTAACGACAGGAGCAAACGTGTAGAACTGTACTGGACGGGACTTAGGCCATCTGGTACAAACCCTCTCATTTTGCAGATGAGGAAACTGAACGCTGGAGAGGTGGAACTTAGACTGCTGTCCTTTGACTCCAAATAAAGTAGACTTTCTACTGTACCATACTGGTACTACTTCATTGGAGTATCTTACTATGTAAGAAGATTGCTTTTGAAGTTATACATTCAGGACCTTAAGAATTTGGAATTTTACATATTTGACTCTGAATTATCTGATTCACCCCTATTAAGCTGCAAATTAAACTTGCTCATTCTAGTTTAACTGCTTTAGCTATCTTGAGTGTCTTATTTACCCATCAATTAGGTGTAGCATTTGTAACACAAAAGAAGATCATGCATTTTTTCTGCTCATGGACCTAGACTTCAAAATTTTTGGAGGGAATCATGAAAGTGTGCCGTTGAGTCTTTTATAAATTCAATTCAATTCAACTTATATGTAATACATATTTTATATACAGAGCTCTGTGATGATAGCAGGGATACAAAGATTGAAAAACAAATTCCTTGCCTTTAAGGAATTTATAATAATTATAATAAAATAATGTCTGACACTGTACAAAGAAAGACTAATATGATGTAGTGTAGAATGAAGGTAATTTGACCTGAATTGAACCCTCACTATTACTCTGTAGTTTTTTTTAAATGCTGGAGGATTGAAGGAGCTTGACTGGGAAAAAAAAAAAAGACAGTTAAAAAGTTGCTGATTATGAGTTCATTGTAAACATTTAGGAGTGATGAAAAGTTGGAGCCAATTTATAACCCCAAGTGAGTGGGGTGAGGCATTGAATGTATAAACGGTTCCATTAAGAAATTTGTTATTGTAAGATAGGGAAAGGAACTATAGCTCCAAGGGTTAAGCAGGATCAGAATAAGAATTTGATTTTCTCTTCTTCCTTCCTTCCTTCCTTCCTTCCTTCCTTCCTTCCTTCCTTCCTTCCTTCCTTCCTTCCTTCCTTCCTTCCTTTCTTTTCTTTCTCTTTCTCTTTCTCTCTCTCTCTTTATTTTTTTTTAGAGGAGAGTATAGATTTCAACATATTTGAAGGTAGAGGGTAAGGAACTAGTAGATAGAAAGAGGTATAATAAGGAGAAGGGGTAAATAAGAATGGGCCAAAGTCCCAGAGTGGGTGGGAGGAGTTAAGATTAATCACTCTCTCTCTCTCTCTCTCTCTCTCTCTCACACACACACACACACACACACACACACACACACACACACATACACATGAAAAGAGGTTACCCTTGGAAATCAAAAGGAATATCTTTTCCCTTGTGACAGGAGGAAGGGACGAATGAATGGGTCTAGATGCATACTTTGAGGTAATGATGACATTCTCGGGAGGAAGTTGAAAGGAG
Organism: Petaurus breviceps papuanus; assembly: GCF_028583685.1. Lineage (NCBI taxonomy): Eukaryota > Metazoa > Chordata > Mammalia > Diprotodontia > Petauridae > Petaurus > Petaurus breviceps. The sequence goes on from NW_027185791.1 coordinate 3,216,799, forward strand.
CTTTTGACTGATGACCTTGGTTTTCATAGCGTATTAAGAGGTCAGGTTGTCTGCTGAGATCAAGGAATATTGAGGGTTTGTAGAGTAAGGAAGACGTTTAGAATAATATCTGTGGGTAGTTCACTAGAAACTTACTATGAATGAAAGCATTTCAGAACTATAATGAGGGCCCAGTAGAAATTAAATAATAGAAATTTTTAGTGGACATGATTTCAGTGAATTTTTATGATTTTTTTAACTAATCTGAACAGTCCAGGAGTAAGAACAGAACTAACTGACAGCAGTAGTCATCATAGTTTGGGGATCAGCACCATGAACATGGCAGAGGGACCATATGGTGCTGAGATAGTGTGTGATCAACCTAGATGAACAAGAACCAAACAGGGGTGGATAGACTAGGCTATTAGGGAGTGGGTGAAGGGACAGAGGCATCAGTTATGTCAGAGAGCACATTCAGTTACTCTGAAAGAATGGAGGAGACAAAAGGTTGAACAAGAACTCAGGGTTTGGAAATATAGCATTTTTGAGTGATGATGGAATAATATCTGTTGTGTGCCAGAAGTAAGATGTAGATGAAAGTGTATAAATTTGAAGAAATTAAGGAACTGGGGGTTCTCAGTGTTAAATTATAAGGGCAAATGTTAAAGTTGCTGAGCATGATGACAAGATGAAGAGAAAACTGTAAGCTGGTTGTCACAGTGTTAAATGAAGGTGAATGACTGTCCCAGGGGACAGTAATAGGGATGTAGAGAAGGTGGCGTAAGTGGATGATGTGAACTTCAAAAAGTAGACTTGGCTAAGTGATGTTCTTAGAGAAGAAGAGGGAGACATTGATCAGGCCAACCCCTTCTCTGGGGAATGGGAGAAGGAATGGCCTCCATTGGAGAGAACTCTGGGGAAAGCTGTGTTTTAGGGAAGCCAGTTTCAGTTACAGTGATAACGTAGGGGTTTGGGAAAACTTGAGGATTAAGGGTATTAATCAGCATAAGGTAGGGCATAATTTAACGATATTAGTAGCAATAATAGAGGACAGGTTTTGAAGGTTTGCAGATGATTTACATGCATTATCTCATTGGTTCTTTAGAATAACCCCCTGAAATAGGTAATATTATCCCATTTTAATCAGAGGATGAAACAGAGACTTAGAATTTTCAGTGACTTTGCCCACAATTCCACAGTTAGGCTAAGATCTGGACTCAGATCTTCCTAAGTAAGAGAGGCAGCTAGGTGGAAAGTAGGAACCAAGCTACAAAAGAATGAGAATAAAGGAAAAATTGTCACGCAGAAGGGGTTTACAGCTAAGAAAGTGGTTTGAAATACAGTAGGGATCTATGAAAGTAAGAATTTAAAATTTAGGCAAGAGATATATGTTACTATCAGAGAAAGGGATATAATACTAGATAGGCTGATAACTTTTGTCTTCTGAGAAATTCCATACAGGGACTCATGGATTTAAGGACTTTTGTTTGTTTAACAACATATATATATGTTTACTCACAACAAATTGGACTTTGACCCTTTCCCCTCCAAGATGCTTGTGTCTGTATAAATATTAGATTGTGGCTAGTTAGCTGTTTTAAAAAATTCCAACTTCATGTTTAGTTATAAAGGTAGTAGATTCCTTCAAAGTGTTAGAAGATATAAGTAGATATAAATTCCTTCCTACATGCAAATGTTCTATAACCAGTCCTTCCAGAAAATGTTTAGAAACTGATTTTCAGATATCATTATGGTCTGGTGCCAGATAGTGAAGTCTTTAGGGATGTTTAGTTTCATCTTGTAATTTAAATTGTAACTCTGATGGTGTTGTCACTTATGCAGACCTTGTTAGATTGTAAGCTTAAGGGCAAAGAGCATCACTACCTGTCTCCCTGAGGCCTGGCAGAGCATCCTGTGCATATTAAGTATTCAGCACATGTTGATTAGCCTGGAAAAGGGAAGGTTGTAGTATTTGGAACCACTATCAAGATCTAAAATTCTGTGACTTCCAACTACTGTGAGCTTTCTTTTAATTGGGTAGACTATTATGTCCTTTATGTGACTGTTTTCAAGATTTTTTTGCCTCTAGGTGGTGCTATAGGTTATATAACTAAATTAGTGGTCAGGTTATATCTGGGTTTGATATTAAGATTTTATATAATCTGTGCTTCATATTCCTTGTTATCAAAAATATGATTCTTTATCAATTAAAAAACTGACTGAATAAAAATTCTACAGTTAGAGTTTATGTAGAAAACTGGGAGCACATTTAAGGTATCATCTCTGTCACTGACCATTTTTTCTCCCTCACATGTTAAACCTCTAATTCTAATGTAGTTGGTAAAATTAGTAATGATGATTGTATTTGCCACTGCAAGGGTAGTTATTATTATTCAGATGAAAGACTAGAATCTTCTTTATATTTTACTCTTGAAAAACAGAACAAGCCAGCTCATAGCCAAAATCATAATGACCCTCCAGCTCAAGAATAACTTTTCATCCAGTAAAGGGAAGTTTGTCATCAAGCTACTGGAGGTGAGGGAAAGAAGGAGAAGGAAGTAATATCAACCTAACTGGTGCTCACTTGACACTTCTCTTCTTATTTCCAGTCTGCTCACTGGTGTATCGTGCCAGATAGTGGAAGCCCTCAGCGTCTTTGTAATTGAGCCCATATGTTAAGGACGGTTTAAAACAAAAATAAATCTTTTCTATTTAAATATCATGACAAACTTTTTTAAACATGAAGAATTATCAATATATTTTAAAACCAGATTTGTTTCTTTCCCATAATGATATTTTTCTAGGCCTGAACTAGCAGAATAGTGAAAGGTGTTTGGGCAAAGGTTGTGACACTGGTAACCAGCTTTTCTCAAATCCTGTACCTTTTTACCTAAACACTATTAGGTGGCCTGAATTTTAGAGGAACAGTTTCCTTATGTAATATTTAAATTCTGTTAGGCCATTTGGAAATACCAAGCAGTTCTTATTTCTAGAAATGTACTGTCTTTTTATTATAAACAGGTATTTTTAATTGGTTCATTTATTCAGAAATATCTATTCCACTCCAATTTTGTACAAGATAATGTACTCTGATAATTATTGGGGATACGGAGATGAATACAACTCCACCCTTGCCTTTATATGGCTCACTGTCTAGTTATAACTGTTTGAAAAGTTAGAATTTGGAAGTGATGTATGAGCGGTACAGGGGGTCAGAGAGGCAAAGATTGTGGTTGGAGAAGGGTTGCATTTGCGTTCAGTATCGTAAAATGGATAGAATTGAACAGGTGGAGAACAGGAAAAGGACATTTTGAGGAGAGGGAAAAATGTAAGAAGCAGAAAGCAAAAAATGGGTGCCAGCAGTTGTCTAATTTGTTTGGAGCTAAGGGGATAGTAAAATATAAAAATACAGACTGACAGACTGTGAGAGCAGAAGAGAACCTTAGAGATCATCTATTCCTACTTTGTGTCAAGAACTATGCTACGTGATGGGTATACCAAGACAAAAACCAATTCTTGCTCTCAAGGAATATATGTTCTCTTGGAGGAATGCTATATGTCACAATCATAGAAAATTAAATAAAAAATATATGCAAAGTAATGGGGAGGGGTAGAGTCTCAATTGAATGGATTGTCAAGTGTATGAATAAGAATAATGTACAAAAAGGTACACTAGCCAGATTGTGAAGGACTTTAAAGACAGGGGAAATTTCTCTTTTATCCCAAATGCAAGTGGGAGCTTTTGGATTTTCTTATGAAGGAAAGTGACATGATCATACCTCTACTGTAGGCATATTAATTTGGAAATGTTATGGGAGGTGGATTATAGCTGGCAGACCAGTTAAGAGGCTATTGCATTTATCCAAGTGAAAGATGATAAGGACCCGAATTGTTTTGTGATAAAGGGAATGAGACTGATGGCAAGACAACTCTTGCAGAACAACACCAGGCAACTGATGGGAGTAAACAAGAAAATTGGTAAGGAAGAATTTGAGGATATGAACCTGAATAACTAGAAAGAAGAATGATGCTGCCCTCAACATGAGCAAAGAAGTCATAAAGAGAGGAAGGTTGAGGGGACGAAAGAAAATGAGCTTTTTTTTGGTGTTGAGTTTGTGATACTTATGAGATAACCATTTGGAGGTGTTGAATGGGCAGTTGATGATATGAAACTAGACATTAAGTGCCCTGGAGATACAAATAGAAAATCGATACAGTCCCTGTTCTCAAATATAAGAGGATAGGACATGTAGGAGGGCTCAACTGTAGGGCAGATGGAGAGGTCCTTAAGGGCACAGCAGCAAGGCAGATGGTAACTTCCTTATTTTTGTTGAAGGAAATACTATTCTTCTAGTCACCCAGATTCATAGCCTAGGTACTACTCTTGGCTCTTCTTTCTCATTTTTTCCCCATTTCCCTCACCCTCATTTATATTCCATTAGTTGTCATCTCATCAGTTCTGCCTTCTCTGAATCTCTTACATCTGTCTCCGTCTTTCTTCAGGCCCTCATCATTTCTTGACTATTAGAAATCACTTCTGATTGAATGTTCCCAGCTTTCAGTCCTTTCCCACTCCAATCCAGCCTCCACCCAGCTACTAAATTAAAAGTCCTAAAATACAGATGTGACAGTCACTCCCCTACTCAGTGAGCTCCAGTGGTTCTCTGTTGCCTCTAAGTTAATGATACAGATTCTTTGTTTGACATTTCAAAACCCTTTACAATCTGACTCCAACCTATATTTCCTGACTGAATATGCATTACTTTGACTCATACACTGTATATTAAGACTAGTCTGGCCTGCTAGCTTTTCCCGGTACATCACGTTCTGTCTTCTATCCCTGCCTTTGCATGCCTGGAATATGTCCTCATCGTCTCTGCCCCTTGAAATCTCTGACGACCTTCAAGGCTCAGCTCTCGGCTCACGTGCTGCCTTTTTTAGGTCTGTTCCAAGTGTGAGTGGTCCCAACCACTTACTTATTTTGTATATCTTTTTCATTTGTCTGTGGGTATGTATTCTCCTGGTAAAATCCAAGTTCCTTGAGGGTAGGAACTTTCATTTTTGTACTTGCCTCTTCCAGCACCTGGTGCAGGGTCTAGCGCATGTTATGTGTTCAAAAATAAACACTTGTTTGAACTGTCTCTTAGAGTTTTAATGAGCTTGTATATTAACTTACCCTTCCTGGTGAACTGCAGATTAGAATAAGAAGTCTTTGATCGTTCAGAATTTCATTATAAATCCTTTAGAAGCCAAAAGAGATGAGTCTTATTCTACAGATTTTAAAGAAGGAGCAGAAAGAAACGAACAAAACCAATCATTTTTTTATTGTGGTACTTTCTTCAGTATTTTATTGCTCAACATGAATAAATTTTAATTTGAAATACAGAGAGTATTACGAATTTGTAAACCATAAAACCCATAACAAAATAGTGAATACATTACTTCTGATAAAGTGTGTGTGTGAGTATGTTTGTGTCTAGGTAACAAAATAGTAAATATTAACTGGAATTTGACATTAGGCTTTTCCTATCATGTTATTTACAGATGAGTTTTCTGAAGATTGATTTTTTTGGATAGTGAAGAGTCTTCATTCTATAAAAAACATTGGGAGTGGTGTGGGAAAGATTGGATTTTTTTGCATTAAAAAGCTGGCTTGTTAAATCACTATTTTACTCTAACAGGCACATTTTTACATTATCACTTAAATAGTAAAACTGTCTGTTGGCTTCATTAATTTGCTTGGTACGTGGTTTGAAACTTTGAGAAAGTACATTCCAAAGCATAGCCAAGTTGGCTCCAGTTCATGCACAACAGATTGCCTGCTGCAAGTAAAAATAATCATTTTTTATTAAACAATTTTAGTGTTTTTCTTTATATATTTGAGAAACAATTGAAAATAAAAGCCATACATATAGTCAAAGACATTTTTCCCTTTTAGTTTGTGTTTACTTTAGAGCATTCTTCAAGTACCTTTGACTATATACTTTTGATAAAATATTCTTACTGTTTGCTCTGGTCTAGGATTTTACAGAACACAATTATAAAAATAATGTATGCCAGCTCTCTTAATTTTCTGTTATATTATAGAACCAAATTCCATGGCAGAGGCTCTTATCCAAAGGAATAATTTGTTTCTAAGAATCCACAGTGCCAGCTAAACTGGAATGCTAACAAAACTGCTTTTTTAATAGAAAAAAAGGGATTTTTTTTTTTTTACCACACAAAAGATCTTTATATAATATACATATATTAAACATTTATAGTAACTGTCTGGAGGCTTACACTAATCTAGGTCCTTTGTGTATAGGCTGTTAGACCATAAAAATAAGGCTATATTTTAAACAAGAAAATGTTCGTGTGCCATAATATTTACACTAAATTATATAACAGTTTTAGATTATGTCATTTGTTACACTACATAAACTCTTTTCTTTAGGCAGACTCTTTGTGTATATTATCTTTCAGTGATTGTATACTGTGGCATAGTGTTTCATTTGATATGATTTTAATTACTATTAGGTTGAACTTGAAAGAAAGTTGGAATCAGCAACAAAGTCTAAACTACATTACAAACAGCAATGGAGTCGAGCTTTGAAGGAACTTGCAAGATTAAAGCAGGTATGTAGTTCATTGACCTTTGTTTTATTTTAATGTTTGATTTTTCTTTTTAGTTTTTTGAACTCATACATTTGGTATTATATTAGTTCTTATCAGACTTCTAAAATTCGAGGAAGTTTATTTTTAGGACATAGGAATTTTTTTCTTCTTTTAAAGTGTTTCTTTAGTTGAAACTAACACCACTTGGTGCTTCTGTTTTTAAACTGGTTAGCCATCTTTCTTTACTCTCACCCATGGAATGTTGGGAATATGTCTTTATGGCCATTCACCACGTCATATTTTCTTCTTCCGCTTTTACTTATAACCAGCTACTGTCCCCTTTCCTTGGTTAGTTTCTTTTCCAGTGAGAATATTGGGGTCTTTTTTTTTATGTGGGAAAAATGAGGATTATTAAATAGAAAGTCTTCCATTTATGAATGTAACATGTGTTTGTTTAATTCTTAGGGACATATGGCAGGCAATTCACTGGGATAGAGTAAAGGACATGAACAGGATTGTTCTGTATTTGGGAAAAGTAAAGTGTGAAAACCTCGTAGTTTTTCTTGTTTTTTTTTTCTTTTCTTTCCTTCCTACTACTGGAAAACTATGATATGAGACAAAAAGCCTGCTAGCAGGGACATCTATCATAGAGACATTTGTGATATTTACAATTATGAGACAAAATATCCAAACAAAATACTAACGGAAAGCTTTCAAAGGAACGTATAGACAACATGTACCCAGTGAAGTGGAGGGAGATCCTCAAACTATTAAGGTTAAATAAGGTACAAACAAGATTCTTTATTTTGAGGCTAATCTAGGTGATCTAAACATTTTAACATCTTAAAAGCTAGTCATGATTCATTTTTATCCCAAACTTGGCTTTTGTCCAGTACCTATATTTTTGTTCTAGCATATAGGCTATTTTGTTTCGTTTTTCCCCCTAATCTTTCTTCATGATCATCAAATGGTATTTAACATGTACATGTTATGCTGTATTAAGTATGATAAAAGACTTTGTCAACTAGCATTAACAAAGTGCCACGATGGGAAGCTGTTTAAAAAAAAAAAAAGCTAAAGTGCCTTCAAGGAGCCTACTTTTTAGATAGGAAAATTAATAAAATAGTACCGGCTGACTACATAAGTGCTGAAGGGACTGATGGCATAAGAGAGAAGAGTCTCAAGTAATCAGTAACTGGCCTGTATTGCAAGAATTACGACACAAAGTTAAAGAAACATTATCTTTTAGTCTTAGATGCTATACTGAGAAACAGCTTTGATATAGGAGAGAGCCATTGTGAGTTCTTGTCTGGCACGTAGTATGTGCTTAATAAATGATTACTGACTGACTTAAGACAAAAATAAGTTAATGGCATTCAGGGTAATAGTCTGTTCTTTTTCTTAATAAGAAAAAAAAACTTCATTGTTGGGATAGTATTCTTTTTTAAGTTTTTAAAAATGTTTTTAAAATGTTTATTTTCAATTCCAAATTCTCTTCCTCCTCTCACTCTCTTTCCTCCCCCTTGCATTGAGAAGGCAAGAAATAATATTTGGTATAGTATTCATAAGTGTATGGTTATAAATTGTTCAAAATATTGGTATATTCTTGTAGCTTTATAATTTGGAATTATGAGGAATGAGTAGATACAAAGTGACCACCTTGAACCTGTGCCAGGATTTTACTTATTATGGCTGGAAAAGCTGAGAAGCACCTACGAAAAGTTACAGTTAGAGAAAAATAAAAACCAGGACAAGGTAGATGTTCAGAATGAATGAGAAAAGTTGAAATAACTTTTTTTGGAAAGCTAAGAGACAAAGAGGATTTTAGTACAATTATAATAGGAAGTTGGGAAGCCTGTGGTTTGAGAGTGAAAAGATTCATTTTCTTTTAGATATACTAATTTCAAGAAATGTCCTATATTAAACTGCAGCTAAGAAGCTGGAAAAAATAAAGCTATAGATTTGAGAACTATCAATAATAGTTTGAACAATGAGAATATGTAATTTATTGAGAGATTGAGAAAAAATGTGAATTATAAGGTGATGCACACACACACACACACATATAATAGAAGAACTAGCCAGCAGATGGCTGGAAAGATAAGAGGGAACCTGTACAACTGTAGCATCACAGAAACCAAGGTAAAAAGAAATCTAGAAAGGGGAAGAGAATAGGGGAGACGTGTCAGATGTAACTAGAATAATAAGGAGGAAACTGAGATAAGCCCTATTATTGATTTTGTCCAAGAGAAGTTGTGGTAATAATTTCAAGAAAATAGTAAGTATGAAAGCTGGATTGTGTTGTTAAAAATAGGTGGTAAGGAAATGGAGACAGGGTAGACCACCCATTCAAAAAGCTTAGTAATGTCATGCAGACCACTTTGAGAAGTACTGATCTCTTTAGAGGGTAATTCACAGAAGTAAATTGTACTCCTGTGCTACTGATTGTGATGGTGAGGGAGTGAAAGATGGCTGTTAATATAAAGGGGCAGCTTTGATCATTTTGATTAGTGTAGGCTTTATAGGATTATCAGTCACCTTAGTCCAGCCAACCCTTTCATTTAATAGATGAAGAAACTGAGGCCCAGAGAAGGTAGGTGTCTTGCCTGAGTTTACACATAACGTCCCAGGTCATCTTGACTCTAAATCAAGCATTCATTTTGCTAAATTGCCTCTATTGGTAATATACTTTGAAGAAATGTGCAACAATATTAGTTTACTTATAAGCAATAATTTATTGGCAATTAAAATTATGACATGTTTTTAAGTAATATCCATAGAAAAAATTTCACCTTTTGAGTAGCATTCATAAGTATATATGTATCAATTTCTATAATTTTTAACATACCTTATAATTTAAGACATAAGAAAGTAAAATAATTATGCTGTTCTAAAAAAATCTGAAAAATTCATGACTTTAACAGTGTGTTCTCTACTTTTGTACTGAAACCTTAGTGTTAGATCACAGCTTGAGAAGCACCACTCTAGGAAAAGGGTAAAGAAACTCGATGAATTGGTACTAGTGCATTACAAATTGTGATGTTGTGTAGGTGAAAGTTTAAGTTTGGACTTGGACAAGCTGTCACTTTTCATTGGTGTGAAAATCACTTTAGAATTTTTCCAAAAACTCTTGATTAAAAACACATTTATTGTGGATTGAATATAAAATTGGAATTCCTGATCTGTTTTTGTTCAGAGGATAGTTTGTACAATTTCTTGTTTAAATTGGATTAGTACCATGTTAATTTTGCATTGCCTCTGGTGAATAGCCACGGGGATGTAATCCATGCCAGTAATTTGTCACACCAAAGCCCTCTGGAGGACCATACAAAACATTTGTATCGTGCGGATTAGACGTTGAAAGCCCTATCGTAGATGGTTAATAAATGTTAATGACAAAACCCAGCTGGCAAGTTGTAGAAATGAGATCTAATGCTTTATGCCCATTGCCAAAGAAATGTTTAAACAGAGCTTTCCATTACTCAAAGGTGACCTAGTACAGTCAGTTTGTGAATTAAAAAAGCATAATCTACTAGCTAAGTATTTAGAAAAATTCTCTTTTCCTCTGCTTTGCCACCATAAAAGTTGCTGTTTCCAAATTATAAGATTTCTTTGTTCTTTGTTAAGTAAATCTACAGCTGTGACAGCATAAAAATAAGTGAAACACAAAATATGTTTTCTAACTTTGAAATTAAATAAATGGTACCCAGACATTCATTCTGTTTGTTATTGTGGGGTGAAGTGTAACACTGGTTATAAAAGGGCATACATTGTTGAAAACTTTAGAGGGAATTTAGTTTTCCCTTTTTACCCCCCACTGTAGTAGATTATGTAGAAATAGTTTTAATGAGTTGTCAAATTTTGTTGGGATTTTTTTAAATTGAAATATACCATTCAATTAATATATTAAGAAAATAAGCAAGGAATGTTTTCCCAGTGCCTGGTCTGTGATGGGGTATGTATGTCACTTCTTCAGTGCACTGAACAATCCTTTAGATGTCTAACAGAGTTAATGGGTGCCCTTTAGAATCTTATTAGTCTAGCTACATGTGAAGTAGGGGCAAACTTTTAATTTTTTAAAAAGTGAATCATTTGAAAGAAATAAGTAGTTTTACCTCTATAATGTAGAAAATTCAGCATTTCCATTATGTATGTGTGTGTCAAAGTATATTTTCTGAGAAAGAAAACAGTCCTGAAATTTTTGCATGTAGGTTCTTTGCCATATATGTTCACTATAGATCTGTTTAAAAACAAGCTGATATATTAAGTTTAAAAAAAAAACCACAGACTTCATTGGCTGACATGGGTGCTATCTTGTCCAGTCTCTTGCTTATCCACTGAGAGTAATTAATTTGATTAATTTATAAGTAATTTAGCCAAGGATGGGATATAAATCTTTGTTTGAGGGGGGAAAAAAAAAACGGTTGGAAAGCCAAGTCTTGGTTAAAAACTGTGTCTTGAAACCATCCAGGCCCTCCTACTGACTTGTCAGCTCTGGGTTATTTTCAGAAAACTTGACTTGAGTTCCTTAGCTTCAGCTATAAGTTTTTCCCACAGAGTTGCTTGATATCTGTGAGTAGGAGAGTGAGTAGTGGCCACTTTTTAGCTATTGTTTAGTCTAGTATATATGTATGTTTACATCTTCCTTCCAGATTTATAGGCGGCAATGGCAAAATAAAGATTGTGCTCCCTTGATGGAAGAGCTTTTTACCCAGAACACCTGGCAGTAGGGAGGATTTCTTTTGCTAGTTCTTAATTTTATTTCCTCTCTGTTATATTAGTATGAATTTTAAATCATTCCCAATAAGTTTTGGAGAAAGGTGAAAATTATTTAATTTTTAGGAAATCATTTTAAAATTAAGTATTTCATTTTGGGTTAGGCAAGAATCCTCAACCAATGACAAAATACATTTCCCAAGGATTAATAGAATTTATTACTAAGAACCAAACTAGTGGTTCAGTTCAGTAAGTATTTATTGAGTATCTTTCATTTGCATATCACCAGTGAGATGCATTTAGAAAGTGGGCAGTACAACAGAACGTATCCAGTTTTGTTGTGGCTTCTTTGTTGTCAGTTATGGGTTTGTAGAAAGGCAGAGCAATTTTACCCTTTTTTTTTTTGTAGTAGTAAAGTGCAGCTATTGTTAAGATATCCCACCTGCCTTTTCCCATATAACTATGTTCATACATTAGTATAATACACATTTTTACTTCCTATTATTATGAAAAGCATTATTACTTAAATTGGTTAAGTCTGCCTTTTGTAAACCACTTTAAGAATAATTTCACTTCAACAAACTTGTTAACTTATGAATTTCTAAAGTTAAGAAAGAGCAAGAAATTTTACTTTTGACATTAGGGCATTTCAACACTACTAAAATAAAGCTTGCTACAAGAAAGTTATATTGAGATTAAAGTGGTAATACGGTAGAGTTTTAGAAAGAACATCAGGCTGTAGTCATAACATGTGAGAATCCCAGCCCTGGCACTTATTAACTGTGTGATGTTGAAACGCCACTTAGCCACTCTGAGCCATTGTCCTAAGTCTATAAATTGGGAATAAAAATATTTATCCACTTCACAGAGCTGTGAAGAAAGTGAACTACAAAGAGCTTTAGAAAATGTGAGATTTTAATATGGAAGACATAAATTGAGTCATTTTAATTTCACGCACACTTATCCAGAACTGAAGTTCTCTCAAAATGTGAACTGAAATGTCTTGTCAAAAGAGTACGTTAAAAGTGATCATTTTTCAGTTTAATTTCTATTTGGTTTACTTAAGGACGATGTTAAAAATGTGGTTTCGTGGTCCACTTAAGTAAGTCATGTCATGATGCTGCTGTCAACGTCACTTCAAGAATCTTCATTTCATAAGCATCCTTTACTATGTTAGAGATTCCTTTACTAGATGGTTTTGGTGACTGACTTTAGCTAAAGAGTTTCACAGCATATTCTCACAAAGTCATACATTTTACCATCTTCCTGTCTCGTACAAGAGCTGGTAAAGAAGTTAAAAAAAATTTACAGCAGAACTGGTAAATCTGTTAACAGGAAGCAGGAATGTAATCTCATAGTCCAGTTTTTCCCATTGGCAATTAAAAAAAAATTTTTTTGCCTTTTGGAGGGCAATTGGGATTAAGTGACTTGCCCAAGGTCACACGGCTAGTTTTTTTTGTGTGGGTGTTAAGTGTCTGAGGCCGGACCCGAACTCAGGTCCTCCTGACTGTGGGGCTGGCGCTTTACTCACTGCACCACCTAGCCACTCCCAGTGGCAATTTTTTAGATGCTTAAGTATTTGAAATATATCAGTGTATGGGAATAGAAGTAGAAAAATGTTAAGAATAATACTAATAACAGGAAGTATGGACTTAAATGTATTTAATCTTTTTTAAATTCCACATCCCCCACCTGTAGCTCTCATAGTAAAAAGGAAATTACTTTTTTTTTATCTATAGTAGACCCCAAGAAGCATTTATAAGAATTTTCTCTGTGCTAGACTCTATGCTAAGCACTCCAGATTCAGTGAAAAGCAAAAACTTCCCTAGGCTTTGAGAGAAATCCTGAAATTATATTCTAATGGGGAAGACAATGTATAAACAACTCTAGGAATAAGATCTCTTCAGGATAAATTGGAGGTAGTCTCAGAGGGAAGGCATTAGCATGAAATAAAGGGAAATAGGGAAGGCATCTTAGAGAAAGTAGGATTTTAGCTGGTACAAAGGGGGACAGCCAGTAAAAAAAGCCTGGAACTGGGAGAAACACAAAGGAAGCGAGTGTTACTGGATCATAGAATATATGTGGAGGGGAGCAAAGTATCAGAAAACTGGGAAGTTAGGGAGGGGCCTTAAAAGCCAAACAGAAGATTTTATATTTGATCCTGGAGATAATGTGGAGTGACCAAAGTTTACTGAAAGGTGTGTGGGGGGGGGAGTAGAGGGCAGGGGCTGACCTGGGCTTTAGGAAGACCACTTTGGTGGCTGAATGGAGGACAGATGGAGTGGGGAAAGACTTGAGGCCAGGAGAGCAGCCAGCAGGCTGCCGCGGTCGTCTAGGCATGAGACGATGAGAGTCTTCATCAGGGCGCACGTCGGCAGGGGTGGGAGGGGGAGAGACTGACTTGGCGACTGGGTGGATGTGAGTGGGGAAAGAATGAGGATTTGCGGGTGACTGGCACGTAGGTTTCAGGCCTGCATGACCAGGAGGATAGTGGTGCCCTTGACTGATAGGGAAGCTAGAAAGAGGGGAGGCCTTTAGGAGAACGATAATGGGTTCAGTTTGGCACATGTTGAGATTCTGCTATTAGGTCTTTTATCTCAAAGAGGTCATTGATACTCAAGTCAAGAAGCATGTAAGTTCCAAGCACTATGCTAAGCTTTAGAGATACAGAGAAAAGGCTTTACGATCTCAGTGGAAAGAGGATGTACAAACCACTATGTACAAATGTGGCACAGAAAGGATAAAATAGAGCCTCAGAGGGGAGGCACTAGTGTTAAAGGGGGCCGAGAAAGGCACGCAAGGAAGGCAAGAGCTGGATAGGAAGAGGGAAAGAACTACAGGCATGGGGACAGCCAGTGAAAGATAGGCATCCTGGGTAGCAAAGAACATGGCGGGGAGTAGGCTCTGAGCAGACTAGAAAGATGGCAAGGAGCTAGGCTGTGACAGCTGCTTTCAAGGCCCAGAATAGGCTTTTGTATTTGATCCCGAAATTAACTTGGAGTTTATGGACTGGGGGGAAGGAGAAAAGGAAAGAGGAGTGACCTGCTCCACCTGGGTGCTTTAGAACATTCACTTGGACAGGTGAGTGATTGTAACCTGTATTGAAGTGGGGAGAGACTTGAAGCAGAAAGTTATTGCAGTAGTCCAGGTTAGAGGTGTGAATGCCTGAACAAGGGTGATGTTCGTGTGGGGGAAACAAGGGAAAATAGAGGAGACCTATGAAGGTAGAAATGAGGAGACTTGACACCAAATTGGATAAATGGTCTGAGCAGGAGTGTAGAATTGAGGATGACCCTGAGCAGATGGGAGTATCTTCACAGCAGTAGGTGAGTTTGGAAGAGGGAAAGTTTGGAGGGAAATTTGAGTTCTTTTTCAAACATCCTGAGTTTGAGATCTCTATTGAATTTGAAATATTAAAAAAAGATACGGTTTTTGATGCAGGATAAATTCAGAAGAGAGGTTAAGTCTGGATATATAGAATTAGGAATTCATTTGCATAAAGATAATAATTAAATCCAGGGTAGCTGATGACATCACCAAGTAGACAGAATAGCATGAAAAGAGAAGACCCAGGGAGTCCTCAAAGTGGGGATGAAAGTGCTTAAGATCAAAATTTATGATACTTACTATTCTGTGAATGAACTATCACTTCGGACTTTGTAGTGGAAGAGGGACAGCATCTGAAGGTAGATTTACATGTGGAATTATGAGATTCTTACTGAATCAAACTTTTCAAAATTCAGGAGTAATCATCAAGTATTTCTGAGTACCAGCTGAGGAAATGTGCTTTCTTTTGCATTAGGTAATGTAGACAGTGGTGCTGATGGCTTTTACTGTTTTTGATGTTCTTATACTGTCATTTCATAGAATTGTATTTATGAAGATTATATTGTAACTTCTATAATGAGAACATATAAATGGGCCTGCTGTTACTCTGACTCATTTGAGTAAATACTCAAATGAATATGTGATTTGATCAGCTCTGGAGTTTGTGCCAATGACACAAATCACAGCCCATCCCACGCTCTCTGCGCAGTTCTCATCCATGTTCTACCAAAAGTTTGCCACAGCAGGCCTGCAAGTGGGCTAGAATCCTTCCAACAGCCAGTGGGACACTCTAGCTGCCACAGATAACCAATATGGGGCTTACAACCCATCACAAATCCTATAATAACAGTCACCTATTTTTTCTGCTTAAAGAAATGACATTGTGGGTGGTTTGATCTTAAAGTGAGAGGGATGTACTATGTGAATTACAGAAAAAGAAACAGATTATAATGCCGAGTCAAAAACTAATTAAAATGTGTTTATTCTTTAATATTAAGTATTCAATAATCTTTTTAGCGTGAGCAAGAGAGTCAAATGGCCCGTCTTAAAAAACAACAGGAAGAGCTAGAACACATGAGATTGCGTTATCTGGCAGCAGAAGAGAAAGACACAATGAAGACTGAGCGACAAGAACTATTAGATATAAGAAATGAACTCAACAGGTATCGTGTAACTATTAACTCCTGAAATGAGAAACTGCTGATAAAGGGATACTTTATGCTAAAGTAACTTTGAATTACATAAATTATAAGCAATTTATATGATAAACAATTTTAAAAATGTCATGTATATCTCAACATTGGGTATGTTAATTGCTTCTTGACTATTTTTACTGTTAGCAAAGAAAGAAATAATAACTAAGAGTCATCATGAGTTCACTAAAGTGTGTCAAACTAACTTTATTTCCTTTCTTAATATGGCTACTAGCTAGGTAGCTAAGGGAATGCAATGGATATGATTTATCTTGATTTAATGTAATAAAGTATCTGATTATATCGTAGAAGACCAAGCTAAAGAAATATCTAACTTGATAGCACAGTTAGATGCATTCAAAGATGATTGGACACCCAGACCAAAAGAGTGATGATTAATAGGTAGGTAGATGTCAACCTGGGTGAAAGTTGATAGGGTAGTCAGCTTAGGGTAGACCATATAGCTTCTTAGCCCCGTCCTATGAAATATTTTTAACTGTAATTTGGAAGAAAAGATAGAGGACTGACTTGTCAAATTTGTAGCTAAAAACAACTGAAGATGACAGCAGAACTGAGATCTTAACACAGAATGTTAGGTGAAACCAACAAGATAAAGTTTAATAGGATATGTATAAATCATTCTTGTTTTTAGATTTTTTTCAAAAAGTTATTTAAATCCAGGAGAAGGGAGATCTGATCTTACAGCATTTCTTGTGAAAAAATAGTAATACTGCACAATACAGCTTTTTGTGTTGCCTTTATAAAAAAGTGAGAATTCATTATTGGGCTTCACTTATAATAATATACAGTCTGTATCAAAGGAGGGCAATAGATTCTGCCTGGGTCAGACTGCATGTATTGTGTCCATTATTTGAGTATTATATTTTAAGAGTTGGCAAGTTAGAGCATGTGCAGAGGAGAGCTACCAGTATAAGAATGGTCGGGAAAACATACAATTAGTTGAGGGATCTAGAGTTTTTTAGCCTAAGAAAAAGTGAATGGTGATGATAACTATCCTGAAATAACTGAGACAGGATAAGGATAGTGTAATAATAATGATGACAGCTAACATTTGTATAGCTCTTATTACGTGTCAGACATCATGCTAAGCTCTTTGCAATTAGTATCTCATTTGATTCTCACAACAATCCTGGAAGGTAGGTGCTGTTATTATCCCCATTTTACAGATGAGGAAACTGAGGCAAATAGAGGTTAGGTGACTTACCCAGGGTCACTCAGTCAGTAAATTTTGAATTCAGATCTTTCCTAACTCCGGGTCCAGTGCTCTACACACTTCACCACCCAGTTGCCTGTAGTAGACAAAGTGCTGGATTTTACAGAGGACCTCTGGAGTCAGGGAATTTCAGATCTTTTGCTTTCTGCATGACCTTGGGCAAGTCACTTCTCACTGGGCTTTGATTTCCTTATCTATAAAATGAAGGGGTTGAACTAAATAAACCTCAAGGTCCTTTGTAGCTCAAAATCTTTGATCCTCTGATGGATTATTATGTGGAGAATATAATACAGGTGTGATATGTTCCTCCATTGTGCCGACTTAGGACTGATATGTAGAGTAAGGATAAGAACTGTCCAAAAATTAAATGGACTGAAGCACTGACATCTCTGTCATTAGAAATATTCAAGCAGAAGGTATATAATTTTGTTACTATTTTCTAGGATCCCTCCCAACTTTTAAGAATTAATGATTGTAACATAAAGTTTAACTTACAGAAATAATGTAGCAGCAAGGCACTCCGTCACTTCTATTGAACATATGTATTAAATGCCTTCTGTGTACACAGTACTGTGCTAGATGCCAGGTGTACAAGGTACAGATGCCTGCTCTCAGGGTGGGGGGGAAGACAGGCATGAAAATACCTGTTACAATGAAAAGTGAGATCCAGGCAAAGGATCCACAAATTAGATAAGCCAAAGAGAGACCCTAACATTCCTTAACCTGCCCTTTTTTTCAGCCTTTGCTGACAGCTTGATTTAGCATGACTTGTTTTACTATCAAGTAATTTGGAATGTGGTTTCTAGATACCAAAGTAGAGAAGCGGCATCCTATCCAAGGGGAATTTGTTTCTGTTTTATCAGGTTAAGGAAGCAAGACTCAGAAGAGTTCCAGAATTCCAGAGAGATTGCAAGTGGAAAAAAGGAGAGCCCAGGCGGAAAAGCTTTAGAAGAAGACTTGGATGATTATCTGACTCGTCTAATAGAAGAAAGAGATACTTTGATGAGAACGGGTGTGTATAATCATGAGGATCGGATAATAAGTGAACTGGACCGTCAGATCAGAGAAGCTTTGGCCAAAAGCAGTACCAGTAATTAATAACATTTGGAAAATCTTTACTAAAGACTGAATCTGAGCTCTAATTTCATTGTAAAACTCTGAAGGCAGGAGAATGTTTTAAAAACTGTTTTCTTTTTTTCACATCCATGAAAAGATTTTTTTGTTATTATATAGTATTTATTTGGTTTTTATTTACTTTAAATCTATTCTACCTCTCCCACACTGGTTTTATTTGTAATTTCTTTTTATATACTCACTCACTAGGCAACTTTTCACTGTTTCTCATAATCTATCATTTGATGGCTAACTTTCAAAATAGCTTTTCACTAAATTTGTCTAGGGAAAGATGACTGCAGTAATTCCCAGTGACATAATTTTATACAGTGAGCCAAAAAAATATATGTTGCACTTTATAAATGCTGTGTCCTGTTACATGTAAATATCTTTAAGTTGAGACCAGTTGTAAATGTTACAAGTTTTATTTTATTCTTTTTAAACAGTGTGCCTTTTTTTTTCTGCGGATGTGTAACAGTTGCAGATAATGTCTTTAAGCAGGAAGTAGTATGTCCAATACAGAGAAGCCATGTTCAGAGAAGCCATGTTCAGTGATAGGCAGCAAAATAATAAATACCCAATCAGTCTATTTGTTTTAATACAGTTTAAAAGGTTTGGGGTTTTTTTAGTTGCGACATCCATTGAACTCATGTTCACATTTTTGAAGTATTTTATTCTTAACCTTTTAGAAAAACATCTTGATACTTGTTTTTTCTTCTAGTCTCATGTACAAGGTGGAGTTGTTTTCCCTTAGAATTAGAGATAAACCAGTATTATTTCAGTAATAGTGACATACTAGTGCAAATCCTTTTTTTCCTCAGTGGGGAAACACACTTTTTAAAGGCTTCAGCTGAAAAAATAAATGAATGAAAATTGATACTAATTTTCCCCCCTCCATTTTAGCCTTTTTTTATTTAAAGTAAATGAAAATAATTCATTGGACTTCTCAATAGTGCCAAGTCTGTAAAACTCTAAGTGTTTCTTTCTGTTGTTTTCTTCAGAGCCAAGCATTGTACTGATTCAGAACTCTGTAAGTTTCAGTTCCCAGAGTAACATTTTTCACCTCCTTTTTTCAACATATTTTATCAGTGTATTCAAAATTTTTATAGCAGAGTTAATTATTTAGGTCAGTTTTATGAATTCCAAAATGGAGTAATTTAAAAATTTTGATCCTTTGGGGAAGGATATTCTACTTATCAATAAACCCCATAAAGTCATTATGGAACATTTTTAAAATCAACCTAAACTTCTTTTGGGGGTGGGGGGGGCGTAGAAGAGTATAACGTCTTTAAAAAGATTATTACAATTTTTATTTTTCGGACAGAGTGCTAGTCGCCTTAAAACAACATGACAGTAAGTAAATGTAAAGGTATGATAATAATAATAAGGGGACGGTTGAATATATGAATCATAGGATTTTAAAATATTAATTATGGTTGCATATTTTCTCTGATTGATTTTATGCCACTTGAATGGAGTTGTAATCTTTTTGTGTGTTTGAGGGAAAACTTGTTTAAAATATTGTCATTATTTTCTTTCAGTTTTCTCTGTATGCTGAATGTGACAGTTTTCAAACACTAGAGGGGGCCTAAGGAAAAAAGGATATTGTAAAATGAGTGTGTGGTTTACTTTGCCTGAGGGGAAGTGCCGGGGAGGGGGGGGTTTCCTATGTAACTTAACAAATAAAATCAGAATTTTTAAGCACTTTTGAACTTTTAAGTAGTATATTTGTATCATTATGTGCCTTTTGCTTCTAGATAGTGTGGGTGACATATTCTTGGTAAGTTTAATTTTATGTCATCTTTGTGTAGTTATTTTTGTGTTTCTCTCAAATGCTTAGATTACAGATACCTTTAGTTATAATGGTGAGGGTCTGATATTTTAATATTTTTTGTGACCCTGTCAGCATCAGCCATTCAATATGCAAATAAGTCTTCTGAATTGTGGGTTATGCCTTTAATTGTAAGAAAACAAGATAGTAGGTAACAATCTCTTTAACTTTTAATGTGAAGTAAGATTAATTTAAAAAAAAATTCAACTGAAAATTAAAATTTGCTTTTTTGTTTTCTATAATTGGGGGATGGGGGAGAAATATTTACTTGTTTATCTGTATGTTTAGTTTGTGAAATAAATATAGGTGAATTAAGAGTTTACTTCATATATAAAATAGCAAAATATGGTGAAGATGTTCATTGTCATTTCAGATGAAAAGCAGGTAATTCCAGGGTGACATCCCTTGGTGGCCATGAGCCTTCAAGATTGGTCTTTGAAAGATGCTTCTCTGAAGTAAATTTATGGTATTTAGTAAAAATTACAAGTCACACTGTTGGTGTCTTATCATGGCAACACTTTTCCAACAAAAGTTTATCCTGAAGTATTTTAAAAGTAGCTAGGATAGGTGGTTCAGCATTTCCTTGCCAAAGTCGCCTAATCACTGTTATATTGAGATTGCAGGCTGGAATCTGTCTTGTTGACATCGTGTACAAATATAACATCCTTTTCTAGGCACTATGATGTCACCACCCCTCCATAGATGCTCTAACTCCATTGAAGTGTGTTAGTTCTTGGCATGTGGTTTTAAAGGAAGTAATATGCTTTAAGTTACATGCCAGTTCATGCTTTCATGCTAATATCTTACTTACTGTATTGATAACTGCTTCTAAAGTTTCTCCTTTTTGACTATGGAAATGCATCTTTAGCCTACTAATCAAGTGCTATAATAAAGATATTGTACTTCAAGTGGTACAGCATGGTGATAGTACCTTTCCTTCCAGGATCTAAACATTATTTAAAGACCAGCTAAATTGTACTATTTAATTCTGATACAAAAAGTAAATTGGATAATCTCTTGAATATTGGTGTTTGTCTCTTAGAAGACTTTTTCAATAAGTGCTCTAATTTTAAACATAGGAATTGGTAAGCTGTATCCCAGGGAATATTCATCCATCGCCTCACTTCAAAACTTGAATAAAATAATATAAATACAAAAAGAGATTTGTACAATGTTTACAGATCATTTCAACAAGGCTTTTTTAAACTTACTCTCTGGGAAGCATAGTTCTAGGTACAAAGACAAAAACTGCCCTTGTCCTTAAGGAATTTGCATTCTAACTAACCAAGCCTTCTCACCCTGAAAGATCACACAGTCACTGTACTCTCCCCTTCTAATTGCTCATTTCTGCCCAGAACCTCCATTTGTAAGGAAAGTACCCAGACCAGCCATATTCACTTATAAATGTTCTTTTTTGGGCTCAACTTCTGACTGTCTAGTATTTCTCTATCACAATTTGGCAGCCTTCTCATCTTGTAAGATTGTTCTGCCCCTCAACTCATTTAAATGGAGGTTCCAGACGGGACTGACTGATAATCTTCAAAATGGAGTGATTATGTATCTCTTTTAGGAGAGTCTACTGTCTTTTGATGATTGATGCTATCAGTACAATGATATCCGAAAATGGTAATCATCTCTCTTGTCTGCAAAACACATCCTGTTTCAATTCAGTTCAACAAGTATTTATTAAGCTCTTAATATGTATGTTTCAAACACAATGTTAGGCAGCAGTGATACAAAGATAAAAATTAAATATTCCAAGCCTTCAAAGACCTTACATTCTATTGAGCAGAAATAATTTGTACACAGATCAATATACACAAAGTAAATACAAAATAATATATAAAGGACAGGAAGGCACTAACAAATTAGGAGAATTGTTAAAGGTCCTTTAGGATGCAGCATTTGACCTTGTCCTTGAAGTCAAATGGGGATTCCGATCATTCAGCAAGCTTTTATTGAGTACTTGCTATGTATCAAAGCAACTCGGTGGCTTGAAGACCAGAGTTCTGGCTTCAGACACTGGATACAGTAAGACCTTGGGCAAGTGTAATGCGAATGTAAATTTTAAAGATCTTCCCTGCCCCTAGGCTAATGTGCACCTGAAGCCTAGGGTGGGAGGCTTGTTTTTCAGTAGATACTTTTTGATTGGCCAGTGGGTCAATAAGGTTGTTACATTCTCTGAGCCAGGAGAAGGCTATATAAGCCCTGATGTGTAGCTTTGTTTTGGGACTCACTTTGAGAAGTGTTCTGTGATTTGATCTGAATTCTGGGAAGCTGTTGTTGAGAGTCCCCTGGCTTTGAAAAACCCAGAATGTGGAAACCCAGATGTTGACTGGGTATGGATGTAATGGTTGGACAGTTTGGAAATCTGTCTACTTGATGTTTCTGTCTTGATAATTATGCCTGTATACTTTGAGGTTCAGGGTGCTGACCTTTTCTCCTGAACAAGGTAAACGATATATGTCTGACTGATTAAAGTAAGCTTGTTAACCCATTTTGAGTTGCTTTCCTTTAACAAAGCAGATCCAAGAACCTGTGGTAGCTGCAAACCCTGAGGACGCGCTTGGGGTGTTTGCTGCTACAACCTTGTTTGTTAGATTTGTTTCCACAGGCTTGGTACCCTCCATCTGTAGATGCCTGATAGCTTAAGCTGGATGTCACCCCCTGTCTGCAACTGTGATGTGTCACCCTTGGACCTGGCATCAAGCATATTAAGAACTGACCTCTCAAATGGGACCCCTTAGGACAGGGACAGTTCTACATCTGATTTCAGCAGCAAGTAGCCATAGAAGAAGAGATCTTCACCCCTTACCACAAGATTTTGGGGCCCCATTTGTTCGGGGTGGGGGGAATGATGGGGAGCTTGTGCTCAAGCCCCACCCTAAAATATGGTTTTCTGTGTTTATTGTGTGCTATTCTTGTTATATTGTTGTGAAATTTTGTTGACACCAGTTATTCCTACTGTATTTTTGCCAAGTAAGGGACATGAAAGATCTTGGGGCCGAATGTAAGGGTTATGGGATTTAAAGATCTTCCATGCCCCATGGACGTGCTGACATAGCAGGAAGGGGCAGAGCAAGAGAAAGCGAAAGCCAGGGAAAGCGAAAGCCGAGCTAGCGGTCCTGCGGTGGCTGGCGGTGGTTGCGACAGCTGCGGCAGCAGCAGAGGCAGCGGCAGCGTGAAGCCCTTTTTGAGTTAGGACTGCTAAGGACTTTCTGCTAAGGACTCCTGCTGAGGACTGCCAGGGGCCGGAGCTGCTGGGAGCGCGCTTCCCGGGCGCTGGGTGGTTGCTGTGCGTGGGGAGAGGAGGACCTTTGCCTGAGGTAGCCTGTTCTGTTTTAAAGGCTTGAGAATGTGGGTGCTTTCTACTTTATCTATCTGTGCCAATATCATAACTAATCTGATGGCTTTCACTTTCTGGTTTTGGGACTCAGTCTTTTGGTATCTTAATAAATTTTCTAGTTTATTTCCCCATATGGCAAACATGACGTATTTTGTGATGGATAATTATATCAGCATATTTGTAATCTCTATAGGCATTGTGAATATGGCATTGCTGATACAGCAAGTAAGTAAGTAAGTAAGACCTTAACCGCTGTTTGCTCTAATTCTACTGGAAGAGGAAATGGCAAACCACTCCAGTATCTTTGCCAGGAAAGCCCTGTGGACAGTATGGTCCATGGGGTCACAAAGAGTAGGGCATGACTGAACAACAGCATGTGCTAGGTACTGTGCTAAGAATTCAGGATTAAAAAAAAAGGCAAAAACATTAGTCCCTGCCCTCAAGAAATTTACATTCTAATGGGAAGATGCAAAGAGATGGATGCAAGATAAATACTGAATAGATGGATGACGAGAGGGGAAGTCTGTAACAGCTGGAAGAAGGTACAAGGAAAAGCCTGCAGAAGAAATATTTTAGCTGAATCTTGAAAAATATTCTAAGAGGTAGAAGTAAGGAGGGAGAACATTTCAGAAACAGGAGATAGCAAAGGCATGGTAACAGTTGAGTCATAGAGTTAATGTATAAGGAACAGCAAGTAAACT
Organism: Petaurus breviceps papuanus; assembly: GCF_028583685.1. NCBI lineage: Eukaryota > Metazoa > Chordata > Mammalia > Diprotodontia > Petauridae > Petaurus > Petaurus breviceps. Next base: position 3,240,836 of record NW_027185791.1, read on the forward strand.
GTTGTAATTGTGTCATAGAGTACATGGAAGGGAGTAGAGTCCAAGACTGGAAAAATAGAAAGGGGTCAAATGGTCACACAATTTAATTGCTGAATATTTTATATTTGGTACTGGAGGTAATAGGGAGCCACTGGAGTTGATTGACTGTGGGAGAGAGGTGTGTAACATGATCAGACCTACTCTTTCGGAAAATCATGTTGGCGGGTGTGTAGAGACCAGATTGCTTTTAGGAAGAGGATCCCTTAAACCGCTCTTGAGGTACAGAACAGTGTCTATAACCAATTGTAACTGGAAAGGTGCCATGGTCTCTTTAGAAACCTTAGTTGAGATGGTTGTTATGTAAACAACTATAAATTTTATTTTCACTACAATTAAGTGTAGCTGTTGATCAAGCAAGAAGCAAAGAATGAGACCTACTCAAATAAAAGGAAAAAATGAATAGACTTAGCTGGCAATAAAACTGAAGATTAGGGGGAAAATACTCTTGGAAAAATGGCTTCACACACATATGTGATTATATTGGAGTGTGATCACACTCCACATAACTGTTTATTCTTCCTATTTCACCATGAGGCAAGAGAGAGAACACAAGGAAGTCAAAGGGTACACAGCAGGGCACTTTTTATTGGACTAGGAAAGCTAGCTAAGGTTGTTGTCATTAGCACTGTCAGCCTAAGCAGAATGAATAGATTGTAGGTACAACGAAATCTAGAATCACATTCAGCACAGCAAGACATTCACATTATGAGAGATGTTTGGCAGTTGAACCCAACTGAGAGATCAGATTCATGTCATATGCTCCCTGAGCAGAATGGAAGATATTTAAGTTGTTTCTCTCTCTCAACATCTCTCTTTCCTCTCCCTCTCTCCCTTCTTCCTCTCCCTCTCCATCTCTCTCCTTTCTCCCTTCCTTTCTCCTAAGAGTGTACAGTTGAATTAAGGTAAGTAAAATGGGATTATGATGCAATTCCATTGTATGAACTAATATAATGATTCTTGTGCTAGATCAGAAAGAGTAGAATCACCTCTAATGTCATGACTTGAGAATTCAGATCAATTACTGAGGGTGTTTATTGTTTAGGAACTACAGTGTTATTGAGGAGACTGGCCAGTCCAGTAACTATATGGAGACTTGCTCAGTCTGCTTTGAGAAATATGTAATGGAGGAGTCTTTTCTTCCCTATTTCAGAGAAGGAACAGGCACCCTCTGCCTATATCCTGTTGGCTCACCGGGTGGTGACAAAAAGCCTTTTTAACTGAGTGTTGCATCAGAACTAAAAATGCATACAAAATGTTTAAATGGGCCAAGTCTTTCTTCCCTGTTGGTAGATGATAGAAGAATTGTGATCTAGTTGGTCACCTTGACATCATGTGTCCATGAAATATTTCTTCCTCCTCTGTTGTTTCTTTTTTCCTCATATAAGATACCTGAGTATTGGAAACCAAAGGGACCAGTTTATGAGCTTGTGAGTTTTGAAAGAATAGAAGGATCATCAGAGATCCAGGAACTGAAGCTAGTTAAAGAGTCATCTATCTGATAACTGCTTCAGTTAAGCTTACTTGGGAGCTAATCCTGAGGAACAGCCACCTGGACCCAACCCAGCTTCATTGTACCCAGCAGCTATGCTACACCCAGAAATAGATTCTGAACAGGGACTCCATGGGCCAAGAAGTAGAAATCATTGTAAGTTTTAGTCCATTCTTCACAGGGATTGAGTATGTAGAGGTAAGGATACTTCTGGTAGGGGATGTTGGTTTTAGTCTTTCCTATACCTTCTCAATAAATATCCTTTTATAAAAGGTAATTGATGTTCATTTGTTAATTGATGTCAGAGAGATATTAACTGGTCATTTGGTTTGGGGGAGAATACATCAGATGGGAGCTCATGAGCAAATGTATTCAAATACACTCCAACTCCTCGGGTTTTTCATAGAACTCTAAGGGAAGCAGTAGCTAGCTATGATCTGGGGATCCAGCCTGCCAGTATAAGTTGGGGTTGGGAGAGTGAAGCCCACAGTGTGAATTGAAGTAACATCCCATTTGTCACTTCAGTAAAGTCACCATTGCTCCTTTTCTACTAAACAATGAGCCATTTTTAATCACTTGGTGGCCAAAGATGTAAGCTGTTATCTTTGTTGACACTTGGCTCTGAAATACATAAGGCATTGTTTGAGAACTTAAAAAATATTTTATTTACCGCACCCAGAAGAGCTGTTTAAGACTCACTTGTGTTAGTCATAAAAGGCACCAAATGGTAATCTACCATTGTTAGAGATGTAACTGTAGACAGGCGGCTATATACTTAGATCCCATTTCATTTGCTTCTCCAGGGGGTTATATTAGTAGTGTTTTCATTAGAAATGTTTTTCCAGATGTCTGCTCTGCAGATATGAAGTCTCTCATGGAGTCAGGAGTTTGGCGCTCAGTTGAGAAGGGAAATTCTGCTTTGAAAGATTAATTTATGGAAAAATAATTTATTGGCTTTCTGATATATTAATGTACAGTAACCTCCTAGAGCTTTTTTCAGATAGTCAATTTATTCTTAAAGTACAGAAACTGTTCTGTATTTTAAAAGAATATTAAACCTGTCATTTATAATACAAGAGTATTAAAGTAGTGACCATTAATAATACATTTTTGGAAAAGTTTCACCCACAATTTGTAGAGAAATATTTTTCTTTTCACATGGACGGCATTTGTATGAAGCAAACCTTTTCATGATTAAAATATTAGTCGTGTGTGTGTGTAAACTGTCAAATATATAAACATTAGGATGGGTACTGATCATCCCCTTATCCCCAGTTTCTTAGATGAGATTAAAAGGTGGCTACAGCAGCCAAAATACTGCCACTAAATTATGCTTTAAACATTATTTAGCATTTGCTAAATGCCAGCCCATCATGGAAAGGTAGTCTTTTGAAGTGACAGTAAAACCACTGTTCAGTTTTCATTGAGTTCTTACTTTGTTTCTCCTCAGAAATCCTCTCTGAACTGTTAGATTTTGTTATTTTAAGTTCATCAGAGGTTCGTTTTATATTTCCAGCTGATGATCCTAGCACTGCTTGAAAACAGCATTATTATTTTTTAGAAATTTGTGATATTCAGAAGATCTTACCTAGAACCTAACCATCTATTCACTATATAAAAATTTACTAGTTTAACATTCATTGAGATTGTAGGTGACAACAGAGTGAAATGAATTGATGAATAATACTTCTGTCAAAGAAACTTCAATTCCTGGCCCAGACTGTCAAGTCATATCAATTTGGGGGGGGGGGCAGGGGGAATCTTGGTCTGTGACAAGTTTGTTGAGGTGAAAAATCATGATGTGTAAACACATCTTAAAGTTTAGATCTGAAATAGGAAAAAATTCATCTTGGAAGTCCCAATAAGATGGCCAAAGGCTAGATTTTGACTAAACCCAGCTAATTCTGCTAGAAATACCTAAAACAGCAATAGATGTGCTTAATAAAAGAATAATCACAAAGAAGGAAATGGAATTTGCATAGGAAAGCTAATACAAAGATGAAGAAATGAGTAAGAAAAAATCTACAATGCAATTATTTACAAAGTAAAATAAGGTGGGGAAATTTTGACAACTGAATAAGTCTATAGTACAATGGAACTGATCCAGTATTCTACAAATAGGAATTGATTTGTTGCAAAAATTTCCAGTGACTGGGAATCACATTAAGAGGTACAAAAGAAGATGTGGCATCTAAAATTGGAAGTAAGTTTGCTGAAGGAAGAATTCAATTTAAAAAGTTACAATGAAGAAACAATTATGGAAAATCTCGATAAATCAGTGAGCTCTTTTCAGGAGCAGAGTGATGCAAGAGGAACAAATAAATAAAAAAACTAAATTGACAAGAATGAACAGTGAGGCAAAATTTAAGATATGGAAGAAGTAGGAAAAGACTTCAGATCTGTATAAAGCAAAGTAACTCAACTGGAGGATAATACTTGAAGAAACAAGTCTGAATATCATTGATCCTCCAAACCAGTATGAAGACCAGTCTTACTATCATTTTCTGGGAATTTAGATTAAGAACTTCCCAGAAGTATTAACAAGTTATTAACCAGTCAACAAGTACATAAGTATCTGCTACATGATAGGTATATGTTCTGGGGATATAAAGATTAAAAAGAAAAGAATCTGCTCTCAAGGAGCTTACAGTATACTGGAGGAAGCAGCATGTATCTTGTATACAGAATAAATATACAATAAACAACTAAGTAGTGGTTGAAGGTTTTGGCCAGGAGTGGGGAACCTGCAGCCTTGAGACTACATGTGACCCTCTTGGTCGTCAAGTAAAACCCTTTGACGGAATCCAAACTTCACAGAACAAATAACCTTAAAAAAGGATTTGTTCTGTAAAACCTGGACTCAAAGGGCCATACCCTAGGACCTAGAAGGCCAGTTGTGGCCTTGAGGTCACAGGTTCCCCACCCCCCTGGCTTTGGCATTTAGGGGAATCAAGGGCTTCATGTGGTGCTTGAGCTGCATCTTGAAGGAGAGGTAGTGTGATATTGTGGAGAAGTGAGTAAAGGGCTAGCCCTGGGGTTAGGAAAACTTGGTTTAAAACCCTTTTTCTATCCCTGTGTCCTAGCTGTGTGACCATAGGCAAGTCACTTAATCTTTCAGGGCTCTAGGTAGGCATCTTTGTATGACTACAAGTAAGTTACAGGTAAGTTGCTGATTTGTGTTAATGGAGCAAGTTTTCAAAGTAGTTCTGTATATCAGTGAAATAATGTCTTGATAAGGAAGGAAGAGGAGAGGAAGTGAAGGAAGTAATAGAAGAAAATGAAAGTAAAGTGCAAATGAGTAGAATCCACAGAACCCTGACAATTAAGCATTAAGTTTACTTCACCCAGAAATGTAGTCCCAAGGTTTCAGCACTTCGGTGTCAAAGACAAGCTTTTTGGAGAAAGCAACCCGCATATTTATGAGAAAACACCTATTTGAATTACAGAAGACTGTTCAAAACTGAGAAATGGAAGAAGAGAATGTAACACAATCTACAAAGAAGGATATGAAATTTACATTTGTCCCCAAATTCGGCTTTCTTCATCTCTATTCCTAAGAAGGAGATACTTCCTCCACCACCACCACCACCACCACTCAATATTTTTTTAATACTGATTTCAAGGGATAATTCAGGCAACATCAAAGGTTTCCATTTGACCTTACCCACAATGTCCAGCATACAAATTGCCATAAGTTCCTTTACAGGTACTGACTCTGAAGAACTCATCATAAACATTTCTACAATGCTACTTGTCTACCACTAAGGTGGGGTAGCCCACCTCAAATGGAGCATCTTCTAAACATCACCACTGGGCTCCTTTCGTTGGTTTTCTCCATATCCCCTGTCCTCACCCCGCCCCCACACTGACACAATCCTCATTGTAAACGGAGATTTCCCTGTGAATCAGGGCATCTATTAAGGGTTTCTTGATATAATTGTAACCTGCTGCCAATGACTAGCAGATAGATCGAGTGTCCCCTGCAAGCCATGTTGATTAGGTCCCACTGTCTCTGGTTTTCTCAAAGTCTTCATGTTAGAGCAACCTGAACTTTGGGAAGATCCTGGACCCCTGCCCCTGCCTGTGCTTATTTAAGAAGTCCTTCAAGTCAGGACACAAAGATTTTCAATGGCTCAAAATGGCCATATAGTGTGGCATGTTCTTCCAGGTATGTCCTAAATTTGAGCGGGGCTGGATATCATAATGTTTGTAAGACAGAACTCTTCCTAGGTTTCTCATTACGGTTGAAGGCACCATCATCCTTCCTATCAGACATTCACAATAATAATGATAAATAAAGACAATTTCACTTTCCCCATAAAGTTCTACCCCTTGGTCCCCCAACCCTTTAAGGAGGACTTGTCTGAATCATCCTGGGGGGAAAAGAAAACTCACGACCTAAGTATAATCTTCAATTCTTTACTCTTGCCCTCCATCTGATATCCAATCAGTTGCAAAGTCCCATCAATCCTACCTCCGCGTCTCTCATATACCCTTTCTGTTCCCCACCCTACTTGGTACAGGCCTTATATCTGGGCTATTGCAATACCTTGCTGGTTGGTCTCCCTGTCTCGAGTGTGTCTATTCTACTGTATGCTCCAGTTAGCTGTCAAGCTGACCTTCCTAAAGTCCAAATCTGACAGAATATATAATCCTCTGCTTGGCTTTTAAAAAGTCCTTTATTATCTGGTCCCTTCCTACCTTTCCAGTCTTCTCACACCCTACTCCCCTCTGATCCAGAGGCTGTGATTTCCTGCCAATTCCTCACATATTACATTCCATCTTCCCCTGTCCCCCACCCCCCCAACACACACACATTGGCCATTTTTCACTGGCTATCCCCTAGGCTCGGCATGCTCCTTTTTTTTCTTTTTTCTTTTTGAAGGGGGTAAGGTAGGGCAATTGGGGTTGTGAAGGTCACATGGCTAGTAAGTGTTAAGTGTCTGAGGCCAAATTTGAACTCGGGTCCTCCTGATTCCAGGGCTGGTGCTGTAGTCACTGTGCCACCTAGCTGCCCCATGTTCTTCTTATCCCTACCTCTTGGTTTCCTTCAGGTGTCAACTTAAAGTCCCACTTCTGCTTGGAAACCTTTCCCTTTTAATCAGTGCCTTTTCTCTGAGATTATCTCTTTATCTCATATATATCTTGCTTGTTCAAGTATTTGCATGTTGTCTCTCCAATTAGTCAAAGAACAAGAATTGGTTTATTTTGTCTTTGTATTCAGAGTACTTGTATAGTAGCTGACGACATAGTAGGTGTTTAATATATGGTTCTTGACTTGCCAGAACATAGACTACTTTATGGATCCCTTTTTCTTGTGCCATTGCCTATGATCAGGGAAATCATTTTTACTGTGAAATTGATCTAGGATTGGATCTGCTTACATCACACATTTGCTGGGTTTTCCACTTCCCCTATCACTGTCAGGAGCTACCTTTTCTTGAAAAATGGAGTGGACTTTTGAAGCATCAACTTCATTATCATACCCCCAATTATTAGGATGGGGTGCCCCCTTCCCTTTCCAGAAGCTCTGTCTATGACAAATTGGCAGTACTCTGGAAAGAGGAAGAGCTCTCTGTTCTATTAATTCTGTGGATCTAGCCTACAGGAAGATTTACCTGATAAGAATTGACAACTTTTAGGTGTATCTCAACTGACCTCTTCTAGTACTCTATTCCATATTCTGAATGGACCTTGGGTTTTTTTGTTTTGCCCACCAGAAGGTTCTATACATTCAGGTGCTCTAACTGGCATTTCTCTTTTCCCCTGGGATGATGAACAAGTCCTTCTTATAAAGAGTTTGAGAATCAAGTGAGAGCTGGGGCTTTCTGATACTATGGGATAAATGAAATTGTTTTTTTATAGTGATAAGTGATGGTGAGATGATGATGATGATGATGATGATGATGATGATGATGATGATGATGATGATGATGATGATGATGGATGAATGAATGAATGTGTATTCACCTAGGAGAAAGGGAATCTTTTAGCTTATTTGGTAGAAATCTTGAGTCACTGGATAAAGGTGAGAGAAATGTTCACACACGGCTTGATGGGAAAGGGGACAACTCTTTAGTAAAAGCCTTCAAACGGTCAAGGATTTGTTGATTATCCACCTGATTGGCAGTGGTTCACCAGAGAGAGTGTGATTTTGGTTGGAAATACTGATTTGTTGGAGGCAACTAGATGGTACAGTGCATAGAGTGCTAATCCTGAAGTTAGGAAAACCTTTTAAATCTAGCTTTACTAGTTTTGTGACCCTGGATATGTCATTTGTATGCCTCAATTTCCTACTGTAAAATTGGGATAATAATGGCACTGCTTCCCAGGGTTACTGTGAGGATCAAATGAGATATTTATAAAACATTTAATGCAGTGACTGGCACATAGTAGGACCTTAATAAATGCTTGTTTTCTTAACCTTCTCTTCCCTGGTGGTACAGAATAAGTCTTGGTATCAACTCAAAACTGAATACAGGTCACGTGCAGAGAAATTATGCCCACTTTCCTTCCTTGGTATTGATGACTGTGATTTATAATGGGGATTAGTGACTGTAGGAAGCATCATCTTTGGTGCTGCTATCATTGGTATTATTCCTGTTCATCAGTTTTTAATTGAGACCTCCTATGAAACTGCCTATGAATGAACTGATAGTTGTGTCCCACTACCTGGACTATATTGTTCAAAGACTTTTACATTGGATTTTTAAAATCTCTAAAAATGAATCATCCTTTGGGGAAAAGAAAACTCACAACCTAAGTATAATCTTCAATTCTTTACTCTCTTTGATTTATGTTAAGTTCTTGATTTATATTAAGTTCTTCTTCTATCACGGCCTATACTAGACTTCTTGTGTCATTGATGTCAGAATTGCTTCTTAATTGGGTTTAAGTTTATTTAAGTAATAGAAGATCACAATGAAGATTTTTGAGACTTAGTGAAGTGTGGATACAGTAGGATGATCACTTGCTTTGTTTTCTTTTAAGGAAGCAAAGAGGCTGACCTTTGGGTTTGATTGGTCCATAGGTATAGGGCTTGAACCATTAGAGTGACCTCCTTGTTACTTGAGGCATAAAGAACCAAGTCAATGGGGACTTAATGTTTCTGAGGATTTGGTTGAATTCCCACTGCCCTTTTGGATATCTTTCTGATATATCATTTTTGTACTGGCAAATGAGGCAAAAATTGTGCTCTTTTAATCTTATTCTAGGTAAATGTATTTCTATTGGTTTTTATGGTCCATGAGGGTTTCAATGCATTCCACTCTGGAGCCTGAATCACTAAGTTGCTTGATTTAGGCATTGCTCAAAAAAGCCTGTGAAAAGACCTGGAGAAGGAAGTAGCTCAAATATCACATATGGGGAATATTAAATATGCCAGTTTGGTTGGACTATAGAATGCATGAGGGAGAGTAATGTGAAATCAGTCTGGAAAATATAGAAAGGAGCCAGACTGAGAAAGACTTTAAGGTTAAAAAAAAAGGATTTTGTTTTTTATTCTAGAGACATTAAGGAGCCACTGAAGCTTCTTAAGAAATAGAGTAACATGGTCAAATGATCTGTGCTTTAGCAATGTTAGTCTGGCAGTTACACAAAAGATAGATTAAAGAGGGAGAATCTGGATTTGGGGAAATCGATGAGGCTACTGCAATAGTCTAGAAAAAAATATGAGCTTGGAAAAATACAAAACATCTCTCATAAATGTGTAGCATGCAAAATGTATGGGGAATTAACACAAACCTGTAAGATCAAAAAATTTTTTCCAGATAAACAAATGGCCAAAGGCTATGAATAAACATTTTCAAAAAAGGAACACAAGCTATCAATGACTGTCCATTTAAATTCACCAGAATCTCTCTTTGTGGTGGCAAAGAACTGGAAATTATAGGGATGCCGTGCCCATGAGTTGGGAAATGACTGAACAAGTTGCGGTGTAGGGTTGTGATGGAATACTAACTACTGTGCTGTAAGAAATGATGAGCTCAGTGATTTTAGAAAGGTATGGGAAGACTTGCACAAGATGACAAGGGACAAAGTGAGCAGAACCAAGAGAACGTTGTATACCATGAGAAATATTGTTTTAAGAACAACTTTGAGTGACTGAGTCATTTCGACTACCATAAATATACAAATTAAAAATAACGGACATTCAGAGAAAGAACTGATAAATAGAATATTTTACGTATATGTGTATGCATGTACATACACACAGACACATGTGTGTGCATGTGTATACACCTATTTGTATTTAATGATAAGCATCTCTGGGGATGGGGGAGAAAAAAAGGAAAAAAGTTTACACGATAACTTTGTTGTATATTTGGAGGGAATAGCAAGTTTTACATGGTAGATTTGCAGTTTCATGTACAATGATCTTTTTTTATTGTACTGTGTTAATGGAAATGCTTATTTTGTTCCATGAATTGAAAAAAAATACTTTTTAAAATTCCCCAAATTGCTAATAACCAGAAAAATGCAAAGTAAAGCAATTTGAAAATATCACCTCATGCTCATCAATTTAGCAAAGATGGTAAAAGATGGAAAAAACTAATATTGGCATGGATGCAGGAAAACAAAAATATTAATTCATTGCTGGTGTTGCTTTGAACTGACCCCATCATTTTAAAAAACAATTTGGAATTATATGACAGAAAAGGTTACTAAATTGTTCATACATATCCTTTGAATCTTCCCTTTCATCCTTTTCCCCTTGTGGGCAGTGTACCATTAACAATGAAGAATGGAGGGTCTCATTTCTAGGATGTATGAAGAACAGAGAATTTTGTAGTTATTTCCACAGAATTCATTGTTTATATTTTTGGCACAACACAAAAAAAACTAGCCGTGTAACCTTGGGCAAGTTACTTAACCCCAGTTGCCCTCCAAAAAAAAAAGGCAAAAAAAAAAAGATTTAAGAGAAAGTCTAGAGGAACATATTCAAAAGATTGGACTTATATCAGGAATGTACTATTGGTTCAATATTAAGGAAACTAGGACTCCTAGGTTGCAAGTGCAATAAGATGGACATTTTCTCTAGATCTAGACATTTTCTCTGATCTCCACTGCCTCTCAAAACTAAAAAATATATGCACCAAAGATAAAGCAACTTCAGCTGTCTCCATAGTTTATGACACCCAGAATCTGAAAGAAGGATTAAAAAAAACCCAACATATGAACTGATGCTCACTGATCCTAAACACACTCATACCTCCCATGCTACTGGCAGTGAAACTGCGCTAGCAGACTTAAGAACATGACACAGACTTATAACAAAAGCCATGCTCACACCTTGATACCCCCTCCCTCTTTTCAGTGCTGTGGAAACCCTGACCCAGGGCTGCAAAGATTTGTCCTGCCTGTGACAAACATGCAGTGAGGTTTCAGTCTTTCTGGTACAAAAACCTGTCAGGGGTCGCAACCCCATAATATCAATGCTGAAAATCTCTGAATTGCTAGTGTGGTGCCAAAGAAAGAACTAAGAAACTAAGAGAATGGAACAGGCCATCATGACAGGAAACTGTGTGTGGGAGGTAGGGGGGTAGATGTGCAGTATCCATTAAACCTGAGAAAAAGAGTATAACATATAGCTATGGCCAATTCTGACCACCCCAAAATCACTTGGGGTGGATGAGTGGAGGCTGTGATGCTTTGGGATCCAGCCCCTAAAGAAACCACAGAGGGGAAAGAGTCAGAGAATGAGTGATAGAGGAAAATGAAAGGGCAGTGGGGGGACTGAAATTACCAAAGATTTTGAGAAGACCCAAAGATGTTGAATATAGGAAGATAAATCAATAGGGAAAACAGAACAACAGAAGAAAATATGACTTCTAGATGTAGTAAATGAGTTCAGGCACTTATAAATAGATACTAAGAAAACAAAGGAAAATGATCCAGCTCTTAATGAGACAGAGTACCCTGTGGAATGTAAAGAGAGCATAGAATCACAACATGCTTTTCCTGAGTGATTCAAAAGAGAAATGAGAAGTATGAAAACAGAATTCATGATCTGACCAACAAAAATAAAGCACTTTGTAGCATTTGGAAAACAATTTCCCTTTCTGTTATTGCTTCTTATGTTTTGTTATTATTACATAGAAACATTGGTTTTTAAAGATTTACTCTGAAGCCTGAAACTTTACTTAGGCTATTAATTATCTTAATTAGTGTTTTTGATGACTCTTTAAGATTTTCTAAGTAAACCATCATATCACCAACAAACAGAGATAATTTTGTCTCCTTTTTACCTATTTTTATTCTTTTAATTTCTGCCTCTTATTGCTGTTGCTGCATTTCTAGAAATATATAAAATACTAGTGGGGAAAGTAAGCATACTTGCTTCACTCCTGAATTTATTGGGAAAGATTCCAGTGTATCATGATTGCATATGTTGTTTGATTTTTTTGTTTTGTTTTGTTTTGAAATACATTTATTTATTTTTAGTTTTCAACATTCATTTCCACAAGATTTTGAGTTATAAATTTTTCTCCCCATCTTTCCCCTACCCCCACCACAAAATAGCAATCCTACTGAATATCCCTTCTTCCAATCTGTTTTCTCTCATATCTTCCCCCGTTATCCCCCTAGATTTCTAGAAGAGCAAGATGGATTTTTATACCCCAGTGCCTGTGTATCTTATTTCCCAGTTGCATGTAAAAAACAATTTTTTTAAACATTTGTTTTTAAAACTTTTGAGTTCCAGATTTTTTCCCTTCTTCCCTCCTCACTCACCCCTACTGGGAAGATAAGCAATTCAATATAGGTTGTACATGTGTAGTTACCCAAATCATTTCCATAGTGGTTAAATTGTGAAAGACTAACTATATTTCCCTCTCTCCCATCCTGCCCCCCACTTATCCTATTTTCTACTTTGACCCTATTCCTTTTCAAAAATGTTTGCTTCTAACTACCCTCTCCCCCAATCTGTCCCCCCTTCTATCCTCCCCACTCTTGTCCCCTACCCCCCTATTTTCCTGTAGGCTAAGATACCCAATTGAGTGTGTATATTATTCCCTCCTTAAGTAAAATTCAATGAGGATAAGGTTGACCCATTGCCTTTCACCTTCCTGCTTTTCCCCTCCATTGTAACAGTTTTCTCTTGCCTCTTTTATATGAGATAATTTACCCTAATCTATTTCTCCCTTTCTCCTCCCTATAAATTCCTCTCTCGCTTCTTAAATTTATGTTTTAGCTACCATCCCTTCATATTCAACTCATCCTGTGCTCTCTGTCTATGTATACATGAACATACATATGTCTACATTCACATATATATTTATATACACATACACCTTCCTATACATACATATATATGTGTGTATACATATGTATGCATATATATTCCCTTCAACTATCTTCATACTGAGAAAAGTCTTATGAGTTACAGTTTCATTTTTCCATGTAGGAATGTAAATAGTTCAACTTTAGTAAGTTCCTTATGATTTCTTTTTTCCTATTTACCTTCTCATGCTTCTTGCATTTGAAAGTCAAGTTTTCTGTTCAGCTCAGGTTTTTTCATCAAGAATGCTTGAAAATCCTCTATTTCATTGAATGACCATAGTTGCCCCTGTAGCATTATACTCAGTTTTTCTGGGTAGGTGATTCTTGGTTTTAGTCTTAGCTCCTTTGATCTCTAGAATATTATATTTAGGCCCTTCAATCCCTTAATGCAGAAGCTGCTAGGTTTTGTGTTATCCTGATTGTGTTTCCACAATGCTCAAATCATTTCTTCCTGACTGCTTGCAGTATTTTCTCCTTGACCTGGGAACTCTGGAATTTGGCTATAATATTCCTAGGAGTTTTCTTTTGGGGATCTTTTTCAAGATGTGATAGGTGAATTCTTTCAATTTCTATTTTGCCCTCTGGTTCTAGAATATCAGGGCAATTTTGCTTGACAATTTCTTGAAAGATGGTGTCTAGGCTCTTTTTTTTTTATCATGGCTTTCAGGTAGTCCAATAATTTTTAAATGATTTCTCCTGGATCTATTTTCCAGGTCAGTGGTTTTTCCAATGAGATATTTCATATTGCCTTCTATTTTTTCAATTGTTTGGATCTCTTTTATAGTATCTTGATTTCTCAAAGTCATTAACTTCCATTTGCTCCAATCTAATTTTGAAGGAGTTATTCTCTTCAGTGACTTTTTGAAATTCCTTTTCCATCTGGCCAATTTGACTTTTTAAGGCATTCTTCTCACTGGCTTTTGGGCCTCTTTTGCCATTTGAGTTAGTCTATTTTTTAAGGTTTTAATTTCTTCAGTGTATTTTTGGGTCTCCTTTAGCAGGCTGCTAACTCACTTTTCCTGATTTTTCTGTATTATTCTCATTTCTCTTCCCAATTTTTCCTCCACTTCTCTTACTTGATTTTCAAAATCCTTCTTGAGCTCTTCCATGGCCTATAATCAGTTCATATTTTTCTTGGAGACTTTTGATTCAGGAGTTCTGACTTTGCTGTCTTCCTCCTGCTCCATGCCTTCATCCTTTTTTGTCCCCCAAAAAGGATTCTATGGTCTGTTTGTGCTTCCTCTGCTTGCTCATATTGCCAGCCAATTACTTGACTTTTGAGCTTCTTGGGAAAGTGGAACTCTGCTTCCAGAATGGAGAGAGCTTTGTCCCAAATCACTGGGATTTTCACAGCTGCCAGAGCTATTGGGGGGCACCCTCTCTACAGCCCCCATAAATTCTGTCTCACTGGCCACATACCACAGGACCACCACCCAAGATCATGATCCAGATCCAAGTAGGTTAAAGCAAGAACAATTACCCTCTGAGTGATTGCTTGGTCCCCCTAAGATCTGCATGCCAGGAGCTCCTGAGGCAGTCATGTGGCACAGCCACCCCACCTCCACTGCTTCTTGCTCTGGGGGCAGCAGCCAGACTGCTCTTCTGTCCACCTATGTTCCAACAGAGTTTCACACCAACCTTTTACTTTTTCTTTGGCGTTTATGGGTTGAGAAGTCTGGAAATCGCTACAGCTGCTGGTGATTCACTCTCCTGAAGTCTGCTCTAACCACGCTGGTCAGGGCCACCCTGGGACTGGAACAGTGTGGCTCACATGGGACTGCACTCAGCTCCAAGCTCAGTGTGATAAACCCTTCCTGCCTGCCTTCCAGGCTTCCTGTAGTGGGAGATTTGTTTCTCAGTTACTTTGTAGGTTCTGTAGCTTTAAAGTTTATTTAGAGTCATTTTTTTTACATTTATTGGAAGTGGTTGGAGCGGGAGCTCATGCCAAGTTGGTGCTTCTACTCCATCTTGGTTCTGCCCCTATTGCTTGTTTTTTTATTTTTGATAGATGCTTTTATGATATTAAAATAAGTCCCTTTATGCTCATACTTTGTAGAGATTTTTTACATAAAAGTGTTGTACTTTGTCAGAAGTTTTTTTCTGCATCTATTGAAATGATCTTTGGATGTTTTACGATTAATTATGTTGATTGTTTTCTTAATGTTGAAATATCCTTGCATCCCTGGTATAAATCCCACTTGATCATAATGAGTGATTTCTTGGATAAATTACTGTAGTCTGCTTGATAAGATTTTCTTTAAAAGTTTTCACTCAATATTCATTAATGATGTTGACCTATAGTTTTCTGATCGTTATCTTTCCCTGGTTTGCATATTAGGACTATATTTGTGTCATAAAAGGATTCTGCTAGAATTCTTTCTTAATTTTTGAGTATAATTTTTTGAAATATGAGCACTAAATATCCTTTAAAAGTTTGATAGAATTCTCCTGTAAATCCATAAAGACAAGAAGTTTTTTTTTCCTTTTGTAGTTCCTTTACAATAGTTCCTTTTTTGAGATTGAGTTATTTAGGATCTCTATCTTGTCTCCTGAAAGTTTGGGTATCTTCTGTTTTTGAAGATATGCCTTGTGTCCTTTGTGTTCTCAGTTTTCTTAGCATATAACCATGCATAGTATGTTCTGATTATTCTTTTCATTTCTTCTAGTTTTACTGTGATTTCACTTTGCTCAGTTGCTCTTTGTGTTGATTAGATTTTCTACTCTTTTTTAAAAAATTCAAATTATCTAAGGTCTTATCAACTTTATTAGTCTTTTCAAAGAACCAGGCATTTTAGATTATCATTGCTATGTTGCCTCGAGTAGTACCTGTCATATAGTAGGTACTTAATACATCTTTGTTGAATGATTAATTTTCACCACTATTATTTGTAACAGTTCTAGAAAAAAATACCAGGTATAGCAACAAGGCAAAAAGAAATTGAGATAGTGTGGGGTGGCTAGGTGGTGCAGTGAGTAGAGTGCTGACCCTGGAGTCATAAGGACCCGAGTTCTGTTCCGGCCTTAGACACTTAACACCCAAACACACACACACACACACACACACACACACACACACACACACACAAAACAAAACTAGCCATGTAACCTTGGGCAAGTTACTTAACCCCAATTGCCTCCAAAAAATAAAAATTGAGATAGTAAGCCTAGACAAAGAAGGAACAAAATTATTTCTATTTTATAACAACAACAAAGATGGCTAACATTTATGTAGGACCTACAATATTATAAGTATTGTGCTATGAGATTTACAATTAATGTCTCATTTAATCCTTGTAATATTCCTGTCAGGTAGGTGCTATTATTATCCCCATTATACAAATGAGGAAACTGAGGCAAGCAGATATTAAGGTAATTGTCTAGAGTCACACAGATAGTCAGATTCTGAGATCAGATTTTAACTCAGATCTTGACTCCAGGCTTGGCACCCTATATGCAGCACCAGCAGGTGTAATGTAATACCAAGCAAAGGCAACTTCCCAGGTTCAAAATACCAGCATAGGTGCTCTCTATTTTATTTAGTGACAAACCAAGAACAGAGAAGATCAAAACATGACATCATTCAAAATACAGTATTTACTAAGTATGATTAAATAATCTCCAAGTACTACCCCACCCCAGGACTTTCCAATCATTCAATCAATTACAAAGTCCCTGTTCTAAATACTACTCCACCCCTAGGCTATACCTTCTTTTGGTCCACCACAAAACCCCTCTTCTCAAATGGAGATTAGTTTCCAAACATAAGTAAAATACATTCATTTGCTCAACCATAGAACACAAAAAGGTCAAAAGTTCCCCACCCCTGGATCACAATTGAATCTACCCCAGAGTTACATCAAGTTTAAACACAGCACTTAATACCCAAATGGAGGTCTTTTCTTCATCTTGACACGAGGCAAGTTCTCAGCAATCTTAGTTCCTGGGGAGACAAGGCTTAGCAAGGCCATAAGATACATTGCCAGTCCCTTCATGAATTTATCCTCTGTCTGTAGAACAGTCCTAGAACCCCTGAACACATTAGCAAAGCCCTCTCCCAGGATTTCTGTAAACATACAACAAGAAAATCCTTCTTCAGGGCTTCTGAACCAACAGAAAGGCTCCCAGACCCCTGCAACAACAGCACTGTCCTTCACCAGTGGACAGTATTCATTCTGTCTGCCGGACAGTCTCCAGACCCCTGCAACAACAGTACTGTCCCTCACCAGTGGACAGTATTCACTCTCAGTACTGTCCCTCACCAGTGGACAGTATTCACTCTCTGTCTGCAGGACAGTCTCAGGCCTTCTTAACCAAATGCCAGGTTCCAGGACTTCTTCAACAGGACAGTCTTTCACCAGTGGACAAATCTGGCAAAATAACATCAAAACAGACAGACAAAGTACCAGCAAAACAGCCATGTCTCCTCAGTCCTTGGCAGCTCAGGGGGCAGGTCTCAAAAGTCCAGGGCAATTCAAAGCGGCCACCAGCAATCTCTTAGTCTCTCTCCCTCCACGAGGTGCTGCTTCCAAAAAGAACTTCCGCCTCTCTCTTGTCTCTCCAAATCTACATCACCAGCTCCTCCCACTTCAGGACTTTCTTTTCACATCAACAAGCCCATCCCACAGGTGGGATTAACAAACTCTGGGTTTTAATACAATCAATTTGAAAACCAAGCCAATACAGGGGAATCTTTAATTGCCATTACTATCACAGCAGGCTGATACTATATGTTGATTTACTTGGAAATCTTTGAGAGTCAGCTAAAAATTAGTTGAAACAGTAACTACAGTAAAGTAGCAGTATATAACATAACACAAATTATCAGTTTTTCTGTATATTACTAACAAAACTCAGTAGGAAGAGATAGAAATAAATGTGTTCAGAATGTTTGAAATAGCTGGGAATCTACTTACCAAGGCACACGTAGGACTTAAAGGCACACAACTACAAAACACTTTTTTTTATAGAATTAAAAGAAGAATTAAATAATTGGAAAGATCAATTATTCATTCAAATTCAAAAGATCAATCATTCATTCAAAGAGGGCAACCTAAAACTCTTAGTGCAGGGTTAAGCTTTAATAACTCTGTATTAAGTTTAATTAAATAGCTCTAATAACTTAAAGCTACACTAAGACATTTGGGACATCTTGTAAAATAAGAATTATATCATTAAATAAATGTATAACATAGTGACATATCAATGAAACCACCAATGGTTTACTTTCTAGAACTAGACAGAATCCTCATAAAATGTGTCTGGAGGAACAAAGGGTCAAGAGTCTCAAATAATGAAAAAATATAGAGATGAAGGGGGCCTCATATTACCAAACCCCCAACTATACTCAAGAGCGATATTTATCAAAGGTATTTGCTACTATTAAAAACATAAAAATTGGTCAGTGGAACAAATTAGGTAAACAGTACTCAGAAAGCCATTGAACATGGTAGCACAGTATTCAAGAGACTCTACAACAGTGGTGTCTAATTCAAGTAGAAGAAAATTCCTGAATATTAATTTAGAAAACCACAAATTAATCTTATTATCTATGTTGTTTTATAATTTTATATATTTTGCCAAATATTTTTCCAATTACATTTTGCTAAATATTTTCCAATTGCTGCTTCAGATTGGCTACAGTAGGAAGTCAGCAGGTCCAGAGTCTGATACACCTCTACTCTAGGATACCAGCTAATGGGGACAAGGGCTCCCTATTAAATAAAAAGAAAACTGCTAAGAAGTTGGGGGACAGAAGAACAAATTATGGTATACTAATTTAATGGAATGTTGCTGAGCTAGAAGAAATTATGATATGGAAAGATGGAGAGGAAATTGAGAGGACTTTTATGAAGTGATATAATGGGAAATGAACAGAATAATTTATACATTGGCTACAGCATTGTAAAGGCAACACTTATTTCAAACTTAAAGATTCATAATCAATATAATAAATGTGACTCCAGAAGACTTATGACAATTCGCACTTCTCATCTCTTGAGAGGGAAGTGATGGATGTGTAGAATGAGACTGGTCATTTTCAGGCATTTTCAGACATGGTCAAAGTGTCAGTTTCTATTGTTTAACCATACTTATGTGTTACAAGGAAAAAGGTTTTTTGGAGAGGAGAATTATAGGGGGCAATAGCACTTTGAAGAAATTAAGAAAAGAGCTTCATTGAAATAGAAATTCATGGTGTTATATATAACTCTTTTTTATTGTTCTTCTTGCAAAGAAATAATCATGGTTTGTCAAGTTCATAATAATACATTTTTTTTTTGTAAAGACTGCTAGGCAAACTGGAAAGCAATCTGGCAGAAGTTAGTCTTTATTCACCCCATATACCACAATAAACTTATAGATTTAGAGCTGAAATGACCCTAGAGATCATAAGATTCAATTCCATTATTTGACAGATAAGAAATAAGTTCAGTGACTTGCCAACTGAGGTCTTACCGACTTGACTATGAGCTCAGTGTGTACACAATTCACTATGCCATGCTGTCATTCATGAGTCATTGACCTAAATAAATATTAAATAAATAAATGAAATTAGGGGAAAATTCAAAGAGATACCTTTCATAGCTATGACTAGAAAAAGAATTCTTAACTAAATAATTCATAAAGATAAGGGGTAAATGTAAAGGATAAAATAGAGAATTCTTGTTACATAAAACTGGAAAGCTTTTGCATGAATTCAGTACCCCTACAATTCATAGAGAAGTCAACTGAGAAAAAACAAATTATATCAACTCTCTCTGATAAAGGTCTGATATCCAAGTATATAGAAAACTGATAGAAATACATAAGAATAATAGCCATTCTCCAATAGATAAATTGCCAAAGGGTATGAACAGGTAGTATTTGGAAGAAGAAATGTAAGTTGCTTTTTGTTTGTTTTTTGAGGGCAGGGCAATTGGTGTTAAGTGACTTGCCCAAGGTCACACAGCTAGTAAGTCTTAAGTGTCTGACACTGGATTTGAACTCAGGTTCTCTCCAGGGACTCCAGGGCTGGTGCTCTCTTCACTGTGCCACCTAGATGCCCCGAAATGTAATTTTTTATATTCCCCATTAGTGTGAAAGAACTGTGTATGAATGTTAAGTAATATTGTGTCATAAGAAATGGCATATAAAGAATTAAAAAAAAAACTTGGGGAGAGAGTCTTATGAACTGATACAAAATCAGGACAATTTACATGACAACCACAATAACAGGAAAACACCTCTGAGAAAGACTTCGAAATTTTGCGGGATTAACCACAAGCATGTCTCCCACATCTTCATAGTGAGATGATATATATACTGAGTCAGAATGAGAAATTCATTTTCAGACATAGTATGTTGATTTATTTTGCTTGACAACATTTATTTGCTATAAGAGAGGTGAATTTCTGGAGAATGACAGAGATATAAAAAACAAAGAAAAGAAAAAAGCACCAATTGAATAATTTTTTTTAAGTTCAGAAATAGACATAAATAAACAGGGCAATTTTGATACTCCAAATATGGACTGGAACTGGGATTTCATTGATATAGGGAACTTCTGGATGAAGAAATTACTTCTACCAATATAGGTTGTCACTTTCTCTACAACTTATAGTTGTGTAGATTTGTCTAGAGCCCTGAGAAGTTGTGACTTGACTCCTGTGGTATGTGTGAGAGGGAAAACTCAAACCCAGTTCTTCTGGTCTGAATCCAGCTCTAAATGCTACATAATTCTACCTTGTTAAGTTTAAACATATTTATGCATCTATGTGTATATATAGTATATATTATAAAGCTGTACACAGCAAAAATTCAGTTTTATATACAAGTCTCTTTTTCCCCCTTTGTATATTGAAATGCTTCTTTTTGCTGACTGTTAATGTCCTAATAAAAGCAGAACATTAAAAAAAATCAAAAAAACACAGAAAGGCATATGAAATGATACAAAGTGAAATAATTACAATATTATAAAAGGAAAGAACAAACAACAACAAACATGACACCAAAGGCCATGTAATGATAATGACCCCATTTGGCTCCAGAATTGAGAAAATGCAACTCCTCCCTATACGCACACCCTTCTTTGTAAGGGTGGGTCACTGTGGGTATGGACTCTTGCATATATTGTCAGATGTGGTCCAGATGTTGCTTGGTTTTGTTGAACTTTAAAAAAAAGCCTGTTTTAGAGGGGCAGGGCAACTAGGAAAAAAGGGGAAAATGTATTTAGAAATTAATCTAATGGAAAAACAAAAACATCCATAAAAATATATTTTCAAATCTTACCAATATTCAGTTTTCAAGCATTAAAACTATATTCTATTTGAACCTCATTTTCTCAGGAAAGGGTTCAACTCTGCCTTCCTTTCTTCAGTGTATTTTGATACCACAGTATAGGAGCAAATACCTGCCCTGATAGAATAGGTTAAAATACTTAAAGCACCTGTGCAAAGGGCTTAAGCTGATCCTTGTTCTTTATTTTATATTTTCAATGTGTGTGGATACTGAACACCCTACCTTTTCATTCATTAAAGAATGATTCCTCCCCAGTTATCTGGAATGAATAGGAAACATATTCTTCCTTTCAACTGGACTTTCCAGATAGTGCTACCTTTCTTGATAAAAAAAATTGCTTTTCCTTGAATTTTTAGATGTAAATATTTCTGCTAAGAAGTGTATATATGAGCATGAGTTACCATTTTATTGTTGATGAACGACATCTTGTTCCAGACATTGGGAACATTTAATCAAATCTGTCCTGATCCCAGGACATACTACATTTGTTTTAAGTAAATACTATTATCAGCTTGCTTTTTTTTTTCGTGTACCTCTCTCTCATAAACATACAATGCAGAATTTATAGCTGGATAACCAGTGTGATAACCAGAAAACCTCTTTGGTTGATGATTAGTTGACATCATCTGGTTAATATCAAAAGATAAAGTAGTCTCTGTGTCATTTTCTCACCTTCAACAATTCGGATCCTTTGACTCTTCAGTATAATTTAAAATGGTATTTATTCAGTGGTCACTTCAACCTCCTCCTCATCTCGGAGGGTTCATTTGTATAATCTTTTCACTCTGAAAAATGACTCCTTTTTTAAATTGCGACATTGTCCCCTTGAATGGAGAAACATTGCCATCTGGTGGATATTTAGGATATTGCCGTTAGGGACCACTAATGTCATGACAGCTATAGGCAATAAGTGCAACGCTGTAACTTTATTCTCAGCAGTAACTCTTAAGGACTTCTTCAATTGCTTCCAAATTCATTGCCACACTATATATTTGAGGGTACTGTGTTAACTGGTATTTTAATGTGCTGCCTCTCAGTTAAGGGAGGACCTATGCTATTTTATGGTCATACATATAAAGATAAGAGGCAATATGGTGTAGCTTAGGGATGGGGAACCTGGGGCCCCGAGGCCACATATGGCCCTCTAGATCGGGCTGCACTTGAAGACTTAGAGGGCCACATGTGGCCTTGAAGCCACAAGTTCCCCACCCCTAGAGTAGTGCATAGAAAGCTGGCCTCAGAGCAAGGAAAACCTTGGTTCAAGTTCTATTTCTGGCACATTCTTCCTCTGTCACCCTGAGCAAATCACTTAAATTCTCAGTGTCCCAGGCAATTCTCTAAGACTAAGTTTTTGAGTATCCCTCTTTTTATGTAATGTCTTGTCTGATTAAAATAATTAATATACTACCTAGTGATGAGTAAACCTTCTAATTTATATTACAATAATTTGTATAGATGTGTTTGCTCTCCTATGAGATTATAAGCTCCTTAAGGATTGTACTTAATACATTTTGTTGTTGTGTTGTCATTTCAGTCAAGTCCAACTCTTTGTGATTCCTTTTGGGGTTCTCTTGGCAAAGATATTGGAGTGGTTTGCCGTTTCCTTCTCCTGCTCATTTTCCATATGAGGAAACTGAGGCAAACAGGTCACATAGCTAGTAAATGTCTGAGGCCAGATTTGAAATCAGAAAGATGAGTCTTCCTGACTCCAGACCCAGCACTCTATCCACTGTGCAATACACAGAAGGTACTTGATAAATGTTGATTTGTGAAGGGTACTTTTTGTTCATACCTTATCCTCTTCTCTATTACAACAGATTATTCTCCTTATAGAATAAAATGTTTTCTCTTATGAAATAGAACAAAATGTTTTACTTTATGAAAACATCTTTGTAATTAAATCCAGGCCCAAAATAAATAATAAAAGCATATCTCTCTTACACCCAAGGAACATTTTATGAATTGTGAGAACCTGACTAGCTCTATCAATAAGCAGATGAATAAAATCCTTTTCCATATCTCAATGCTTCTTTTTAAATCATGCATTTATAAACTGACATAATATTTCAGAGTTTAATATATTCACATTACCCTGAGAAACATGAGTTTTGGTGTAGAAGGAATGTTAATCTTGGACTCTTGGCCTTAATATTAGTATCAAATGTCACTCTCTTTTTAAATAAGGGGCTACATAAATCCATATATCTTCTTAATGAAATTTCATATTACCAGAAATTGTTAAAACACTAACCATATTTATGACAGTACATTTTAGGGGTATGGTGAGTATTACCCCAATTAGATTTATTTTGCTCTTTCAAATTTAAGCCCTGGGAAAGACTTTTCAGGATTTAGTTTTAAAACTCAACATATTCCATATTTTAACCCCATGTGCCAGAAAGGAATCACATGGGAATTCTCTACAAATGTTTAACTTGTCTATGCTATTTGTTCTCTTTCTTGTAGCTTTTTACTACCCTTTTCAAGTTCAAAATATTTTAGGAAATTATCTTGATTGAAATCTTATGTCAGTATAGAGGAGGACCTTTTGAACAACTTAAAGAAAATCAGAGAGGAAAAGTGTGATATGACCAAAGTCTAAATATCATTTTGCTTATAATAACTGGGCAGGGAGAGGTGTAGTAAAATCAAGAACTTCTCATGGATGTGGGCATATACCAATTGACTCTACGAGATGTTAAAAGACGTACAACTAGAGACTTCTTGGTCCCCATGACTGGAGGTGATAGTAGGGGTGAGGAAGAGAGGAGAGAAAGTTGGGGAAAGGAGAGTGTTTCTAAAGAAAATTGGGGCTTGAGGTGTCTAGGTGGTTCAGGGAATAGAGTGCCAGCCCTGGAGTCAGGAGGACTTGAGTTCAAATTTGGCCTTAGACACTTAACACTTACTTGCTGCATCACTTAACTCCACGTGCCCTGCCTTTCCCCCCTCCAAAAAGCTAAAAGAAAAAAAAGCAACCAAGAGCTGTTATTTTTTAAAAGAAGAGGCTAAAGTCTCCACCTCTCTCTTTTGTGCTTATCACTTAGACCTCGGGCAACTCTTCCACAGATTTCATAATGGGGGGTAGGCAGAGCAGTTTTTCTCCCATTACCATTTCTGTTATCATCCATGATGCATGCATGGACATGGCAGTAAGAATGTGTGTTTGCTAGAAATGTCTGATATTGAAGCTTGATTCCCTCTTCTTCGTATTTGGCTTTCTGAGAACAGATAACAGAACAGTGATCTTGGATATTTCCAGCCCTAGTGACTACTTTCTGTATTCAAGAGAGTTTGGGAGTTCCTGGGTGCAGATTTCAGAGGCTGGGATAACCACTGATGGGATCATCCAGGAACCCAATAGTAATTCTCAGTCAGTTTAGTTTTTCCTAAACATGGGGGGGGGGCCCCGGGGGGGAAAGGTGGGGGAGGGGACTTCCCTAGTATGTAGATGAGAGGTTGATGGATTAAAGCTTATCTTTTAAGTATATGTATGCCTATGAATCTTTTGTGGCAAAGGAAGTCTCTGTCCTTTATCTAATGTTAGCCCTAGTCATTAGTGGTATAAATAATTGTACTATCCAGATGACCCCAATTTCTCAGAGCTGTTCTCCACGGATGTACGGTTCCTTCTTTGAGAAGATACCTATCTTTGGCCTATAATATCGCTCTGATATAGAATATACTTGTTCATCCTTACCTACAGGTGAGGTTTCTTTTTCTGACATAAGTGTGTATTGTAGGCCAAGAACAGGAGAGGTATTAGTTGACCCATCACATCACATTCTCACAACACAAGCCCAGACTGTTGCAAGCAAGAGAATTGTGATATAAAGCTGGGGTATTTGGGTTTAATGTTGTCCATAGGCAGATTGATCTGGGACCCAGCTATGGGTACATTGGGCAGAAGGAACATAAAAATGATTCCTGAGACTTTGGTCAGTGATTCCTGGGGCCCTGGGGAACCTCCTTGCTTACTGCTTTTTTTTTTTTTAAATTCCTGTCACAGGTTTTATTTGCTTTTCTAATCTGAAATGTTTTTTAAATTGCCTCGAGAATTGCTTTTATTTAAAGGTATCAAAAAAAATTTTTTTGCCAAAGAACAGTTTGTTTAAACCCTCAGGCTCTGAATGGTTCACTGTACCAGATGCAGGATAGAAGCCTCCACAGTATTTCTTTGTTGTTCAGTCATCTCAATCATGTCCAACTCTTCCTGACCCCATTTTGGAGTTTTCTTAGCAAAGATACTGAAGTGGTATGCCATTTCCTTCTCCAGTTTATTTTGCAGATGAGGAACTAAGGCAAACAGAGTTAAATTACTTTCCCAAGATCACACAACCAGTAAATGTCTGAGATTGGATTTGAACTCAGGGGCATGAGTTCCAAGAACAATTCCCTTCTCAGAGGTCATCGGCTTTATTCTGGTAAACCTCTGCTCAACAAGGGCTGGTAAACATGTTCTTCCCCTGGGGGGAGGGAAGCAGCCTGTAGGATAGATGTTGTCCCCTCTTGTCAGTGTATCAAAAGTTTTTATAAATCAAAAAGTCTGCTAAGCCACAAAACATCTCCTTAGTGCTATCAGCCATTCCAGTCCTTTTATGAATTATTTTACAATCCTCTAAATCTTTTTTAAAAGCAATTTTATGATGATTTTAGTTTTATAATAAGGATCTACTAAGAAATCTCTATGAACTTCTATAGTCACAACACAATACATTGAAAACAAATGTCACCATTTTTTCCAAGGAATTTTCCATAATCATACTAATACTATTAAGCAAACCAATGATATTAAGCACTAGAAATGCAATATTATATAGTAATAACATAACTAGAAAATAGTTTCATGTGATTAACATATAATAAAGCAGCAGATATCAAGCATGCAAATTAGTAGTAATAAAAATGATATGCACAGGATGAGTTACCAAAGTAGTTACCAAAACAGCACTCAAATATTGACAATTGGTATAAAACTAGGCAAACAGAACTTAATAAATAAAAAAATTTGTACATGTACATAATCTCATCAACACATGCTTAACAGATTAGTCAGCAGCATAAATAAAATGCATTTGCATTTTTACTACTCCTTTGAATTTAATGACTGATCATAAGAGAAACACCCATCAGAGACCAAAAAATCACAAACAAAACAAAAATGAGAAGACTAGATTTAAAAAAAAAGAACTGGAAAAAAATTCAGTGAATAAACAGGAAAATATTCCAAAATAAGCATTTGAAAAATAGAAAAGGAAAAATGAATGATTTCCAAGAAAAGGCAAGAAAAGCTGGGCTAAGGTTCAGCTCACAGTTAAAAGCCCCAAGGAAAAAGAGGGCTTCCAGAATTAGTGTCCGTCCCTGCTGTCACTAGCTTCAATGTTAACAGAGACAAAACTTCTTAAGAAGCAATTCAAATAATAAAAGAAAGACCCTTGTTTTAGTTCCACAATCCATAAAATAAAAAAATCCAAATATCTTCAGATTGAGCTCTTGTATCTAATTGTTCCCCATAATATAATAATAATAATAATAAAAGCTAGCATCTAAATAGTGCTTTATGATTTGCAAAGGTCTACATATATTAACTTCTTTTATCCACAGAACAACACAGTGTTGAATGGTGAGCAGCCATTAAGAAACCTAGGTCCTTGTCTGCCTGTGTGGCAAAGGACGTTAGCACCCAACAAGCCTCTTGGCAGCCTCTTTTAATGGATGTCAGGCATCGTTTAAAGACAGGCAACGCTAAAAGCAGCCGCAGCTGTGAGCCTTACCCCAGGTTCTCTCAGGCAAACACAGCACCAAACTCCTACACTGAGAGTCTTCATCTTCTGTGTCAGTCTCTCCATCGCTCCGGGTTCAAAAGGAAAGGTCCA
Organism: Petaurus breviceps papuanus; assembly: GCF_028583685.1. NCBI lineage: Eukaryota > Metazoa > Chordata > Mammalia > Diprotodontia > Petauridae > Petaurus > Petaurus breviceps. Next base: position 3,267,791 of record NW_027185791.1, read on the forward strand.
TAAGAATGATCTGAACATATATTTATGGAGGTATTTGCTGGAAAAGTGTAATTATTGGTAACAAAAGCACTTTATGTCTTTGAAAGGCAGTATAGATGGCATAGCTAATAGTCCAATGGGCTTGAACTCAGAAGGGTCTAGGTTCAAATCCCACCTCACACACTTATTGACTATGTAACCCTAGACACATCATTTATTCTCTCTGTGTATCATTTTTCTCCTCCCCAAAACTGAGAGCAGTAATTGACTTAATGGCCTCTAACATGCCTTCCAACTCCAAAGCTATGACGCCATATAGGGCCCTGTGATCATTGATTATACTTCTATCTCTGTTGAAGGTAAGGAAATTGTTTCTTTTCCTTTTGGGGGTTTAAGTTCCCTTTTCTCAATCCCATTCAGACATTGTTGATAGGTTTTTTTGTTTGTTTGTTTAAAAGACCCTCATTGTTATGTGACCTATTTTTTTTTAAATCTGCTTCAAACAGCATAGAAATGAAAGTAAACGTTCAAAAAAATAACCTTCCCAATTCCAACTACTTTGGTAGTTGAAGAGACCGAAAAGCTTTTCTTTCTCCCATATCCCTCCTCTCACCAGATTAAAGAGGAAAATAGAAAGTGAATGGTGAACAAGAACCCAAATAACTCTTTATTGCAGAGATGTAAGGGATAGCAAAGTAGCTTTGGATAGAATCCAGGTCATCTGTCCTCTGCTGCTTCATTTCTGAAGGGCTTACTCTCTGATGCTGTGTATGGTCCTATCTCTTACTGTCTCCAGGTCTCTCACTGACAACTGGTCCCAATCTGATCACTGCAATAGTCCTCCACTCACAGCAGTCAAGTTAAAAATAGCTATCTGTTTCCATGACACATGGAAAATTAATTCCTTGAAGGTTCTATATTCTGGGTCCCCATCATTCTCATGGCCATCACTATTTGTTAAAATCCTTCAAGGTCAAAGCTATGGGAACTTGGGGTCAATACCTGCCTGACCATAGACAGATGCTAACCAAGTCTAACCAAGTCTCCATTACAAGGTCTCTAGGGAAAGAGTTGATCTTCACTTGATACAAGAACTGCAAAGGTTTCCAAGAGAATGGTGGTTGCAAACAAGCACCAATTTTGGGGAAAAACAATAGGGATACACAGGGATTAGTGTTGTAATGAGGGTGGCAACCGAATGAGTGCCTGAAACAAGTAGAAACTATAGAAAGCAAAGATAATCAATAGGTAGAGCAACCAAGATCTTCCTAGCACCATCTTAGAGGATGTGTTTGCTCGGAGATCACCTGTAGTTATCGGAACATCTCTTTCACTTTTCCAAATAGTGTCAGGAGTCTTTTGTAGTGACCAACACCAAATAATCTGGAAAGGGAAGGCAGTGGGAGTAGGAAATCAGAACTACTAGGAGGATGGTTGATAATCAAGGAACATTTATTAAGTATTATATGCCAGGCCCTGTGCTTAGCACCAAGTATTCAAAGTAAGGCAAAAGACAGTTCTTGCCCTCAAGGAGTTTACAATCTAATGGGAGAGACAACATGCAAATAACTCTGTGCAAACTATATGCAGGATAAAAAGGAAATAATCAATAGAGGAAGGGCATTAAATTAAGAAGTATTGGGACAAGCTTCTTGTAGAAAGCAGGATATTAGCTGGGATTTGAAGGAAGCCAAGGACAGGAGAAAGAGATGAGGAGGGAGAGCATTCATGTATGGGCGGGGGGGATAGCCAATAAAAATGCTCAGGGTTGGGAGATAGAGTATCTTGCAAGAGGAATATCAAAGAACTCAGTGTCACTGGATTGCAGAGTATGTTGCAGGGATAATGTGTAAGAAGACTAGAGAGTTATAGGGGTGGAGTAGGGAAAAGGGGTGGGAGGCCACAGGTTATGAATGGTTTTTAATGCCAATATATTTGATTCTAGATATTAGGGAGTCATTAAAGTTTATTGCTTGGGGGGGGGAGGGGTACAACTTGATAAGGTATACACTTTAGAAAAGTCATTTTGATAGCCAAGTGGAGGATAAACTGGAGTGGGGAGAGACTTGTGGCAGACAAATCAACCAACAAGCTATTGCAGTAGCCCAGGGGTAAGGTAGTGAGGGTCTCCATGGGGATGCTGGCAACATCAAAGGAGAAAGAGGAGCAGGTTAAAAGATGTTTGTTATAAAGGTAAAATCAACAGGTTTTGGCAACAAATTAGATATGGCAAGTGAGAAAGAGAGAAGAAGGTCAAGCATGCTGTGAGCCTAGGGGACTGGGAGGATGGTAGTGCCCTTGTCAAAAATGGGGAAGCTTGGAAGGGGAGGATGGCTTCAGGAAAAAAGATAATGAGTTCAGTGTTGGACGTAGTGAGCTTGGGATGCCCACAAGCTATCCAATTCAAGATGTCTAATGGGCAGTTGGAGATGTGATGCTGGAGGTGACCAGAGAGGTCAGGGGTAGCTAAGTAGATTTGAGAGCCATCATATAGAGAAAATAATTGAATTCTTAGAAGCTGATGAGACAAGCAAGTGAAATAGTGTAGAGAAGACCCATACAACTTGGTAGTAGATAAGGGCCAAAATTAAGATGGGCTAAACTTCTTCATGCCACAGGTAATCTAGTCACTAGAGACAGACTGGCAATGGTTGGTTGCTGTGGGTCATGAGAAAAACAGGAGAGAGTATGCAGTGGCAGCCTACCCACTAAGTTACATGACGGGCACAACAGTGACTAGTGGAAGGTGGGTTAACCAAAACATGGACAAAGTACTCATTACATCTTTACTTTCTCTTACATCCTCTGCAAATCCTTTGACAGCCCTCAAGTGGCCCATGGGTCATAAGTGCAGGTCTGGTATAGAAGGAGAAGAGAGGAAGGCTCAAGGCAAAGTCCTGTGGGACCCCCATGGTTAGCAGCCATGGCTTGAATGAAGATGCAGAAAAGGAGCAGTGTCACAAAAACCTAGTGAGGAGATAGTATCAAAGAGAAGACGGTGGGTGATCAACAGCATCCAAAGGTGCAAACGCCTCAAGAAGGATGAAGACTGGGAAGAAGCCATTAGATTTGGCAGCTAACATATTGTTAGTAACTTTGGAGAGAGTGATTTTGGTTAAATAATGAGGTTTTAAGAAAGACTGTGGAGAGTTAGGAAGAGATTGAGAGAACAGGATGTGAAGACATCTATTATAAATAGCCTTCACAACAAATTTAGTCACAAAAGGAAGCAGAGTTCTCGGACAATAGCTATTTCTTTATTACATTCAATAAAGGGAACTCTGATACCAGCTCCTTTTCATTTCCCTCTTGTTCTGAATGTGAACAAGTATTTTGTCTTTTAATGCTAATTAGAACCTTTAGGGGGTCTCTTTTGATTATAATTGCCCAAATTCAGATGTTTATAGACTTATCAGAGTGAGCTAAAACATCATTCTTTGCGTTTATTCATTAATGATATAACTCAGTCCATATATACCAATGAACCTGAGTCCACGTAAATCCAAAGGACTGCTTTCCTATGCTTCTAAGTCACATGTTACATATTGCAAATCCATCTGGCTTCACTGTATTTTGGGTTTGTTTTTATTTTTTTCTGAGAACAGGAGACTGCTTACACTACATGTACTAGCAGCTGGCTATAAGACAGCACTAGCATAATGTTATATTAGGCTGGTAACATTAGCATTTGGTAGAGACCTTACTAGAAATCCAACAATATGATTTGACTTTTTAAATTGGGAAATGTCTCTTATTATAAATTTGACTCATTTCTTAGAAACAAAATCTTTATCAGAGAAATTTGCTGAAAAGATTCATTTAAAATTTTAGCTATATTGATTTTGTTTATGCAAAAAACTTTAATTTTGTATATACAAAATTGTCTATTTTACCCTCTTTGATCTTTTCTATGTCTTGGTGGTCATGAAGTCTTTTCACATCAATAGATCTGACAGATAATTTCTTCCTTCCTCCTCTAATTTGCTTATGATGGATGTCTAAGTCATATACCCACATGGAGCTTATCTTGGTATACACCCTGAGATAGATCCAGTTTCTGCCTGTTTTCCAGTTTGTGTCAAATAATGAGGTTTTATCCCATTAGTTGGAATACCTGGGCTTATCAAACATGAGGCTACTATATTAATTTGCCTCTATATATTTTGAACCTAATCTGTTCCATTGATCAATGTCTCTATTTTGAATCACATAGTTTTTTGACTGTCTATAAATATTAGTTATTGGTACACTAGCTATCAGGTCCTTGTACAATGACTTCCTTTAGCCTTTTGTTTTTATTGATGGAACCACTATACTTCTAGTCATCTAGGTTCACAACCTTGAAGTTGTCCTTGATTTTTTTCCCTCTCCCTCAATCCCAATATTCAATCTTGCCAAGTAGTGGCTATGTTATTGGAGGAACTGAATCATATAAGTAATGCCATTCTCATGATAAGCAAAACCAGAAGACGACAGCAGGAAGTTGACACCAAGTGTAAGGTTGACTCACTGGTTCTCTCTGGAGAGACAAAAGAAGGAGTTGGCAGAGTTGATTTTGTCACATATCCAAAGGCAACAAGAAACATCATTTCATAGGATATTTCAACATCTCATATTTTAGTATGCCCAATACATATTTGTAAAAAGACCTCTATGAAAATAATTGTGGCTTATATACCAAATTTTATTGCAAAAGATAAAGATAATTAAATTTTATAAAAAGTTCAATAAGATCCTCAAAACAAATCAACATATACTTTGGTGCTCATTGACTTTAAATCAAAGGTAGGAATAGGTGAGATTGAGAAAAATAGGTATTATAAAATGCAGATCAATAGTGAGGAATGAGAGAGGCTGAAGGCTAGAGCCAGCACAGAAGCCACACTATATATCATGAATACTTTTTTTTTAATGGGAAGGATGAGTATTATATAGTGTCACAAAATATGAAAATGATTATATTTTAAGAGACAGAAAATAACTCCTTATTGAGGTAGAAGTTACTCCTGAATCAACCTTTTATGTGGTGTCACACCACTGACTTATTAGAGCGAAAATCATAATTACACAAAGCTAGTTAGAAAGAATAACGGAGAAAATAGAAGGTAGTTAACTCCTTCAACAAGTTGTTCTGCATTTTTTCCCTTTTTTTAAAAATCTTTGTTAAAAGACTTGGTTTACTGGATGGGAGTGAAGGACAGATATATTCTGAAATGAATGTGATATAAAAACATAAAGAATCAAGAAAAACAAAAAGAAACCCTAAGAGTTATTGATAAAAAAAATTTGATGCATGGGCAGCTAGGCGGCGCAGTGAGTAGAATGCTGGCCGCAGAATCAGGAGGACCTGAGTTCGGATCTGGCCTCAGACACTTAACACACACACACATACACACACACACACACACACACACACAACCTAGCTGTGTGACCTTGGGCAAGTTACTTAACCCAATTGCCCTCCAAAAAGAAAAAAAAATTGATGCAGATAAAAAGGACATTGACTCGGAATACAATGTAATCTGGAGTATTGTGTTCAATTCTTGCTGATATATTGTAGGAAGGTTAATAATAAACTGGAGAGTGTTCTGAGCAAGGCCTCAAGTTCATGCCCACATGAGAATTGGTTGAAAGTACCATTAATGATTTAGCTGGGAGAAGAGATGACTTAGAGGGGACATAATAGTTATCTTCAAGTTTTTTCAGGGCTGCTGCTGGGAAAAGGATCTAGCTTTGTTTCATTTGGCTATTGAAGGCAAAAAATGGGGTAATGTTTGAATGGAAGTTCCAAAGAGACAATTATAAGCTTAACCTGAGGGGGGAAAATAGTTGTATCAGTTAGAACTTCAAAAGTAGGATAGGCTTTTTAATGAAATAGTGATTTCTCTTTCATTGATGGTCTTCAAGCAAACATTAGATTACCTCTTTGGAAATGTGGTATTAGAAATTCTTGCTCAAATCATAGGTTAGATTAAATGTCTTCTGAGATAATTTCTGACTCTAAGATTCTATAATTGTGCAATTAGTTGCTAAATCCTGGTCAGGAGTTTCTGAAAATTAAAATTCTCATGAAAAGCAGAAGAATGTGGATCATGTAAAGGGACCTGCTAGAAAACAAAAATGCTTGCCCTTTGTCCAATGAACCAATGCCAACAGAGACCAGGGTGAGACAGGCTGTCAGTCCAACATTATAGTGTGAAGAAACCCACTATAAACTACAGTTTTTTTTTCAGGGAATCATAAAATTGTAAGTGATGGAAAGGCTTTTGTTACCCAGTTGAAACATGCCACTACAAAGCACAGTGCACATATAGATATGTATGTGACATTCATAGGAGTTCTTTACCTTCTGTCATTTCATCAGATGACTGGGGAGAAATAAACTGGTCAGGGTATCTTGATCAAAACTTTTCCCCTATTCCACTATATGTGGACTATTTGTTGTACTTTTTAGTTGTGATGCTTGTCTACTACCTTGTTATATGCTATCATGATGCCTTAATATGTTCACTGATATTCATCTAGATAATGTATTTTTAAGGGACTGTTGGGAGAATATAGCACCCCTTAATCTAGAGTAATCCTCTTCCCCTTGCTGTGAAAAAGAGTAGAACCTTTAACCTGGAGGAGCAAGAGAGAAAGAAATATGATATAGCTGCGGTAGAAAAGTGCCAAATTTAAATTCAATGTCAAAGAGAAAGGGTTAGTCCAGCTTGCCTGCCAGTGCTACCTGCTGAATCTACTTACCCTGTTCTACCATTCGTTAGTCAAGACTGGAATCAGTCAGAGGTCCCCTGTAGTGACCACATAGCTAAGACTGAGGAAATGCCAAGGCTCCTGAGGTTCATTTTATACTTGACGCTAAGTTCCATATCCTGGGCCAAGTTGTGACCTTGGCTCCAGAGTTCTATATCTTAACTTGATGGTTCTGTGAGGAATATAAGTCAAACATCTTGTGGAACCTGTGTTGTCAGATATTCTATTGTTTCCTCTTAGCACACAGCCTTACAAAACTAAGCAGACTCAAACTGTGCCTGAACTAGAAATCCTGCATTTATATCAACCCAACATCTGTGATGACTTCTGAAGTGGAAGAGAGTGATGGACTCAAATCTGCTTGATACATGTTTTATTATTTTACTGTGTACTCTGTTCTTATTAGATGCCGTTATTCTATACTAAGAGTAAAAGCCTATGCTTCAGTTGAAGCAAAAATCAAACAAAAAAACAGGGGTAGTCATCATTATCTCAGACAAAACAAAAACAAAAATAGATCTAATTAAAAGAGATAAGAAAGGAAATTACATCTTACTGAAAGGAACCATAGACTATGAAGTAATATTGACAGTAAACATATATGCACCAAATGGTATAGCATCAAAAATTTTGAAGAAGTTGAGTGAGTTATAGGAGGAAATGGACAATTAAACCATATTAGTGAGTGACCTTAACTTTTCCCCTCAGAACTAGATAAATCTAATAAAAAATCAACAAAAAAGAAGTTAAGAAGGTGAATAGAATTCGGGAAAAGTTAGATATGATAGATCTCTGGAGAAAATTGAATAGGAATAGAAAGAAATATACCTTTTCTCATCAGTGTATGGCATCCACACAAAAATTAGGGCATAAAAAACTTACAATCAAATGCAGAAAAGCAGAAATAGTAAATCTACTCTTTTCAGATCATAATGCAAGAAAAATTGCATCCAATAATTGGCAGTAGATTAACAGATTAAAAATTAATTAGAAACCACATAATCTAATCCTAAAAAATGAGTCAAAGAACAAATCATAGAAACAATTGATAATTTCACTAAAGAGAATGACAACAAGGAGTTATGTGATGCAGCCAAAGTGGTACTTAGGGGAACATTTATATTTCTATTTGCTTATATCAATAAAATAGAGAAAGAGCAGATCAATGAATTGGGCATGCAACTAAAAAAACTAGGAAAAGAACAAATTAAAAATCCACAATTAAATAACAACTTGAAGATCCTGAAAATCAAAGGAGATATTAATTAAATTGAAAGTAAGAAAACAATTGAACTAATAATAAATAAAACTAGAAGCTGGATTTATGAAAAAAAAAATAAAATAAACCATTGGTTAATTTGATTTGAAAAAAAAGGAAAGAAGAAACTTAAAAAAATGTTAAAAAAAACTTAACATATAATTGGAGAAAAATAAATGTTTTTTAAAGAGTAAAAACCAAGAACATACAACATTTAAGCAGATGTGCTTGCTTTTGTGGAGAAATGACCCCATTATGAGTAGAGTTAATTGAAATGTAGATAGTTCATAAGGAAGCATGGTTTCACTAGTCCTCTTCGGCTGGGAGCAGCATTACATTTTTTAAATCCACAAAGTCACATCCCCAACAAAGAATTTGCAGCACTCCATAGAAAGAGGTGCAAATAAGAGAAAGCTGCTGCCTCTGAACACTACACTTGGCATTTCTAGCCTAACAATGGATATACGAATTATCAAGCTGAGCAGGAAATTCTCCAGGTGGTGGCTACCATCTCCCTCTGGTGATCAAACATCTCCAGGGTTTTGACATTGATTGAACCAACTTAGGCCTATTTAAATTACTGGAAGAACTTTAATGCACTGCTCTGAATTGTCCAGTTATGAATTGGGATAGCTAATCTGGAAAGCAATTTAGAACTAAACGTAAAAGTCATTCAACTTTGACCCAGTGACACTGCTATCAAATCTATACCCCAAAGATATCAAAGAAAGAGGAAAAGGATCCATATGTACAAAATGTTTATAGGAGCTCTCTTTTTGTAATTGTAAAGAAATGGAAAGTAACGGGTGACCAACAACTGAAGAATGACTCAGTGAATTATGGTATATTAGTATAACTGAATAGCACAGTACTGAAAGAGATGACAGAAGAGATGGTTGCAGAGAAATCTGATAAGGCTTGTTGGGTGTGATGCAAAGCAAAGTGAACAGAACTCAGAGAACAATATACACAGTGTCAACAACACAGGAAGTAAAACGAAAGTTGAGACTTGAGAACTCTAAAAACATGATGACCAACCACAACTTCAGAGCATTCATAAAGAAGTATGTTACACAACTTCCTGACACAAGGGTAATAGGTTTAAGGTAAAGAATAAGAAGAACTTTTTGGACATGGAATATATATGTATATATATATATGTGTGTGTGTGTGTGTGTGTATTTGTTCTGTTTGACTAAGCTAATTCATTACAAGGATTGTGCTTTTCTTGATGTGGGGAGGATTTGGGAGGGGAAAGAGAGGTAGTAATAATGTCATGAAATAAAGAAAAAAGAAGACTATTGAAGCTTTTATTTAATGCACAAAAAAGGATAGAAGGAAGTTCAAAAGAAAATGCCAACAAGCAGAACTTTGGAAGTTAACATGTTGATTTTATTAGATAGCTAGTTAGAGATACTTATGGTTTCATATGCATTTCTCTTTTTCTATTCTACTGTGTATATATTCTTTTTTTGGTTTTTGTTAAATTCAGAATAAAAAAAATGAAATTTAATTGGGAGATTAAGGCACTTGCCCCAGGTCACATGGGTAACTCTAAGTCACAGAGGTAAGATTTTTTCCTATACCTAGAGATTACCAGGAGCACATGGACTCTAGGACCAGTGTTCTCTATACTGGTAGAAAGGGAAGATGAGTTGGTCAAAAGGCATAGATGAATTATGGCTGGCAGATGTCTGGTTTGAGACCACATTCCCCCATCCTTTTGATGTCAGGAGAAGACTAAGAGGGCCCCCAGCACTCGAATGGCTCCCTGTGGCCAGCTGATGGGGTATGGACAAGGGTCATAAGTAAGAGCAGGCATCACAGAATGGAATCCCAAAGTTGATAACGTCGCTGAAATTTTTGAGTCTTTCAGTATATGTCATGTCTAAGAAACTGTGGGTGAGGAGAGAAGAGAAGGCACAGAGCAGTGGCTGTTATGGATGGTGGCAACAAGTGGATGAGACCTGACACCTGGCAGTAACCTGCACTTTAGCCCCAAGTACAGATTAGGTCATGAGGTGAGTGAGACTTAGGCCCTGCCATACAATAAGAATCAGATTGTCTCTCATAGGTGCTGCCCAGCCCTCACTGGGAAGAAAGGGCTCAGAAAGGTCCCACAAATTCTCCAAGGCCTGAGGGTAAGAGTCTGCCCAGTTCAGACCAGCCAGCCTGGGCAGCTGTGGTACTGGTAGAGTTAGAATACTGACATCTAGGCCTTGGACTGTGGACTCTGATCCCAGTCTTGGTTTGTTTTTTGGTTTTGCCTTTTTTTTTGGGAGGGCAATTGGGGTTAAGTGACTTGCCCAAGGTCACATGGCTAGTTTTTGTGTTAAGTGTCTGAGGCCGGATTTAAACTCAGGTCCTCCTGACTCTGGGGCCGGTGCTCTATTCACTGCGCCACCCCACCCCTCTGATCCCAGTCTTGAGTTCCATGATGAAACCTCCATGATGAGACTGAGGAGTGTAGAGGGAACTTTGAGCATTGGTCTCAGCTCAAGTTTAACTTAGCTCAGTTCTCTTCCACTGATATCTTGGCTAATGTTTCTACCAATTGAAAGGGGGAGAGAAGCAGAGAAATAATAAAGTCTCTTCCCCTGAAATTTGAGTAACAAAATTTACTGAATAAATTCTGGTAGATGAAAATGCCCGTGTCTTTCAAAGAGCATATTACTTTTACTTTAAAACAAAGCATCACCATATCCATAATCTTTTTTCTTTTGGCCGTTACACTTGCTTCAAACAGGCAACATAAAGAGAGAGCCACATGTAAAATAGTACAAAATGAAAAGTGCAAAGAATGCCAGAGAACTGGAATGTAAATCCTGGCTCTACTACTTGGCACGTGTGTGATCTTGGGCAAGCCACTTCATATTTATTTCTGCCTCAGTTTCCTCAACTGTAAGAGAAGGTTGTACTGGATGGTTTCCCAGAGGTTTTTTTTTTTTGCTGTAAAGCTATGATCCTGTGTATCCACAATTAGAGTAACGCATACCAATCTTTAGAACAGATAAATGGATGACAGGTTTCTAGCCTAGGAATCCAGATACAGTTCAGTTTCTGTTCAAGTCAATGGCAGCAATGCAATTTGGGCCCCTTTACAGATGCTGCATTGATGTCTACCAGTCCAAAACACACAAACACACACACACACACACACACACACACACACACCAAAGTTAGTTCTGAAGTAATCACTTAGTAAAATGTGTTTTCAGATTTCCCAATATTAGATCTTGATTCATAGTGTGTGTTTTTGCTATACTCAGGCTTTTCAAAATTTCTGACTGAACTCTGTTTAATCATTTTCCCTTCAAAACAACTCTGTCCATTCTAAAAACAGTCTTCATGCTATTACCAAAATAGGGATGTTAAATCAACAACAAAATTAAAGGTCTAGTTGTGAGATCTTAAAGGCAAATGGATGAAATAAAAGGATAGTCTATTAGGAAAGGTTAGGGTAAAAATTCTCTTCTAAAACACATGGTCTCTTGAAGGTCAATTTATGAAGCCAATGTTACTCTTGCTTTCCACTGTAAAGCCAGATCCTTTAAATTGATTTTCTTCCATCTTGAGTCTATTGCTACGATGGACTCTGTACTATTAAATGGTTGAAGCATTAGAAATGATGATTGAGTCTGTTCCTCCAAAGTTGTCCATATCGTAACTATCAGCTAGCTTAAGTATAAGAACAAATTGGACAATGAAGGCTCAGTCTTGGAGGCATGTGTGTTTGGTGAGCCTGTTTCTGGAAGTCCCTAATAACATGAAGTGAAAGGAAGGACCTCATTCTCCATTTTTTTTTGAAAGTCATTTAGTTTTTTATTAAATTATTTATTTTTAGTTTTTAACATTCTCTTCCATAAGTTTTAAATTTTCTCCCCCTTCCTCCATCCCGAAAACGGCTTGCAGTCTCATATGGGCTCTTTACATACATTCCTATTAAACACATTTTCACATTAGTCATGTTGCATAGAAGAATTATAATGAAAGGAAAAAAAACCATGAGAAGGGAAAAAAAAAAACAAAACACAAAAGAAAATAGTCTGCTTCCTTCTGCATCCCAAGTCCATAGTTCCTTTTTCTGCATTTTCCATCATGAGTCTTTTGGGGTTGTCTTAGATCCTTGCATTGCTGAGAAGAGCTAAGTCTCTCAAAATCAGTCCTCGCGCACGGTGGCTATTATTGTGTACAATGTTCTCCTGGTTCTGCTCCCCTCACTCAGCATCAGTTCATATAAAAGTCTTTGCAGGGTTCTCTGAAGTCTACACGTTCATTGTTTCTTATAGCACAAATTAATAATAAACAATAATAATTCTGTTACATTCATATACCACAGCTTGTTTAGCCATTCTCCAATCGATGGGCATCCCCACAATTTCCAGTTTTTGGCCACCACAAAAAGAGCCACTATAAATATTTTTGTACATGTGGGTCCTTTTCCCATTTTTATGATGTCTTTGGGATACAGCCCTAGAAGTGGTATTGCTGGGTCCAAGGGTATGTATATTTTTATAGTCCTTTTGGGAATAGTTCCAAATTGCTTTCCAGAATGGTTGGATCAGTTCACAACTCCACCAACAATGAATTAGTGTTCCAACTTTTCCACATCTTCTCCAGCATTTATCATTTTCCTGTTTTGCCATGTTAGGCAATCTGATAGGTGTTATGTGGTTGTTTTGATTTGCATGTCTCTAATCAATAGTTATTTAGAGCATTTTTTCATATGAGTATAGCTTTAATTTCTTCCTCTGAAAACTGCCAGTTCACATTCATTGACCATTTTTCAGTTGGAGAGCCTTTTAGTTTCTTAAGCAGTTTATATTCAATAAACCAAGGAAAACATTTTGAAAAGTTGTAAACCTAAACTTATTCTTATGATGCCAAAATTTGTAGGTATATCACATTATTTAGAAGGTTTAGTCTCACAAATCATAGATGCACCCTAGTTAAAATCATTTTTTACTATGCCCATCTTTTCAGAACTTAGCAGCTACTTGATAATAAAACAAGTAGACTTAATCATAATAATAAAAAATTACTTTTAGTATATTGGTAACTATCTTGCTTACATAAATTTGGCAAGATTTTTCTGATCATCTTTGTTCTATAGCCTTTTCTACTTAGGATCATAGAATTGTTGGCTTTTAGAGAAAGTGTGGTGTATTGGGAAGTGGGCTAGTCTTTTTTTTTATTAAACTTTAATTTATTAATTTGTTTCCTTTTAGTTTACAGGATTCAATTCCACAATTCCTTGAATTTCACATTTTGTCCCCCTCCCTCCCCTCCCTTCCCCATGGCGGCTTATTATCAAGTATAGGATCTGTAAATACTTTCACATTATACAATGGTCAGGTTATAAGGATGGATTGTAGCAGCTGGAATGAAAAATGGTAAAGAGGACATAAAATCAAATAAGAGAATGAAAAAGATAAGGTATTTTGCTTCCACCTGGATATAAATTTAGTTCTTTCTAGTTCTTTCTCTGGATGCACATTTTTCTCTCCATCATGCGTCTTTTGGGATTGACTTATATCCCTGCATTGTTGAGAAGAGTCCAGTCTATCAAAGTTGGTCATCACACATACGTTGTGTCTGTAATTGTGTACAAATTCCTCCTGGTTCTACTCTTCTCACTCAGCATCAGTTCTTTTAAGCCTCTCCAGGTAAATATGAAGACCGCCTGCTCCCCGTTTCTTATAGCGCAATAGTATTCCATAACATGCATATACCACAACTTGTTCAGCCATTCCCCAATTGATGGGCACCCCCTTAATTTCCAATTCTTTGCCACAACAAAAAGAGCTGCTATAAACATTTTTGTACATATGGGTCTTTCTATGATCTCTTTGGGATATAACCCTAGGAGTGGTATTGCTGGATCAAAGGGTATGAAAGTATTTATAGCCCTTTGGGCATAATTCCAGGTTGCTCTCCAGAAAGGCTGGATCAGTTCACAACTCCACCAACAATGCATTAGTGTTCCAGTTTGCCCACATCCTCTCCAGCATTTGTCATTTTCCTGTTTTGTCATCTTAGCCAATCTGACTGGTGAGATGTGGTACCTCAGAGTTGTTTTGATTTGCATTTCTCTAATCAATAGTGAATTAGAGCATTTCTTCATGTGCTTATAGATAGCTTTAATTTCTTTCTCTGAAAACTGCCTGTTCATATCCTTTGACCATTTATCAATTGGGGAATGACTTGTATTCTTATAAATTTGACTCAATTCTCTGTATATTTTAGAGATGAGTCCTTTGTCAGAGACATAGGTTGTAAAGATTTTTTCCCAATTTCCCACCTCCCTCTTAATTTTGGTTACATTGGCTTTATTTGTACAGAAACTTTTCAATTTCATGTAGTCAAAATTATCCATTTTACATTTTATAATGTTCTCTAATTCCTGTTTCATCATAAAGTCATTCCCTCTCTACAAGTCTGGTAGGTAAACTATTCCTTGTTTTAGCAGGCTGCTTACAGTATCAACCTTTATACCTAGATCATGAACCCATTTAGACTTGATTTTGGTATATGGTGTTAGATAATGGTCTATGTCCAGTTTCTGCCATACTATATTCCAGTTTTCCCAGCAGTTTTTGTCAAACAGTGAGTTCTTATCCCAAAAACCAGGGTCTGGGGGTTTATCAAACAATACATTACTATAGTCATTGACTTCTGAATCTCGTGTGCCTAATCTATTCCATTGATCCACTTCTCTATTTCTAAGCCAGTACCAGGTAGTTTTGATGACTGCTGCTTTATAGTACAGATTGAAATCTGGTAAAGCTAGTCCACCTTCCCTAGCATTTTTTTTTTCATTAATTCCCTTGATATTCTGGACCATTTATTCTTCCAGATGAATTTTGTTACTATTTTTTCTAACTCTATAAAGTAGTTTTTTGGTAAATTAATTGGTATGGCACTAAATATATAATTTAATTAGGTAAAATTGTCATTTTTATTATATTAGCTCGACCCAGCCATGAGCAATTGATATTTTTCCAATTAGTTAGATCTGACTTTATTTGTGTGAAAAGTGTTTTGTAGTTATGATCATACAGGTCCTGGGTTTGTTTTGGCAGGTAGATTCCCAAATATTTTATAATGTCTACAGTAACTTTAAATGGCATTTCTCTTTCTACTTCTTGCTGTTGAATTTCATTGGAAATATATAGGAATGCCGAGGATTTATGTGGGTTTATTTTATATCCTGCAACTTTGCCAAATTTATTTATTGTCTCAAGCAGTTTTTTACTTGATTCTCTAGGATTCTCTAAGTATATCATCATATCATCTGTGAAGAGCGATAGCTTGGTCTCTTCTTTGCCTAATTTGATTCCTTTGATTTCTTTTTCTTCTCTAATTGCTACTGCTAACATTTCTAGTACCAGATTGAATAAGAGGGGTGATAGTGGACACCCTTGTTTCACCCCTGATCTTATGGGAAATGCTTCCAGTTTCTCCCCATTACATATAATACTTGCTGATGGCTTTAAATAGATGCTACCTATTATTTTAAGGAAGGCTCCATTTATTCCTATACTTTCTAATGTTTTTAATAGGAATGGATGTTGTATTTTGTCAAAAGCCTTTTCTGCATCTATTGAGATGATCATGTGGTTTCTGCTAGTTTTATTGTTGATATGATCAATTATACTGATGGTTTTCCTAATATTAAACCATCCTTGCATTCCTGGAATAAATCCTACCTGATCAAAGTGTATTATTCTTGAGATAAGTTGTTGTAGTCTTTTCGCTAGTATTTTATTTAGAATTTTTGCATCTATATTCATGAGGGAGATCGGTCTATAATTTTCTTTCTCTGTTTTATCTCTTCCTGATTTAGGTATCAGTACCATATTTGTGTCATAAAAAGAATTTGGTAGGACTCCTTCTTCACTAATTTCCCCAAATAATTTGTAGAGTATTGGAATCAATTGTTCTTTAAATGTTTGATAGAATTCACTAGTGAATCCATCTGGCCCTGGAGATTTTTTCCTAGGGAGGTGACTGATGGCTTGTTCAATTTCTTTTTCTGAGATGGGATTATTTAAGTAATTTACTTCCTTTTCAGTTAATCTGGGCAACTTGTATGTTTCTAAATACTCATCCATTTCCCTAAGATTGTCAAATTTATGTGCATACAATTGGGAAAAATAATTCCTAATTATTGTTTTGATTTCCTCTTCATTGGAGGTAGATTCACCCTTTTCATTTTTGATACTCATAATTTGGTTTTCTTCTTTCTTTTTTTTTTATCATATTGACTAAGGGTCTATCAATTTTGTTGGTTTTTTCATAAAACCAGCTCTTGGTTTTATTTATTAGTTCAATAGTTTTCTTAATTTCGATTTTATTAATCTCTCCTTTAGTCTTCAATATTTCTAGTTTAGTATTTAATTGGGGATTTTGAATTTGTTCTTTTTCTAGGTTTTTTAATTGCATGCCCAATTCGTTGAGCTTCCTTTTCTCTATTTTAATCACGTATGCACTCAGGGATATAAAACTTCCCCTAAGAACTGCCTTTAATGCATCCCACAGATTTTGGTATGTTGTCTCATTATTATCATTCTCTTGAATGAAATTACTGATTGTTTCTATAATTTCTTGTTTGACCCACTCATTCTTTAGGATTAAATTGTTTAATTTCCAGTTAGTTTTTAGTCTGTCTTTCCCTGGCCCTTTATTGCATGTAATTTTTATTGCATCATGATCTGAGAATGATGCGTTTAATATTTCTGCCTTACTGCATAGAATTGTGAGGTTTTTATGCCCTAGAACATGGTCAATTTTTGAGTATGTGCCATGAACTACTGAGAAGAAAGTATATTCCTTTTTATCCCCATTCAGTTTTCTCCAGAGATCTATCATACCTATCCTCTCTAAAATCCTGTTCACCTCCTTAACTTCTTTCTTGTTTATTTTGAGGTTGGATTTGTCAAGTTCAGATAGGGGGAGATTAAGGTCTCCCACTAGTATAGTTTTGCTATCTATTTCTTCCTCTAATTCCTTTAGCTTCACCTCTAGGAATTTGGAAGCTACACCACTTGGTGCATATATGTTAAGTAGTGATATTGCTTCATTCTCGATGGTGTCTTTTAACAGGATATAGTTTCCTTCCTTATCTCTTTTAATTAGGTCAATTTTTGCGTTTGCTTTATCTGAGATAAGGATTGCTACCCCTGCTTTTTTTACTTTAGCTGAGGCATGATATATTTTACTCCAACCTTTTACCTTTAACTTGTGTGTATCCCTCTGTTTCAGATGTGTTTCTTGTAAACAGTATATTGTAGGATTATGATTTCTAATCCATTCTGCTATCCATCTCTGTTTAATAGGAGAGTTCATTCCATTCACATTTACAGTTATGATTGTTATCTGTTTCTTTCCCCTTATCCTATTCCTGCCCCTGTTAATGTTCATATTTTTCCTCCCTTCTCCCTTCCCTCCCTTAATAGTTTTCCTTTTGACCACCGCCTCCCTCAGTGTTCCCTTTTCAGCCCCCCTCCCTTTTCCTCCCCTTTTCCCCTTACTACTTCCCTCTCTACAAACCACTCCCACCTCCCTTTTGTAACCCTTTCCCCCTCCTACTACCTGTAGGATATTGTTATACTTAATGAGGTATGCTATTTTTTCTTTGCATCAAGAATGACAGGAACAGATCTCATGTGAAGCTCCTCTCCCTCCCCTCTTTCCCTCTAAAATGATGTGTGTTCTCCTTGTTTACCTTTCTAAGTCACTGTTGCTTCTCGTAATTGGAGGTTGAATTTTCCATTGAGTTCTGGCTTTTTTATCAAGAAGGTCTGGAACTCTGTTATATCATTGAATGACCATCTCTTTGCCTGGAAGAATATGCTCAGTCAAGCTGGGTATGTGATCCTTGGTTGTAATCCAAGCTGTTTTGCCTTCCTGAAAATTGTATTCCACTGCCTCCGATCTTTCAGTGTGGAGGCTGACAAATCCTGTGCAATCCTCACTGTGGACCCTCGATATTTGAATTGTTTCTTTCTGGCTGCTTGAAGTATTTTCTCTTTTATCTGGTAGTTCTGGAGTTTGGCCACAACATTTCGAGGATTTTTCAGTTTGGGATCTCTTACAGCGGTGTCCGGTGGATTCTGTCGATTTCTATTTTCCCCTCAGGTTCAAGTATCTCAGGGCAGTTTTCCTTAACGAGCTCTTGGAGAATGTTGTCCAGGCTCATTTTTTCATCATAATTTTCTGGTAGGCCTATGATTCTCAGATTATCTTTCCTGGATCTGTTTTCCAGGTCAGTTATTTTTTCTTTGAGGTAAAATACCTCTTTTTCTAATTTTTCATTTTTGTTGTTTTGCTTGGCTACTTCTTGGTTCCTCATAGAGTTATTTGTTTCTATTTGTTTAATTCTGGTTTTTAGCAAATCATTTTCCTTGGTTAATTTTTGAAGCTCCTTTTCCATATCATACACTTTTCTTTTTAGAGAGATGTTTTCCTCATTATAATGTTTTTCGAATTCTACTATTTTCGTTTTGAAAGAATTATTCATTTTCTCTTCTATCTCTCTCATTTTGCTTTCAAAGTTCCTTTTGATCTCATCTAGGAGAGCCTTCTGTGCTTGGGATCCATTCCCTGTTGAAGTTTCAGCTGTGGGTGTGGAGTCCACATTGTCTCCCTCTGAGGTTGGTTCCTCCCTCTGAGGATAGTAGGACTCTAGAGTCTTTGTCTTTGTAGTCTGCTTTCTACCCATTTTGAGGCAGGGTCCTAACCACGCCCTTCCTCTTGGATCCCAAGCCTTTACTGTAGAGGGTTTTGCCCTGGACAATAGTTACTATATTTTCAGGGTCAGAGGGGGGGGTTTGGAGCAAGTGGGGTTCATTCTGTCATCCTCGTCTTTGGAGGTCCTGAAAGGGGCTTTTTTTTTTTTTTAAAGATTTCTGGGCTATGAAGTGGTAGCCCCAGGAGTGTTTGCTGTCCAGTATAGGGGCCCCTGTCTTTGCTTCTTACCTTGCTCTTTCCAGTCCCATCCCTTTGGTGATAGGCCTGGTAGTGGACCTTGTGGTTGGTGGGAAGACTTGCCCTCAGAGTTGATCAGGCCCCTTCCTGGTCTGCCGCTGCGCCTTCGCGGCCTGCGTCCGGGCACAGCCGCCACCGCGGCCCCTTCCGTGAAGGCCACCGCGCCGTCGCCGCCGTGCCTTTCCGGCCTGCCCTCATTCTCCATTTTCTTGTCAATGACTCAGCTGACTGTTCCTGGTAAAAAATTGGACTTTAGATTGGCTCCTGAGCCTAAAGAGGGTATGCATTCAAAAGATACCAAAGTGAGCCTCTTTCTCTCTCCTGTCTGGCTACATCTGAGTGAGGAAACAAGAATTTCTGTAAACCTTAGGGTAGAGAGAAGCAGCAAATCCCAAAGGCCTACTTTTACCACCTAGGTTGATATGAAACCATGAACACAAGACCTTCCTGTTGCTTCTGTCTCATGTCTATTGTTTCCTTCCTTAAGCGAAGGAATATTGGAGAGGAAATACACTATTAAATTACCTTGTGAGCTCTGAAAGGTTGAAAGAACCAGAGTTAAAGGTTAAAAGTCACCAGAGGTCCCATGATAGGACTCTACCTTATGGCTTATAGGCAAATGAGTCCATTGAGATGTGAAGTCCCCTTGCAACCAGTTTGGGCCAGATAGAAGTGGGTCAAAGGTAGATTTGGAAGCCAATTTAGTGGGAGGGGGTTAGGTGGAAGCTTTATAGTTACTACTTTATGTTTGAATCTGCTCTCATCAAGGACCAACATGGTATGGGAGAGAGTATACCCCTGAGTGTAGGGGGAAATGTTTGAACTTCTGTCCTATGTCTTTTCTTTTTTAAATTTTAATTATTTATTTACTTTTAGCTTACAACATTCAGTTCCACAAGTTTTTGCGTTCCAAATTTTCTTCCCCTGTCTCTCCTCCCCCCTTGCAATCCCTTATAGGTTCTACAAATATCTTCACATTAAACATTAGTCAAGTTGTAAAGAATTATAACCAATGGAATGAACAATGAGAAAGAAGGAACAAAACAAAACAAAAAAAGAGACAGAGCAAGTAGTTTGCTTCAATCTTCCCTCAGACTTCATAATTCTTTCTCTGGATGTGAATAGCCTTTTCCAAAATGAATCTTTTGGAGTTGTCTTATAGCCTTGCATTGCTGAGAGGATCCCAGTCTATCAAAGTTAGTCATCACATATACGATGTAATTGTGTACAGTGTTCTCCTGGTTCTGCCCTCCTCACTAAGCATCAGTTTATAGAAGTCTCTCCAGTTTATTATGAAGTCTGTCTGCTCCTCATTTCTTATAGCACAATATTATTCCATTACATTTATATACCACAACTTGTTTAGCCATTCTCCAACTGATGGACATTTCCTTGATTTCCAATTCTTTGCCACCACAAAAAGAGCTGCTATAAAGTATTTTCGTACATACAGGTCCTTCTGCCACTTGTATGATCTAGATATAGCCCTAGAAGTGGTATTGCTAGGTCAAAGGGCATGCACATTTTTATAGCCCTTTGTCTATGTCTTTTCAAGAAACATCACTTTGTAAAAATGAATTGATGTTCATTGGCTAAATGATTCTGAGATGTGAATCACTGGTGGTTGATACACATGTTAATGGAGGTTTAAGCTGATAACCTTTGAAAAACACCCCACTTCCTCTTACGTTTACCCCAGAACCTTAAGTGCCAGAGCAAGTAGGAATTGAGATAGGGCCATCCCCCTTTAGTGGCACGAATTCAGGGCAGAGTGGGAGGGCTTCATCTTAGGTCCCTAGTTTAATTGTTCTTGGCAACTATGCCAACTTGTTATTTTTACTAAGGGGTTGAAAGTTCTGTCAGTATGCTCTAAATTAAGCATGCTGGGACAAAGCCCTGCTCATTGCCAACTTAGTTTATACCTCCCATAGGCACAGTGGAGGATATAAAAGGACATAGACAAAATAGTCTCTGCCCTAAGGAGTTTGTAGTTGAAATGGAGAGAAAAGATAAGCAGGCAAGACCTTCTTTAAACAAAACAAAACATTAGCTATACAACACAGTGCAAATGAATATGGTATAAGGAAGACATCCCAGAATATTCTATTGTAGTCAAGACTCAACTTACTGAAACCTAGAAGATGCTTGTGGTTTGGAGACTTTTTTATTCCGAAGATTTCTGATTCTAATGAATATATCATATCTGCTCACATCATCTGTAAAACTAGGTAAACGTAGATGTTTCCCCCTCGTGTATTGCAATAACTATTCCAAACAGTGATTTTAAGATTTTGAATTATGCATAACATTTTACAGAGGACTGGTTGAGGTGCAGAGGTGCACTGATTAGCTCCATTATAGTTTTATCTAATGAGACAGGAAGACATAGTGGGTAGAGTTAGGCTTGGACATAGGAAAACCTTGGTCTTCAGTTCAAATCCAAATCTTTGACATATTAGCTATGTGACCTTAGTCAAGCCATTTAACCTCTTTCCTTCTTATTTAATAAAGTGGCTTTAACTGAGATCATTATTTAAAGTATTTTATTTCCAATTGAAACCATTTCTTATGCAAATCATCTAGTGTTGATTATTGATGGGAATTAGACCTGAGATTTCCTTGCTATAAGGAACACCCAAGTTAGGAAACTCCCTCTTCTAAAGCAGTCTGGCCACTTACAGTAGTTTATTGTCTTAGGGCAGACCTGAACAACTTGGCAGAAGGTAGGGGCCAAAATTAAATAGGCTAAACATCTTTGGGCCACAGAGAGGTTTTTAGTGGCTCATTTTCCAAGTAAAGGTATAATTAACAATTGAACTATTTTGCAAATAAGCCATATTAAAAAGGGAAATTTCAATTAATATCAACTAACTGCATTTATTGCTTAAGATTTTTATTTATCATGAAATCACATTAATGTTATAAAAATAACCTTCCTACGCAGGACAAGTTTTAATACATTTTTCAGGTTTTCTTACTGTTTATATTTAGTTAATAGGATGTATTACACTTCTTGTCAGCAATCAATTTATCATCAACTACTCTTCATTGCATGGTCATATAGGACAAACTTATATTCTCAAAAACACTTTTTTTTTAATTGGGATATAATCCAGAAACTGCAATCAGCAAACACTTCTTTATGAAGTCACCTTCAGTAAAGGATTTTCCCACAGCAGCAATTTCTTTAGAAATCTGAAAACCAACCTTAGTAGCCGCCTCATTTTCTGAGTTTACTTTCTTGAAAAATCATTGTTTCCCACTGAGATTTTTCAACAATTTAGACACTTTAATTCAGGATGCTTTGATTCAAAATGACAGTGAAGATTGTATTCCTCCAGAATGGCTATCACTTCTTGGCAAACCAGGTACACTATTTTCTCTCCCATGAAAGCAAACAAGTATCTATTTTTCCACTCCAGATTAAGTACTCTTATGTTCTGATTTGATCTCTTGTTTCTTTTTATCACCCATTTTATAAAGTCACCCCAAAAACCTTAATGTTAGAACTAAAAATTCTCCACAGCAACTGCCCACATAAAAATAAATACTGAACTGAGCATCTGACCTTGGAGAAAGTGCCAGACACTCATGTAACTTAGAGGGTGACCATGCGGCAAGGCAGGGGAAGAAACCCTCAAGTTGTTGCTGCAGTGCATGGTGGGTATCTGCCACATTGGTACTCGACTGCACTCACTTTGTCCCTGTTCAATGCCAGCAATGATGGAAAAGACAGTGAAAAATACGACTCTTGTTCATCTCAGACTAGCAATAGAGTGACGATGGTTGGTTGCCTCAGGTTGTGTGACAAACAAGAGAGAGTACACAGTGGCAACCCACCTGCCAAGTTAAATGACGGGCACAATAGTGACTAGTGAAAGGCGGGCTAAGCAAGGTATAGACAAAGAACTCGTTACATCTTTATTTTCTTTTACATTCTCTACTTTTAAACCACCTGAAATCCTTTGACTGGCCACAAGCGGCCAGGCTGTGTGTTGTGCAGGCCTGTCTCAGAGAGTTGCCTGGAGCATTGAGAGGTTAAGGGACTTGCCCAGGGCCACCCAACCAGTATGTATTAGAGTCAGGGTTTGAAATTCAGTCTTCTTGGCATCTTGGCCATATCTCTATCCACTACAAGCTTTCTCTTCTTGGTTGGTTATTGATGCCTTGGTGAAAATTGGTTAAATTATTTTTGTCTTTCAGAAAACTTGATTTGTGGGATATATTGATTAAATCTAATTTGTGGTTTTTAGGAGAATATTTTTTATTGAACTCATTTCCTGACTTCTTAGTATTGGAAATTGAAGTAAAAATAAATCCTCATTATACTAACAAGTAGGACAGATAATCTTCAAAGTGAAATGGGGGGTAGGGAGAGAAGCACAGAGAAAGAATAAAACAGCTATCAGCTTACATGAAGCCAAATGTCTCCTTCAGGAAAAGAGAGAGTGAGACATCTCCTCATCTCCTTTCCCCTTGCTCCCCCCATCAGTGCATTTAATTCCAATGATAAGGCTGTAAATTCTCTTAACTGGCCTGGAGTTTAGTGTAAACACTCCAAGAAATTGTTGGACCACAGAGAGAGAAGCAATGACTCAGTGCTGGCTGGTTTTCCTTCACAGGAAAAGCTCACTATCAACTGTTGAATCACAAATCTAAAAATTTCCCTATATATCAACTAGCTAGTGGCACTGCTCCTTTACTGGAGAATAACTAAAGATAGACAGACAGAGACAGAGAGATCTGGAGAGAGAGAGAGACAAAAAAAAGATGGAGACGGAGACATAGATAGAGATAAGGAGATAGTGACAGAGACCCACACAAAAACACAGACAGACAGAAACACTGAGACATAGGGACATGGAAGGAGAGAGAGACAGACAGACAGACAGACAGAGACAGAGAGACAGAAAGACAGAGAGACAGACAGAGAAACAGAAAGAGACAGGGAGATGGAGACAGAGAGAGACACACAGAGATAGAGAGGAAGAGAGAAGGACAGATAGGAGAGTAGAGGAGAAGAAAGGAAAGGACAGGAGAGGAGAGAAGAGGAAAGGAGAGGAGAGGAGAGGAGAGGAGAGGAAAGGAGAGGAGAGGAGAGGAGAGGAGAGGAGAGAAGAGGAGAGGAGAGGAGAGAAGAGGAGAGAGGAGGGGAGGAGAAATGGAGCTGCGGGGAGGATGGGGAAAGAGACTGGATAAAACAAATACTTTCTGTTTAGACCAGGACTAAGCTGCTGCTGCTGCTTCTGTTCTTGCAGACCTGACTCAAATTGGCAGACTTGTTTTTACCTCTTATCCCCTGGCTAGCCCTGGAGAGCTTTAGAAGACTCTCTAGACTAACTTGATAAAGACCTGACAAATTGAGTTCCACTGCTGATTTCTCTTGGGCTGTATTTTTCTAAAACCCTCTTACAGACTGGAATTAATTTTAAGAATTGGTGAATGACAACCAAAGTCTTTGAGCTTTAGCATGAAATAGGCCTTAGTGAACAGGTCGCTTTTGTGAGAAAGTAGGGCACTTGAGCCAGAAATACAACTTTAAGAATGAAAAATAATGACTGGTGGGCTTCTTTGGCATGTGTTGAAGATAAAAGCATATGTTGGGCCATAAAGAATGCCATTAATTTGCTTGAGTTGTAATCTGTTATAGAGAACACACATACCAACATGTGTACCACAAAGAAACAAGCTTATGAGAGTGGGGGGTGGGGGAGAGATTTGGAGGGCAGGATCGCTGCTCCTGCTGCTGCTGTCGAGTTTCTTTATAGAACCAGATGCAAACTTTTAGTGAGATAACTGCTGGCAATGACAGGTCTGGCCTGTCAGCTATAGTACTTAATGCTGACAGATCTCCCCCCCCCCTTCTTTTTTTTGTTCTAAAAAAAATCCACCCGACTATTAATGACTGCTGAAGTCTTAGCTCAACTATTTTCTTTTACATTATAATAAAAGATGGCTCAGACTGGTTTCCCATGGTTCATAAGTTGCTCTTTCTCCAATAAATATTTTCAATGTGCCCCCCCTCCTGTCTTCTACTTTTCCACATTTCTATCTGAGGTATTTTTCTTAACTCTGTCATTACTTTTAAATGGCAGAATTCCTTCCCTCCACCCCCACCCTACTGTTTTAATTGGTGGAGAACAGAAAAATCGAAATTATTTCAAAATGGAGACTAAAATTATGAGGCATCACAGTGATTTTTTTTTAAAGACACTTACATCATATTTGTTGTTTTTGAACTAGCTACATAAGTAGCTATGTTCCATGGCAGTGAGACCAAGAATGACAAGCCATTAATGTCAGAGAGTAAAATTAGGTAGAAAGCCCTGCCAGAAAGGACATTCACTTCCTGGTGAAGAGTAGAAAGTCAAGACAATTTTAAGCTACCATGAAAAAACTCCCTCTCCCATGAAGGAGTTCATAGTTTCATAAGTTTTAGACCTGGAAAAGACCTTGCAAGTCAACTAATTTAAGATAATTTTACATATAAGAAAACTGAGACCAATCAAAGGAAGTGACCTATCTATGGTCCCCAGTTGCAAATGACAAAGCCAAGAATTTAACACAATGTCCTCTGAATCTAGATCTGGTAGTCTTTGTACTATTCTATGTTGTCTTCTATAGTGTGGGATTTGGGGAAGAGCATTTCCTTTTCCGTATTTTGGGAATGACCACTATGAGGTGTTGACTGATCAGGTATTTATACATATCATGTATTTAACGGATACAATGAAATTGAACAAATGCTAGATTGTTGCAGTAGGCAGCCAAGTACATCACGCTGTTCTTTAGATTGCCTCCCAAAGAGAAAAACTAAAGAACTTGTGGCTTAGCTGACTCTTGCTAAAAATCATTTCCATTTTTTTTCTTTCTTGGGGCTTCCTTACTGACAGGCTATGATATATATATTCATAGAACTTCTTGTTGCTGCTGCTGCTGTTGGTGGTGTTGGTGTGTGTGTGTGTGTGTGTGTGTGTGTGTGTGTGTTGTATGAGGGGTGGGAAGGTGGTACACAGAATGAGAAAACTGACTGCTTTTCTACTTTCTACTTTTACTGTGTCACAGTATCTTTTTTAATGGCAATTAAGCTACAGTTTCCATACCTTATCTCTCTCAGCTAACAGTATCTAATTTACCCACTCCTGAAGGGAATAAACTTGTAACTGAAGCCTGCAATATATTAAAGAACCAAGAAGGCTTATACAGAACAAACAGAGGATTTAGTTTGAATAAACAGCAAAGAGCTCAGTATCTTTTATGTCCAGAGCACAGAGCTGAAGGAAGAAAATGACTTTCAACCATCCCAGGAAACAACATAACATAAATGTGTGTTTATGTAAAACATTATACAATCATTTGTCTAGGCTGTAGCTCAATTTCAAAAAGTGTGCTGTTGTAATGAGGCATTGAGGCAAACTGAGATCAAGGGTAAAAAGATATATTGCTTTTAGCTAGAATTTGCTTATGGAGGAAATGATAAGCACTTAAGTGGGACCAAAGTATCTCTGGCTAATAGACCAAGCCAAAAGGATAATGTAGTAGTAACAGAAACTTTTGATACTTTTTAAAAATTGTTCTTACTGAAGGCATAGGGTTTCCTAAAACCAATCATTGTTTGGAAGACCACAAGAATCAATTTATACCTCATTTTTCACACTTCAAATTCTGGCTAGGATCATAGAAAGTTAGAGCTGAAAGAAAACTTAGGGATGAATTTTCCTAAGCTCACTGGTGTGCCGGTAAGGAAACTGAGAAGTTAAATGACCTATTGAGGGTGTCACACAGGTAGCAGACAGCAGAACCAGAAGCTCTTTCCCCTGCATGGCACTGCTGTATAAGTGTTTGTTCTTGCTGTTTGCTTAATTTCTCTAAGAGTTCATTTGAAAACCTGAAGTAAGATGTTATTGTTAACTTAGTATTCACTGGTAGGATCAGGAAGGGACTGTAATTTCACTGGCATAGAAAGTCCCACTACCAATACAGGCACTTTCTCTGTAAAGGTCAAATGACTTGTCCAGGATCACACAGTGTCAGAGGTGCGAATTGAAAGCAGGTGTTAGTTCTTCTGAGATCTATTCTCTTTCCATTAAAAGCCATACTGCCTCTAACTCAACAAAAGGACATGAAGAAAAACAACTTCTGCATTGTGGTAGTCAGGGGGAAGGGTGAGGGGAGCCAGTGGAGGGGTGGATGAGAGTGATTATTTGCTCATCTTTGTATGATTGTTGTATATTTATTAAGAAGGGGGGAGAGGAGGGAGGGGAAGGAGAGGAGGAGCAAATTTGGAACTCAAGGGATTGTAGAACTGAATGTTGAAAACTAAAAGTAAATAAATAAAATTTTAAAATAAAATAAAAAGAAGGGGGGCAGAGAGAGGAGGAGAGGGGGAGAGAACAAATAATATGCTTTGATCTGCATTGAGACTCCATAGTTCTTTTTCTGGATGTGGATAGCATTTCCCATAATAATTTTGGAGTCGTCTTAGATCCTTTCATTGCTATCAATGTCTATCAAAGTTAGGCATTGCACAGTGGGGCTGTTATTGTGTACAGTGTTCTCCTGGTTCTGCTCACTTCACTCAGCATCAATGCATATAAGTAAGAGGGGTAGGTTTGAGAGAAAACATGATGTAAAGAGATCTGAGAGGCAGATCACAAACTATCCATACCTGTTTATCCTGTGAGATGCCTTCTGTTCCACTGAAAATGAAAAGGGGAGAGGGAAGTTCTAACCAGTCATTTCCAGGGAGTACGAAAATCCCCCTCCAAGTGCCTACCACAACCACCAGGTGATCTGGGGGGGCAGAGGGAGAGTGTGCCCAGGAAGGGGGTTCCCAATGGCCTTTGTAGGTTGCCGTCTGATTATAATTGTCCTAAGGGGCCCACACTAAACTCATGAGATAGGTTGGGCATGAATAAATAGAGCAGTGGACGGGGGAACACAGTTAGTACATAATAAGGAATAAAAGTAGATTTGGTTTTCTTGGAGATAACTGGCCTCAAGAGGCCAGATACTGGTCATCCTCACAAGGCCTCTGCTCCAGCTTGGTAGAATACTGCTCTAAGCAACACTTCTAAGAATATAAATTACAGATGAACAAAAAAAAATCTTAGAACATTTATAATCATCTGTTCTTCTCTAAACAGACAAGAAAACATTTACAAAAGCATGAGAGTCAGGATCTGATGGGGAAAAGAGATTATTTTGCTCCAGCCAAAAAAGTTTAATGGCAGAGCTTATTGGCAAGAGACAGGAGAATTATGCACAAATTGTTTCTGATATGAAGGGTAAGTACAGCTCTGATCCCATGTCACGTTGAAACTATGTAAAGCAGACCCTGGCAAAACTTCATTTTTTAAAGTGTGTGCTGTCTTTTAAATGTGTGTATTTTATGCTCGAGATTGAAACCATTTAAAGCAGTGCTGACTATCATGTTAATATGCCCCCAAATTATGAGTTTTCCTCTACAGACTATTTATTCTCATACTTATGGCGCACTACACTATAGACATATAATGACTGACTTTTTAAGGAGACAGTGCTGTCAAAATAGACAGGCCAAATGTTTGACCTACAGCAGTACCTTAAAAGCTGCATTAATCTGTTCATGATGCCATGCTGACAGGTTCAGTGGTAGTGAATTTTTGTTCTTTTTTCCCCCATTGATTTATTTGATTCTGAAGAGAAAGAAAACTCCTGATGTGCCGTGATTTTGAACTTTTGACCCTATAATAATCAAACAGAGTTAAAGCTTGTGAGGATTTTTACTGTGGCAAATGTTTGCTTATAACAAGTCCTGGGCCTACCAATCTACCCCTTTTCTATACAAAAGCAAGAATGAGAAATTCTAGAATATTTTCTGTCATGTAATAACTTTTGTTGGTTTCAGGTAGCTATTACTTTGGGAGAAAATAGATGTGAAGAACTTGTAATGAAATCCTAACTAAAGCTATATTTCTATCTATGTATATATATTTACATGAACACATATATTTTTACATATGTGTGTGTGTGGTGCATGTGTAAAAGTATGCAATTGCTACTGTGATGGCTTATCCTGTCCTATAGGAGCCGGGGGCAGCCTGTGTTGCAGGGATTTGGTTAAATAGGTGAGATCTGGAATGCCTGCCTCCACATTTCCAAGGGAGACTGAGACTGGAGTGATGACCTAGTTTCCCTCCTCTGTTCTTCTGTCTCACAACTTATATCTACCTATTACCTAATAGATCATTGTAGCCTAGAGGCAGGATGCTCTTTTAGGGGTCTAGGACAGCCATTCTTTATCCTTCCCTCTCCCTCGCCTCTCATGTCCAACAGGTTTCCAAGTCCTTCATCCACAAAGCCTTCTCTCTTCTTCGCTCACACACCCACCACTTTTCTTCCAGTTCCTCAACACCTGTTTCTTGCTTCTTTTCCAAAGCTCCCAACCGATCTTCCTGACTCAAGTCTCTCCCTTTTTTTTCTTTCTTTTTTTTTTTTTAAGCCATCAGGGGTAAGTAACTTGCTCAAGGTTACAAAGCCAGTTATTTCTGGGTGTGGTGCTAAGTATCTGAGCCCGGGATTCAATCTCCAGGTCATCCCAACACTGGAGCCGGTGCTCTTACTCACTGAGCCACCTGGCCGCCCCTAAGCAATTGGGGTTAAATAACTTGCTCAAGGTTACACGGCCAGGTGTTTCTGGGTGGGTGCTAAGTATCTGAGCCTGGATTCGATCCCCAGGTCATCCCAACACTAGAGCTGGTGCTCCTACTCGCTGTGCTACCTGGCTGCCTCTCCCTTTTCTAATCTATCCTCCACACAGCTGCTAAACTGATATTCCCAAAGCACAGAAGTGACCATGTCCATCCTTTCTCAAGAAGCTCTCATGACTCCTTGCTTTCAGAATAAAAGACAACCTCCTCAGTAAGTCTCACAATCTGGCTTCAGTCTTCTCTCCCCAAGTACATTATACACTATTCCTCATTATGTAATGCTTTATGTCCCAGCCAAACTAGTGTATTTTATGTTCTTCGTATTTGACATCCCATCTCCCATCTGTGTGCCTTTGAGCAGGTTAATCTCCATGACTGGAATGTATCATCTATTCACCTCTACCTTGGAGAATCTTTAGGTTCCTTCAGAGTTCAGCTCAAGTACCCATTCCCTCAATTGCTAGGGTCAACTCTCCCCACTTAACTCCCCTTGCAAAAAAAAAAGTACCTTTTAATTTTTGGTCCAGACCTATGATTTCATTGGTATTTAAAGCTTCTAATGAGGGAATTCTTGCCTAGTGCAGATAGTCAACTGTTCTACAACTATAGTCTTAGAGATTTGCCTGGGGGCCCTGAAAGTCTGAGAGCCAGACTGTGCCAAGGACTGGAACTCAGATTATCTCAACTCTGAGGTCAGCTTTCTATCCATGGAGACTTGTTGCCTCTGTTTGTATTTATTTTCTATTTCTTTTTAATTGGCTTCTCTGTGTCTACATTGTCATTTCTCCCCACCCCCAATAGAACATAAGGAAGAACTGGAGGAGCTAGGGCAGAATTGAGGATTCAGCCAAATTTTAAAAAGCAGGAGTAGGAAACAGCCTAAACAAAGGCCATAATTAAAATAGATATGGTTAAAAGAAAGAAAAAGGGAAAACATATTATGCGTAGAGGTATCATAGATAAATAATATCAATTCTTCATATTTATTATACACACATATCAAATGGCATTTACCTTTCTGTATACAGAAACAAAACCCATGAGGTAGAGAAATTCTAGTCAAAATAATTACAGAATGCACAAAATATTTACAAGTTCATCTATTGGGGGGGCACTAGGTATTATAGGTATAAACCACTTTTTGCAGAAATGGACAAACTTAAACAACTAGAGAGATCTTAATTGTTCATGATTGTGTCATGCCATTATAAGAGAAATGACAATACTCTCATAAACCTTTCATTATCTCTAGGCCCAAAGCTCTGTTACTCTTAACCTAGCCTAGCCCTTCATTGTCCAGTTACTTCCCACCCTTGACCCAATAAAAATATCTATACCCAAATCTGTTATCCTTAAACTAGCCTAGCCCTCCATTGTCTATCATCTCCATGTAGCTTTCAGTTACTTCCCACCCTTAATCCCATTCCTGGAGTCTGACCTCAGTAACAGCAAGATCCTCCTTAGATTTCTCCTCAAGACCCTCCCCAAACCCCTCCTCTAGACCACCCCTACATCTCTCCCACAGTCTTTCTGTATATAAGATTCATCTTGCCTCCATGAAGGGTCTAAGATCCAGTCTAGCTCAGACTCAGTCTGTGTCACATTGTTCCAGCTCACTTTTCAATACAAGGCTCATCACAAATCCTTAGGTTACTTAAGAGTCTGCCCATTATGGCAAATCTTTAATAAACTTTGTTTTACTTTGGCTGAGAGAAGGCTTCAGTTGAATTCATTCATCAAGATGCAGCAAGTCAGTACTTTGGGCACCCCTAAACTCCTAAACCTCAACAATAGCAAACAGTCTAGAAGCAAAAAAGATCAAAAGTTCAAGGAAAACCAAAAAAAAAAAAAAAAAGAAAAAAAAAAAAAGATACCAGATCTTAAATTACATCACAAAAAAAGGTTTTGGTTCCTAGTATCTATCTATCTCATCTTATTATCCATCTGTCTGGTTTTTTGTCCTGGGTGGGTGGGTGGGTGTGGGTGTGTGGGTTACTCAAATGGATTAGGCACACAAGATCCAAAAGTAAATAAAATAGTGACAAGGTGTTAGATAAACCCTGGGGTAATGATTCTATATTTAATAGTAACACTAGTAAAAACTTCTGGGGAAACTGGAAAGCAATTGCCAGAAATTAGATTTAGAACAGCTCACACCATATATTACAATAAGTTGCAAATGGATATACCACCTACATGGGTAGCTTACGGCAAAAACAAATTAGAGTAGGAGAGGGAGATATCTGTAATTATAATAAAAATAGCTAACATTTATATAGCACCTACTATGTGCCATGCACTATTCTAAGTGCTTTACAATTTTATCTCATTTGATCCTCACAACAACTTGTGAGGTAAAGACTATTATCATTCCCATTTTACAGATAAGAAAATAAAGATAAACCAAGATTAGATCTACTCAGGGTCACACAGCTAGTTCTAGTTGTAAGTTTCTGAGTCAAGTCTTCCTGACTCCAGATCTAGTGTTTTCTTTCCCTTATATCAACTAGTTGTCTATTCATCTATGGATAGGAAAAGAGTTCTTGACTATCAAAGCAATTGAGAGGATCACAGGAAATAAAATGGACAATGCTGATTACACAAAATTGAAAAACTTTTGAAGAAACAAAATTAATTCAATTAAAATTATAAAGGAAACAGTTAACTGGAAGAAATCTTGCTGCAACTTTCTCTAATAAAGGTTTGATATCCATGATATGTAAGGAATCAATTCACATAAATAGAGTCAAGAGTCATTCTGCAACTTATAGTTGATCAAAGAATATGAACAGGCAGTTTTCCAAAGAAGAAAAGTGAACTATACAACCATGTAAAATGCTATCAATCATTATTAATATAAAATGCAAATTAAAACAACTCAAGTTCCAACTCAAAGAAAAGAAAAAATGTTGGAGAAGCTATGGCAGAAATGGCACATTAATGTACTGTTAATGGAGCTGTCCTTTGATCTGGTCAATCTGGAAAGCAATTTGGAACTACACCCAGAAATTCATTTAACTATGAATATTATAGGGAAAAGATCCGTGTATACCGAAAAATATTCATAGCAGAATTATTTTGTTGTAGCAAAGAACTAGAACCTAAAATAGAGCTCATCAATTTTTTTTTTAGTGGTTGAACTAATTATAATATATGAACGTAATGGGATGCTATTTTGAAGAGACGATAAAGGGGAGAGATTCAGAGAAACATATGAAAACTTGCATGAAATGATGCCGAGTAAAGTGAACAGAAACAGGAGAACATTTTATACAAGCACTACAAAAAGAATTTTGAAGGACTTAAGAACTCTGATCTTTGGAATGACCAGCCACAACCCTTGAGGACAATGAGGAAGCACATGAAGTGATGGACTAGAGTGCGGAATGAGACATGCCCTCTCAGCAATGGCCATGGATTTCTTTGGTTTAACTAAGCTCATTGTTTCAAGGGAGAATTTAGGGGGTTTTGAATTTTTTTTGATGGGGAGGGGAAGGGAATTAGTGTAGTAATGCCAAAAAAAAAGAAGAAAAGAGGAGGAGGAGGAAGAATACAAGAGGGTTAATAATTTTTTTAATTAAATGAAAAGAACAGAAGGTAGTTCAAAGGAAGATGAAGGAAAGTGGGAGAGCCCTGAAAAAATTATGTTGAAGTTACTGCATACTTAAAAAATAAGCTGTAAATACAGTTCACACTGTCACATAAATCCCTTTTTATGTTCTTTGTATATTAAAATGTGTTTGTTGGTATTTATCAAGTTCATAAAGCTTCAAATTATAAAAAAAAGTAGTCCTTGAAAAAAGAAATTGAATTGAATCCACAAAAAGGTGGGCAGGGGAATTTGGGGAAAAATGAATAGGGAAGAAAGAAGGAAGTGAAAAGGAAAATCTCAAATGGTAGCATCTGACACAGAAAGTTATGGTTCCTGCATCTGTAACCTATTGGAGAGTAGGAGGGGCAACAATTGTCCACTAGCCATTTGAAAGGCAATGATGAACTTCCTGGGTATGCACAAATGAGGACTGGCTATAATAATAATTCTGAGATATCATTTAAATGTAGTGATGCACCAACTTTACAAGACTGAGCACTCTTTCTCACCAAAGGGCCCTATCTCTTGGCTCAAATGGACCAGATTTAGTTTAGGGGGAGACTGGTCCCATAGGTCCCACAGAGTAGAACAGGTAGCGTAATTATTTCTTCCATTGCAAGGAAAATGTTTAAAACACAAAAGACACATTGACAAATAATTGTTCATGAAATAGTCATCCACAATATAACTACATTTCTCATGTAGATGTTGCAATCAATCAATAAACCAACAATCATTTATTAAGTGCCTAATATTTACAAGAAATGAAACATTCTTTATTCTTAAGGAGCCTAAATTCTATTGAAGGAGGTACATACAAAAGATTTATATAGGATAAATATGAAATAAATCAAAGTAGTTAAATTAGAAAGCACTAATAGTCACAGAGATAAAAAAGGCTTTGTTAGAAGGCAGTGTTTCAGTAAAGTCTTGAAGGAAACAAGGAATAAGTTGAGGCAATGATGGGGTTGGATGTTCTTATACAATGACATGGAGATGGGGATTGGTGTGCCATGCTAGAGAAATAGAAAGAAGGCCAGCTAGACTGGCCTGTTGAATGCAGGAAGAGAAGTAATGTACATTGAGACTAGAATGGTAGGTTAGGACCAGGCTGTGACTTTTAAAGCCAAATAGAGTTTGTATTTGATTATAGAGGCCATAGAAAGCTAATGGAGTTTATTGAGGCAAGGAATGATTTGGTCAGATCTATACTTAAGGAAAATCATTCTGACAGTTGTGTAGAAGATGAATTGGAGTGCAGAGGGAGGCAGAGAGATTAATTAGGAGGCCATTGCAATAGTCTAGCAAGGAGAAAGGTAGCTGAAAGGGTCCTGAACTAAGAGAAGGGACTGAATCAGAAATA
The DNA here is from genome assembly GCF_028583685.1 of Petaurus breviceps papuanus. Classification (NCBI taxonomy): domain Eukaryota; kingdom Metazoa; phylum Chordata; class Mammalia; order Diprotodontia; family Petauridae; genus Petaurus; species Petaurus breviceps. Next base: position 3,302,419 of record NW_027185791.1, read on the forward strand.
GATTGTGGCAGTAGAAATAACAAGGTCTAGCAAGTGATTGGAAAATGAGGAATTGAGGATAATGCTGAGGTTATGAATCTGGGAGACTGGAATGTAATGGTAGAACTTTCAGAAGAAACAGGGAATTTTCTAAGAGGGGTTTGAATGAAGGAATGAAAAAGCATTTATTAAGTGCTTATTATGAAGACTGATCTAAGGACTGTGGATATAAACAGAAAAATCCAAATGATCCCTGCTTTCAAGGAGCTCATGCTTTCATTGGGGGAGATGACATTTTTTTTTCAAAGTTCGTTTGCAGAGCAGATGGAAAGATAGGGAAGACAGTAATAGAGCAGAGATCTTTTGGTTACTTTAGTAGATGACAGGATCAGGGGCTGGCAGAGCACTAAGGTAGGGGAGAAAAAAATATCGGGAGGATCTTAAGAGGCAGAACAGACGGTAAGATCTGATGGGCTCTTTCTGAACAGAAGTAATGAAGTCATCAACTTCCCTCTCATCTAAGCTGTGTAACAGTCAGATAGCCAGTGGGAAGAGAGAGAAGGCAAGAGGGGAGGGTGTCTCAGTGGTGAAGTCAGCTGAGGATATGTGAGGGACTATAGGGTGCCCCTGGGTCCATCACAGGCAGTGAGAGAGAGGTAAATGAATGATGGTGGCAAGGGAAAGAGTAGAGGTGGCAGTGGGAAGAAAGGAGCATTTGGACATCCTCCAGGACCAATGTGCCAGGTAAAGGGATGTACAGGGATGTCTGTGAGTGCAACTGGATGGATCATAGGATCATAGACAATGAACAAGAAAGGATATGGATTATGATTAAGAAGGGACCATGGAGTTCACGATTTGAAAGCCCTCGTTTAATACATAAGGAAACCGAAGCTGAGAGAGATTGAGCTACATTCATATAGCCAGTAAATGTCAAAGGTAGGATTTGAACTGATATTTCTTTGGCTCCAAGCCCAGTAGTCTCTCTATTCATTGAACTATCTAGTGGGAAGGAATATGAGAGGAAGAAGGATGGAAAGAAGGAAAGTTTGTTTATTCTGAAACAGGAACTTCAGAGCACACAGTGGAAGGGGTGGGCAGAGCCGCAGTAAGAGATGGGTGGGGTAGGTTTGAGAAGGATGGGGATGAGGTAATAATTTGAGGCATGTATTAAGGCTAATTTATTGATAGGTAGCCAATAATTAAGTAGCACAGGAATAAAGAGTATAACGATGGTGGGAATTTGCTAGCCATAGAGGTAATAGTGTGTAGCAGATAGATTTGTGATGTTCACCATCTCCAAAGGCTGACACGATGAGTCAAGAGCCAATCCCTGGTCACAAAGTGGATTTTAAATCAGGGATTAATTGATTGTTTGGTTAGTTGTCTAGAATTTAAAAAGTGAAAAAATTTTACTAATGCAGGTTAAATTTTGAAGTGTATTGTGTGTACCTTTTTTGAGAGCTTATTATTAAATATTTACAAAATCACACCTTTAGTACTGTTTTACCCCTCCTTCCATATCCCCTCCATCCCCTACCTCTAAGAGAAGTTCTGTTGCCCCACCAGAATCTAGTACAAAGGAGTTGCCACCACAAGGAGTTAATCTTTTTTTATATAAAAACTGAAACTGCAAGGAAGCCTTATCCCAAGGTGAGACCCAGGAGTGGGCTAGTACATGTTTAACATCCAGCTCTCTGAAAACTAGAGGCCCACTTTGAAGCTTAATTTGCATTATTAATATTTTCTCTATCACTACATGGGTGGGGAGCCTGCAGCCTCAAGGCCACATGTGGCCTTCTAGGTCCTTGGGTGCAGCCTTTTGATTAAATCCAAGTTTTATAGAACAAATCCTTTTATTAAGGGGATTTTGTTATGTGAAATTTGGATTAAGGTAAAGGGCTACTTGAGGACCTGCAAGGCCACATTTGGCCTCAAGGCCGCAGGTTCCCCACCCCTACAACAATCATCAATACAATAAATCAGGCCCTGATTTGTGGTGTTTGCTGACTTTCAAGGCATAAACACTCACACTGGAAGTATAACAGTTGGCTATCTAACTATTGACTCAAGCCTATCCCTGGAGGATCCACCAGAAAGAATATCCCAGTAGCTGTGAATCCAAGGATACTTGCTTATTTCTGTATCATAAAGATGACAGGGGAGATTTAGAGGTTAAATTTTTAACAGATATTTAGAAATCTTGTCCTTCTTTTGTCCGATTTGTGGTTTCTACTTATTCATTTCTGTAACGAATAACATTTTCTTTAAAGTCCATCATATTTCACAGGACCAGATGAATTTATGAGAAAAGAAAAGCTCCTTAGTGGTAATTATTTTCAGAAGATTTGTAACTGAAATGGGTTTCTGACTCTCAGCAATCCTCAGAGCTGGTAATGAATGTCAGCATTTTTACTTTAATTTTATATTTTGTCTGAAAATGCCATTCTACTCAAGAGGAAATAGAGGGATTAAAACATACACAATATGTACAACACAGAATATATATTATAGATATAATTATACCTGCATATATCCTTCAGATAGAGGTGTTTCCTCTTGCAATCTGAGAAGAGCAGAATAGACTCGAAAAGATAAAAATTAAATACAACCTGCCCTCAAGGAGCTTACATTCTACTGGAAGAAACATGCACAGAAGGAGGAGTAGCATCCCTGGTGGGAGGGCTGCTCAGCCACCTTTAGTATCCACTTGGTACTCAACTCTCACCTGCAGTTCCAAGAACCTGTGGCATGCCTTGTGGCCACACCCTGGTAAAAACCACCTCAGCACACGCACCAAACCAGGTTGAGGGTAAGCAAGGGGCCTCAGATCGGTTGGTGATCTGATAGGGGTAGGGGAAGCCTACCCCAAGTGTATGAAGACTATCCACCCCTCTCAGTCTACCCCTCCCCTTCCCCCAGAATGGGTAGATGAGAACAATTTGATAGAACAGGGGACTGAAGAAGGCACTGTGGAATGATCAGAGCTTACTCAGGCATCAAAGATGTCACAGTCATCCACTGCATTCAGAGCCATCTCTGGTCATCTTGATTTTTGTTTTGCCACTGGACTTCAATGACTCTGGGAGAGACAGTGAGGATGACAACTTTGACAACTGCCTCACTTAAATCCAATTCATGCATGAATCAAGACATCACCCCATGATCATACCTCTTCAGAAATGAAAGACAAACCCACAGTATATATTATATACATAATTACATATCAATATGTAAATTATCAATTTACATATTATACACATATTATATGAATGTTATCTATTATATATACATATTATTTATCATACATATATTATGTATATATCATACATTGTGTATACAATGTGTATAAACATATATAATATATATATATTCTTGCTAGAAAGGTGATACAATTGTTCTAAAACACTAACATGAATTATTCCTTATCTTTTTGAAAATTCATAGAATATTGTGTGCTCACTTCTAGTCTCATTTATTTCTAATAATATTCTTCCTCAGTTTGTGGCCTGCAATTGTAAGCCTATGGCATGTTTTATGGAAATGTTCACACAGACTCTATTTTGGAGCATTCTTTTTCTTACTTTCAGAATTGACATTCAAGCACTGAGTTAAGGATAATCATAGATTATATATATATATATATATATGTATTTTTTTTAAAATAAGCTACATATCTCAGTTCCTTAGAGTGGACTATGTCAGACTGGGAAAAGAATCTGTGAGTCAAAATTATTTGTAGCACAGAACACATTTCGCTCTTGACAATTGTTCAAAATGTCTGTTCTATTTCCCTTTCAAAGAAGTGAGACTCAAAGTGAAAAGTGGCTCAGATGGAAAACCCTTCTCCTGTCATGCTTAGAATACAGGCTGTGTTTTTTTACTTGAGATCCCTAACCCACTGCCCCAGAAAGATGAGTTGAAATCATGTAGCTCCTTAGTTTTCTCAAGCCATTTTGCTTGCACGTTTGCACTTATTATGTCTTATTTTGCTAGAATTATTTGTGTCCTCTAGTATGGAGTGGCTGGGAGGGGGGTGGAAAAGCCTTTGGAGTCAGGAGACTTGGGTCTAGCAGGTATGAGCTGAGTGCCCTAGAGCGAATGATTCCATCTCTGCACCTCAGTTAATTGATTTATAAAAAGGGAACAATATCACTTATACTACCAACCTCACGGGATGGCTGTGAAGAATGAAGCTGGTAAACCTTAAAGTACTGGATAAATGTCAATAATTACTATTTTAGGGGCGGCCAGGTAACACAGCGAGTAAGAGCACCAGCTCCAGTGTCGGGATGACCTGGGGATCAAATCTGGGCTCAGACACTTATTACCCACCCAGAAACACCTGGCCGTATAACCTTGAGCAAGTTACTTAACCCCGATTGCTTTAAAAAAAAATAATTACTATTTTAAATTTCACCACTAAAGGACTGTGGACCTTATTTTAGTCATCTTTGTATCTTCCATAGTATTTAGCCTAGTTCTTTGCATAAGGTGCTTGATATTGAATTGAATAGCTCTACTACTTCTTCTTCTCCTTTCCTCCTCATCCCCAAATTTCCAAGGTCAGTCACTTTTTGTAGCAAGGGGATGGAGATACTAAAAGCCTCTTTAAAAAAAGCTATGAATCATTAATGGAGTTGCTGGAAGATGAGACCTTAGTTAACAGGTCAAATCTGAGGGGTTTCTGATTGAGTGTGGTCACCAGTTTGAAATTCTGCTACTGCTATGCTTCCACATTACTAAAACATGGCTCCAAATGGAATTGACTGAAATTCTTTTGCAGCAAATTTGTGTTGTGGAGGTTCAAAAAGCAAGGTGGTCTGGCTGGGAGTGAGATACTTATGGAAGTTACTTTTGTCAGTTTTTGGTTTGTGGGATCATAATACCTAGAGCTGAACAGGACCTTAAAGATTATGTTAGTCTTTTTTTGTTGTTGACATTTTTATTTAAAATTTTGAGTTCCAAATTCTGTCCCTCTTTCCTTGATCTCTCCCCCCCCCCATCCTGAAATGGTAAGCAATAGGATATAGGCTACACAGGTTCAATCATGTAAAACATTTCCATATTAGTCATTTTGGACCAGAAGACGAATAAAAGAAAAAATGAAAGAAAGTGAAAAATAGCATGCTTCATTCTGTATTCAAACAATATTAGTTCTTTCTCTGGAGGCAGATAGTATGCTTCATCATTAGTCCTTTGGGAGTGTCTTAGATCATCATATTGCTGAGAATAGCTAAGTAAATCACAGTTTGTCATTGAACAATATTGTTGTTACTGTATATGACATTCTCCTGGTTCTATTCACTTCACTATGCATCTGCTCATGTATGTCTTTCCAGGTTTTTCTGAAATAATCCTGCTTGTCATTTCTTGTAGCACAAAAATATTCCATTGCAACCATATGTCATAACTTGTTTAGTTATTCCCCTTTTGACAAGCATGTCTTCAATTTCCAATTCTTAGCTACCACAAAAAGAACTACTATAAATATTTTTATACAAATAGATGCTTTTCCCTTTTTTTGAATGTCTTTGGGATAAAGACCTAGCAGTGGTATTTCTGGATCAAAGGGTATGCACAGTTTTATAGCCCATTGGGAATACTCCCAGATTGCTCTCCAGAATGGTCGGATCAGTTCACAACTCCACCAACAGTGAATTAGTGTTCCAATTTTCCTGAATTCCCTCCAACATCCAACATTCTCCTTTTTTGTCATATTAGCCAATCTGATAGGTGTTAGTTGGTACCTTGGAGCTGTTTTATTTTGTGTTTCTCTAATCAATAGTGAATTAGAGCATTTTTTCATATGACTATAGATAGCTTTACTTCCTTTGTCTGAAAATTTCCTGTTCACATCCTTTAACCATTTATCAATTTAGGAATGTATTTTTATAAATTAAACTAATTTCTCTATATATTTGAGAAATGAGGCCTTTATCTTCGATACTTGTTGCAAAATTCTGTCCCCCCTTTTCTGCTTTCCTTATAATTTTGATTGTATTGGTTTTGTTTGTATAAAAGTTTTTTAATTTTATAGAATCAAATTGATCTATTTTACATTTTGCAATACTCTATATCTTGTTTGGTCCTAAATTCTTCTCTTATACATAAAATTTTATAGGCCAACTATTCCATGCTTTCCTAATTTACTTTTTATCCTTAATTTGCTAATTATCCTTTATGTGTAAATCAAGTACCCATTTTGAATTTATCTTGGTATATGGTGTGAGATGTAGTTTTGTACCTAGTTTCTGCCATGGTGTTTTCCAGTTTTCCCAGAAGGTTTTGTGAAATAATGAGATTTTATTTCAAAAGCTTGGATCTTTGGGTTTATAATATACTCGATTATTGTGGTCATTTACTATAATATAATTTGTACCTAATCTGTTCCACTGATCCACAACTCTAATTCCTGGTCAGTACCAGATTATTTTGATAATTACCTCTTTATAATGCAGTTTGAAATCTGCTTTACAGATAATTCTTTTTTTTTTTTTGGCCTTTTGGAGGGCAGTTGGGGTTAAGTAACTTGCCCAAGGTTACACAGCTAGTTTTGTGTGTTTGTGTGTGTGTGTGTGTTAAGTTTCTGAGACCAGAACCAAATTCGGGTCCTCCTGACTCCGGGGCCAGCGCTTTACTCACTGTGCCACCTAGCCACCCCTTTACAGATAATCCTTGCTTATGGTTTTAGATAAATATTACTTATCATTTTATGGTAAGTTCCATTTATTCCTATGCTCACTAATGTTTTTAATAGGAATGGATATTGTATTTTGTCAAAGGCTTTTTCTGCATCTATTGAGAAAATCATATGATTTCCGTTGGTTTTGTTACTGACATGGTCAATTATGTTAATGTTTTCCTAATATTAAACCAGCCCTCCATTACTGGCATAAATCCCACCAGGTCATAGTGTATTATCCTATAAAGCCAAGCATGAGCAGCTCTCCAGAGGACTGCTGCTGTGAATAGCTTTAAGATTCTGATCATATAGTATAGTGAACCCTCCATTTATTCAGTAATAAACTAAGATAAAACATTCACAGAAACCAAAGTACAGCATTCACAATGTTATAGCATGAAAACTTATTGCTAAAGTGGCCACATAGTTTTCACCAAGTGGCCACATAGTTTGAAGCAAAAGATATCATTCAGTCAGTCTTTAACTCAATCATCCTTAAGGAGCAAGCCTCCTTAAGGGACACAAAGTACAAACGTCAAAGTTCCCCATCCCTAGGTCACATTGTCTTAATCTCTTAGTCAAAAAGTCTTCTTTCTTCTTGATTTGAGATTAGTTTCCAATCATCCTTAAGAGGTACAAGGTACAGAGTTCAAAGTTCTCCTACCCTTAGACCACAGTAAATCATGATCTTCTCAGTCAGCATTAACTACTCAAGGAGAGGTCTTTTCATCTTGACTCAAGGCTGGCTCTCAGATTCCATGGTTCCTCTTCCATGGTCCCAACTTTTGCCTGAATTTACCCAACTGTCACCAGGATTTAAAGGTAGGCAGCTCTCAGCTCCTCATTCAGATCCTCGTCCAATTCCTCATCTAGTTCCCAGTCCAGTTCATGATCCAGTTACCATTCCATATTGAAGCTCACAGTGTCTAGTCCACTTCAAGTCCTTCACAGTTTCTATTTCTGGAAAAGCAAATCTTAACAGAGCCAAAACAACATTCATACACATGGCTGGCATCATCATCAATTCACTATCTGCCTGTGAAACCAACACAGACCCACAAACAAGGTCTGAGAACTCAACACAAATCATCAGTATAGTCCCAGGACCTCTGAAACTCTCCTCCAGGACTTCTGTAAACAGAAAACAAGAAAATCCTCTTTCAGGGCTTCCAGTAAGGTCCCAGGGCTTCTGTACAAAATATCACAAACAAACATCAATACAGACAGAACAGACAAACACAGTGCCTGCCCACTACAAAGTTCCCCTTCTCAATTCTGCTCTCTCCCAGCGTGGGCTTCTCCTTATATATGGTCATTAGCTCTTCCCTGTTCCTGTCTTTGGCAAGTCCTTCCCACTGTTTCACAAGTCTTGTTTCTTAACAAAGACTTGATATAACTAAGGGCAAGACTCAAAAGAAACTTAAACTGAAACAAGGTTCTAAATAGTTAAATAGCTGAAACAAGGCACTAAGTACTTCTTTGCTTGCCATTACAGATCCTTGAGATATATTACTGTAATATTTTAGCTAGAATTTTGTTAGTAAAATTTGCATCAATATTTATTAGGGAAATTTATCTATTTTTTTGTCTCTGTTTTGGTTCTTCCTGGTTTAGGTATTAGCACCACATTTGTGTCATAAAAAGAATTTGGAAGGGCTCCTTCTTTGACTATTTTCCCCAAATAGTTTATATAGTATTGGGATTAATTATTGTTCCAGTGTTTGGTAGAATTTACTTGTGAATCAATCTGATCTTGGGATTTTTTTGTAAGAAATTCTTTGAGGGCTTGTTCAATTTTTCTAAGATTGGGTTATTTAAATATCTCATTTCCTGCTCTGTTAATTTGGGCAATTTATATTTTTGCAGATATTCATCCATTTCATTTAGATTGTCAAATTTATTAGCATATAATTGGGCTAAATAACTCCTAACAATTATCTTAATTTCCTTTTCATTGATGGTGAATTCTCCCCTTTCATTTTTGATGCTAGAATTTTATTTTCTTCTTTACTTTTTAAAAATTCAAACTAACCAAATGTTTATCTATTTTATTGTTTTTTTTAATAAAGCCAGTTTCTAGTTTTATTTGTTTCAATGGTTGTCTTATTTTCAATTTAAGTACTTTCCTTTGATTTTTCAGGATTTTCAATTTGGTGTTTAATTGGGGATTTTTAACTTGTTCTTTTTCTATCTTCTTCAGTTGCATGCCCAATTCTTTGATTTGCTCTTTCTCCATTTTTTTTTACATAAGCAATTAGAGATATAAAATTTCCCTTCTAAGAACTACTTTGACTCTATCTCATAAGTTTTGGTATGTTGTCTAATTATAGTCATTTGATGAAATTACTGATTTTTTTCTATGATTTGTTGTTTTACCCACTCATTCTTTGAGATTAGATTATTTCGTTTCCAATTTGTTTTTAGCCTATCTTCCCATGGTCTTTTATTACACTTAATTTTTATTGCATCGTTATCTGAAAAAGATGCATTTAACATTTCTTAGTTCTCCCTCAAAAATTTAGATGCTGTACCATTTGGCGCATATATGTTTAGTACTGATATGACTTCATTATCTATGGTACCTTTCAGCAAGATAGAGTTAAAACTATTTTTGCTTTTACTTTTTCTGAGATCATGATTGCTACCCGTTTTCCTTCTTTCACCTGAAGCATAAGACATTTCACTCTAGAATCTTACCTTTACTCTGTGTGTATCTCTCTGCATTAGATGTGTTTCTTATAAGCATCACATTGAGGATTCTGGTTTTTAATCCATTCTGCTGCTTCTGTTTAATGGATGAGTTCATCCCATTCACATTTGTAGTTATAACTAACTGTATATTTCCCTCCATGCTATTTTCCCCTTGTTTATCCTCCTCTCTCTCTTAATGCCCATCCTTTCCCTCCTCACAAGTGTTTTACTTCTTATTATTGCCTTCCCCAATCTACCCCCCCTTTTATCAATCCTCTTTCCCCCTTCTGTTATCCTCATTCCTTTTTACTTCCTTATTAAGATAGATTTTGATATCCAGCTGAGTGTGTATGTTATTCCCTTTTTGAGCCGGTTTTGATGAGAGTGAGGTTTAAGCTTTGCCTGCCAGCCCAAACCCATCTTACCCTCCATTATAATAGCTTTTTCATGCCTCTTTTACATGGGATAATTTACCCCATTCCATCATCTCCCCCCTCCTTCTTTCAGTGCAGTTTTTTCTCATTTCTTTATTTCGTTTTCTTGGGTATTATGCTGTCAAAGTTACCTTATATCCATACCTTCTCTTTCTATATATATTCCTTCTAATTTCTCTTATTAACAATAAACTTCTTAAGAGTTATAAATATTTTCTTACCATATAGAAATATAAATAGTTTAACCTTATTGAATTTCTCATGTTTTCTTTCTTGTTTCTTTTTTATCTTTTTATGTTTCCCTTGAGTCTTGTTTGAAGGCCAAATTTTTTATTCAGCTCCAGTCTTTTAATTAGGAATGCCTGAAAGTCCTCTATTTTGCTAAATGTTTATTTATTCCCCCTGAAAGATTATATTCACTTTTTTCTGGGTAGGTGATTCTTGGTTGTAATCTTAATTCCTTTGCCTTTTGGTGTATCATATTCCAAGCCCTTATATTCTTTAATGTGGAAGATGATAAATCCTGTGAAACCCTGACTGTAGCTCCACAATATTTGCATTGTTTCTTTTTGGCTGCTTACAGTACTTTTCATTTTGTGATCTCTTTCAGGTGGTTATTGGTGAATTCTTTCAATTTCCATTTTGCCCTATGGTTCTAATATATCAGGGCAGTATTCTTTGATAATCTCTTAAATTTTTTTTAAAATTATTTTTAGCTTTCAACATTTACTTCCATAAGTTTTAAATTTTTCCCCTCTCTCCTCCACACCATTCTCCCTCCCTCCCCAAGATGGTCCGAAATCTGATATAGGCTTTACATATACATTCCTACTAAACATATGTTCACATTAATCTTGTATAGAAGAATTATAACAAATGGGAGAAACCATGTGAAAGAAAAAACAAAACAATATAAAAAAAGAAAATAGTCGGCTTCGCTCTGCATTCAGACTCCATAGTTCTTTCTCTGGATGTGGATGGCATTTTCCATCACGAGTCCTTTGGAAATGTTGTAGGTCCTTGTATTACTGAGAAGGGCTAAGTCTCTCAAAATCAGTCATCAAACAATGTGGCTATTACTGTGTACAATGTTCTCCTGGTTCTGCTCACTTCACTCAGCATCAGTTCATATAAATATTTCCAGGTTTTTCTGAAGCCTGCCTGCTCATCATTTCTTAAAGCACAATAGTATTCCATTACATTCATATACCACAACTTGTTCAGTCATTCTCCAATTTATGGGCATCCCTTCATTTTCCAATTCTTGGCCACAACAAAGAGAGCTGCTATAAATATTTTTGTACATGTGGGTCCTTTCCCCATTTTTATGATCTCTTTGGGATAGAGTCCTAGAAATGGTATGGCTGGGTCAAAAGATATGCACATTTTTATAGCCCTTTGGGCATAGTTCCAAATTGTTGTTCAGAATGGTTGGATCAGCTCACAGCTCCACCAACAATGAATAAGTGTTACAACTTTTCCACATCTTCTCCAACATTTATCCTTTTCCTTTTTTTGTCATGTTAGCCAATCTGATAGGTGTGAGGTGGTACCTCAGAGTTATTTTGATTTACATCTCTCTAATCAGTAGTGATTTAGAACATTTTTTCATATGACTATAGATAGCTTTAATTTCTTCCTCTGAAAATTGCTTGTTCATATGCTTTGGCCATTTATCAATTGGGGAATGACCTTACACTCTTCTAAATTTGACTCAGTTCTCTATATATTTTAGAAATGAGGCCTTCATTAGAGACACTGGTTGTAAAAATTCTTTCCCAGTTTTCTGCTTCCCTCCTAAGCATTGGCTTTGTTTGTATAAAACTTTTCTATTTAATGTAATCAAAATTATCAATTTTGTATTTCATAATGTTCTCTATCTCTTGTTTGGTCATAAATTCCTCCATTCTCCATAAATCTGACAGAAAAACTATTCCTTGCTCCCCTAACTTGTTTATATTATCAGACCTTATATCTAAATTGTGTACCAATTTGGATTTTATTTTGGTATACAGTGTCTGATGCTGGACTATGCCCAGTTTCTGCCATACTATTTTCCAGTTTTCCCAGCAGCTTTTCTCAAATACTGAGTTATTATCCCAGAAGCTGGAGTCTTTGGTTTTATCAAACAGTAGATTGCTATAATCATTGACTATTGTATCTCTTTAATAATTTCTTGAAAGATGTCCAGGCTTTTTTTTTTGATCATGTCTTTCGAGTAATCTAATAATTCTTATATTGTCTCTCCTGGATCTATTTTCTAAGTCAATTTTTTTCCAATGAGAAATTTCACATTTTCTTCTTTTTAAAATTTTGTTTTATTGTATCTTGTGTTTCATAGAATCATTAGCTTCCACTTGCTCAATTCAAATTTTTAAGGAATTGTTTTCTTCAGTGAACTTTTGTACTTCTTTTTCCATTTGACCAACTCTACTTTTTAGGGGGTTTTTCTTTTGTAAAATTTTCTATATCTTTTCCTATGCTATTGCCTTTTTTTCATGATTCTCTTGAATTACTCATTTCTTTTCCTAAATTTTCTCCTACTTCTCTAATTTGCTTTTTGAGATCCTTTTAAAGCTCTTCCATAAATTCTTTGTTTTTTTTTTCTTTTTTTTTTTTTGAGGGCAATTGGGGTTGTGACTTTCCCAAGATCACATGGCTAGTTTCTGTGTTAAGAGTCTGAGGTCGGATACAAATACAGGTCCTCCTGACTCCAGGGCTGGTGATCTATTCACTGCACCACCTAACTGTCCCCCCCCCACAATTCTTTTTGGGCCTGAGACCAAATTACATTTTTCTTTGAGACTTCACATGTAGCCATTTTGAAACTATTGTCCTGTTCTAAGTTTATGCCTTGATCCTCCTGTCACCCTAGTGTCTTTTATATTAAAATTCTTTTTAGGGTGGTTGCTTTTGCTCATTTTTCTACCTTTTTTGTGACTTAGTGTTATTATGTGAGAATTGAGCTCTGGACTTGCTCTGTCCCAAACTTTTTGTCCTAAAGCTCAGGGTCTTACTGCTGGCTTTACTGAGCTTCAGGGCTTACCTATTTGCTTTCATTGGGGTGTATGCTAACCTTCTGGCTTGTACTAGGGATGGGTTTCCCCATTGGTCTTTCTTGGGTATGGGGTTTAGCTGTTTGCCTGCCCCACGGGCAGGGCCCCATTGCTCAGTTGCTATGGAAATAAAACCTCTCTGGTAGCTGGCTCTAGAAGAGAAATTGCTGATTTGCCCAGGGGTGGGGCTAGTTGCTGGGCTGATATGAAAACAGGTGTGTTTGCTGACAGGCCCCAGGGGTGAGATCTTGCTGTTTCACTACTGGTCAGCAATGGAGTCAAGGCCTTACTAGTGGCTTGTGTTGGTGGAGGGGTCACTGGGTGGAGCCCTGCTGTGCTGGTCACTAACCTGGGGGGCTGCTGGTTTGCAGGAGGGTGGGGTCTTGCTGCAGGATTTCTCTTGTGAGGCTGGCTGCTTCTGCTAGTCTTAGACCTTGCTCCCATCCCACCCCAGTGAGACAGACTTTTCTTGCTCAGCTCTAATCTTTCCTTGCTCCTGGATCAATTTTGAGGTGGTTTTCTAGTTGTTAGGAAGAGAATTTGGGAGAGCTTAAAAAGGTTCCTTCTTTACCCCACCATCTTGGACCCAGAATTCCTCATATTAATCTTAAAACACTTTACAGATGAGGAAAATGAGGCCCAGAGAGGGAAAGGAACATGCCTAGAAGAAGAAGGATTCAGACCTAGGACACCTAATTCCAAATCTGGTATCCTTTTCACAACAATTGGCTATCCCACCCCCTCTTTCTTCAATCTTCATTTTTGTGGCGATGTGGTACAATAGCAGGGACCTGGTCCATCTATAGAATATGACTATAGGAATACTGAACATAAAATTATGATGCATTAGCTTCATTCAAAGAACTCATAATAGCCACAAGAATTCAAAAGATCTCTTATGTATTTGTGTTATTATTAAATTCTCACTACAGACCATAAATACTTTTAAAATCACATCATGTGCATAGTTAAGTGGTTTATTTTTTTAATAATGGATAATGGAATCAGCTCATTATGCTATAAAACATGTTTTATGCTGATGGCACTTCTCATTTGATGTTTCACACATGGTTATCACGTAGAAGGTTATAATGTGCTCTGCAGTCCCACCTGCAAGGTAGTATGGCTCCTTGCGGGGCCTGGCTGCCTGTTTTCCTGACCCAGAGCCATGTGATGAGTTAGCTGTGGTGAGAGGAGTTCAGAGAATCCTGCAGGCAATCAGACCACTGAGTCAGAGAGATGCCAACTTTCCTGAATGCCAGCATTGCTGTGTCTGTGACTAATCCTAGAAGAAAGGTTAGTGGAACAGCTGTGGGGACTGTGTGGGGCATGCCTTTTTACCTGCACAAAGGGGTCCTAAAACTGCCAGACAAAGCAACCCAGAGTCAAAGTCTCAGGCCATCGATGGCATGGGAAATACAACTTTGGACCTAGTTTGAATTAGAATTCAGCAGCACTCACACTTCCACGTCTCTGCTTTCTGGTTGTTGGTACAAACTTCCAGCTTTATCTGGCCACATCTAACTCACTAAGGAACAAGTTCAGTTGATTTAGAAGCCAGTCCCCCCCAGGAGATACGTCACCATTGCATGGCTATAAATCCCTTTCATGGTAAGCCTACAGTTCCCAAACCCCCAGATACACATATTCACTAATCACAATCTAAATGACTTTGTTTCATTTATTTGATAAGTACAGTAGACCTTAAACTCTAAGAAACCTCTTTAACAGGATTATTTACATGCCCAGTCTAAAGGAATAACCTTGTTCTCAGAGAGATGGGGTGAAATTAGGATTGAGGAAAACAAGTTTCTGAACTATATTATATGTGTTTAATGTCCATCATTAGACCTGTCCAATGCCACAGCCCACTCCTGCACCTCCCTTCATCTTATTTCCCTGTTTACCAAGCAAAGCTTGTCATCATCTAGGGCTTAGATCTATTCATGTTAAGAATGTCCTGGTGGGCAGTCAGTCTTTCATAAAAATAGAATGACAACTTTTGAACAACATAATTGTCTTGTCCTGTTCTCAAGCAAAATTATTTTTATGTTAATGCAGCAGAGTCTAGAACAGTTCTTTGGTATCTCAGGAAAGCATATACATTGTCTTTTCCCTTGCTTCCACAGTGCCATGCCGAAAAGAGTCTTAAAACAGTTGATTAGACAGAACCTTATACAGTCTCTCATGTACAGGTGAAAATTGAGAGTTATTCCCCAAAAGGAAGTTAGGCAGATTCAACAAGCAAGGCACATTTCACAAAGTTTGCCAAGCATTACTGCTTATTTGAATGACCTTCCTCAACCCAAAGGTAAACCAAAGATGAAGAAAACTGGTTTCCTGTTTTAGAAGGAAACCTGCCTGGTCTCTACTCAGACTAAGCAGAGCTCTTTCCAAAGGGAATTGGGATGGGTCCAACCAGAATTCACTCTCTTCTCTCAGTAGAGAAATCAAGCTGACAGTTTGTGAATGCAGATTGGTTCTAGGTCTGAGGAAGTTGGATCATGTCACTTTCTCCCTTTTCCACTACCCTCACCCCACTTCTTTGGACCCACATTCACAGAGCAGGTTCAATCACTGAGTAACTCCAAAAGAAAGGAAAAAGAAAAAGGAAATGAATTCTCTCAGAGGCCACTTCTCATACTCCTAGAGCACATGGGTCTCTCCACAGTGAGATCAGAGCCTCCAAAAGTGCTCACAAGTCATTCCCCACATCATCTGCCGAGTCAGGGGCTCTCACTTCCCAGGCCCAGGTTCTCTTTACCCACATCTTCTGGACAACCAGTTGTCCTGGGTGAAAACTCTACCATAATTTCCTCAGTACATATGGCAATGGAATCGGGGTCTGGACAAAATTTTCTAAGAATTTCTTCCTATGTAGGGCACACTAAAATTTCTCTTGGAATTCTAGGACCATAGGTCATAGGATCCCTTTAGGTCCCCTGGACCATTAGAATTCCAGATAAATTTCCTCTGGGACCTTACTCTAAAGGACACCCCGAATTTCTTCCAATAGATCCCTACCATTGCAAGGAAAGCAGTACTAGGATTCCAAACTTACAGTACAGGGCAAAAAGGCTCAGTTACAGAAAAAAAGCAAAACAAAGTTAATTAAGTCCAGAAGATGGGTGAGGCTCTCAAGAAAAGGAATTGAGTACTAAGGGTTGATTATGTGGGGTTTCTAGGCACACAGGCAAACCTTATCCTGTAGACTTGTCAGGCACAAGGGTGTCACAATGAAGCATGCACTCCCTATTTGTTTGAATGCAAAAAGAAAATATTAACATTTCTCCACTACCATTTTAAGGATGCAAACTTCATACTTCTTATATTACTTGATACCAATACTTATATAAGATTCAGCAAGTATCAGAATTTAACTAGCCATCAGATTTAACTCAACAAATACAAAACCCTTGCAAAATTATCTCAAATATCATTGATGCATGAGAGAACACACACAGGAAAAACTGACTATAAAATTATGGCCTATTTTGGAGAGCAATTTTCTCTAGGATACTACAAAGTAGGGTATCCAAAAATGAAAGTCCTGAGTAGAGAATCTCTTCAGGGGTCCCTACAAATGTGAAGGCCAATTTTATCACTTGTATGGGGTCTCATTAGAGACCTTACATGTAGCAACTATGTTTGGCTCATTCTCTCAGAGTCAGGCTGCTACATCTGTCCCCTCAGGTCTTTAGGATACCTTTCTTTTCTGCTAGTTACCCTTTAAGAACACTAACTAGAATTTCTATTATGCTGTAAGATATGCAAAGCAGTATACATATGTTATTTCGTCTGACACTCATAACAACCCTCTGAGATAGGTGTTATTATGCCTGTTTTATAGATGCAGAAACTGAGGCCAAGAGAGGTGAATTGACTTGCCTAAGGTAACACAGTTAAATAATCTTGTGAGGTTGAATTTGAACTCAGGTTTTCTTTCTTTTTTTTTTTTTAAGCAATTGGGGTTAAGTAACTTGCTCAAGGTTACACGGCCAGTTATTTCTGGGTGTGGTGCTGAGTGTCTGAGCCAGGGATTCGATCTCCAGGTCGTCCCAACACTGGAGCCGGTGCTCTTACTCGCTGAGCCACCTGGCCGCCCCTAAGCAATTGGGGTTAAGTAACTTGCTCAAGGTTACACGGCCAGGTGTTTCTGGGTGGGTGCTAAGTGTCTGAGCCCGGGATTCGATCTCCAGGTCTTCTCAACACTGGAGCCGGTGCTCTTACTTGCTGTGCTACCTGGCCGCCCCGAACTCAGGTTTTCTTGCTTCCAAGTCCAGTGCTTTTACACACTTTGCCACTTAGCTGCCTCTAGATTCAACCTAGAGTTGAATCTCTACTGTCAACGTTCCCCCCACTGACTAGCACCCCAGTTTCATTTAACTACTTAACATCAGCTAGCTTTTGTAAAAGGATGTTTATGGATAACTAGATGGTTCAATGAATAGAGTACCAGGCCTGGAGTCAGGAAGACTCATTTTCCGGAGTTCAAATTGGCCTCAGATACTAACTGTGTGATCCTGGAAAAATCACTTAATGCTGTTTGCTTCATTTATAAAATGTTTTCTCATCTGTAAAATGATCTGGGGAAGAAAACGGAAAAACCACTCTAGTATCTTTGCCAAGAAAACTCCAAATGGGGTCACAAAGTCAGACACGAGTGAAAAATGACTCTACAACAACAATGAAAAAAAGGATAATTGCTTCTAAGTTATCATAAGAACAAATGCATAAACATTTACCCCCATTACTTAAGGGGCTTACTCTCCCCTACACCACCTTGTGCTCTGTGGGAGAATTCCTCCAAAGACATTGTTTCACAAGTTCCCACTAAAAGGCAGCATGTTGTCAGATATCTTTGCCTCACCTAGAGCTGGGGTGGAGCCCCAAAGGTCACTCCCAAAGGCCATTACTAGTTTCTTGAAGCATCAGTACTGGGTTGGTTGCAGAATCTAGCCTGCAATGTTGGGGTGGCAGGGCGACAACAAGGTTGGAGTCTCCAATCCCTTCGTCTAAAAGAAGAAAGAACAAACGTAGAGACCAAGGTCTGAGGGCCCTTTCTCGGGGCCACATGCCTCCCCCTTACAGCATGCTCTCTCTCTGGATGCTGGAGGCAAAGCCAGCATGCAACTGAAGACAAGGAGTTAAAGAGCCTGCATAGCAGAAGCCAGCCTCAGTTGCATGGCTCCACAACCAATTAAAGGGCCTTTCCCTTGCCATGTCATTGGCTGGCCAGAACCAGTCACCCCATCTCTATGCATACTACACAGTGTCTCCAAAGTTCTTACATGTCATCATAACCTTCATAGAAGCAAACTCTTGAGCTTCTCCAGGTGAGAAATAACTAAGCAAGCTGATGCTTTTGGTTAAATAGACCCAATTCCTTTAACTGGTCTTCATATAAAATTTTCTCAAGTACAGGACCAAGAATAAATCTCTGGAGCACTGGAAACTAGTTTCCAAATTGACATCAAATTATTAATCATTCTTTAGTCTGTCCATTCAACGAGTTCTTAATCCAACTAATTATATTATTGTCAAACAATCTCACTTTCTTTTCTATACGCATGACATGAAAGACTCTTTAAAATGCTTGGCTAAAATCTCAATAAGCTGGATGTAACTTAACAGTAGCTCCAGCAAAATAGGAAATAGTTACATTGATATGAATAATGAATCCATGAAGTTGCATTATTTGAATTAGTATTATATATTTCCATTGAGTTGGAATAAATTACATTTTACACAATTACAACTTCTAATAGTGTGGAATCCATGTTCACACTAAACAGGACCTAGTCTAGAACACTTCCTGTTAAAACCATCCTGAAACTTCCTAATCATCTCCTCTATTTCTAGATATTTATTTCATTTTTATTTATTATTTTCTAGCTATTTATTTCATGATATGTTCTAGCACACTGCCAGGAACTGAAGTTGAGATCCTAGGCGTTTGATGGTTCTTCATCCATGGATGTCCTGAATTCTCTGTTTTGGGCTCTCTTCTTTTATCATCTAAACTATCTCCTAACCCCCATAGGTTCAATGATCATCTCTATGTAGGTGATTCTTAGAGCTATGTATGAAACCCTGCTTTCTCCCTTGAACTACAGTTTCATGTCACCCACTGCCTTATGGACAGCTTGTACTAACTATAAGAATCTTATATTCAACTTTTGCAAAACAGAAGTCACTATCTTTTCCCCCAAACCTTTGCTTTTTCCAAATTCCTTTGGGTGCAAAGTACCAGCATCCTCTCAGTCCCTAAACTTGTAACCCCAGTGTTACCCCTTCACTCTCATTCACTCTGTATATCTGTTGTCAAATCTTGTCATTTCCACCTTCACAATATCTCTCATTTATGTCCCCTTCTCTTCACTCACAGAGTTGCCATACATGCTTTGGTCAAGCCATACTGGCCTCCGTGCTCTTCCTTGCACATGCTGTTTGTACTCCATGCCTAGAATGCTCTGCCCCCTCACCTCTGCCTTGACTTTCTTCAAAACTCAGTTCAGACTCTTCCTTCTTAAGGAGGTCTTCTCTGGTTCTGCCAGACGCTAATGCCTTCCCTTCTGAGATTAGCTTCCTTCTACTGTGTATATATCATCACTATGTATAGATGTGTATATATCTATATACATATATGTATACATCTATATAACGTTGTGCATACATCGTTACTTACATAAAGTCTCTTCCATTACAAATTAATCGTCCTGAGGTCAGGGATAGTGTTTTTGAAATTTGTTTTTTTTAGTCTTTTAGGAGGGGGGAAAGCAAGGCAGTTGTGGTTAAGTGACTTGTCCAAGGTCACACAGCTAGTAAGTGTTAAATGTCTGAGGCCTGATTTGAACTCAGTTTCTTCTGACTCCAGGGCTGGTGGTCTATTCACTATGCTGCCCCTGGGATAGTGTTTTTGTCTTTCTTTTTTATTTTTTTTAAGCAATCGGGGTTAAGTAACTTGCTCAAGGTTACACAGACAGTTATTTTTGGGTGTAGTGCTGAGTATCTGAGCCCGGATTTGATCCAGGTCATCCCGACACTGGAGTCAGTGCTCTTACTCGCTGAGCTTTCTTTTTTATTTCTAAGGTTTAGCACAGTGTGTTTAATATGAGTTTGATGAATGACAGAATGCTTTCCAGTTTTCCAAGAAGTTTTTGAATAGTGAATCCTTACTAATAGTAGTGGAGATCTTTGTGTTTATTGAACTTTATTGTATTGTTTGTTTATTTCCATATTTGTCATATTATGGGAAAAAATACAGAAAAAACCCCATGAAAGCAATAAAGTAAAAAAAAAAAGTATTCTTTAATGTGCTTTCAGACTCAATGAGTTTTGATTTTTTTTTCTTGAGGATTAAGAGGTTTTTCTGAAAGTATCCTGCTTCTCATTTCTTATAGCACAATAGCATTCCATTAAAATCATGTATCAAAACTTGTTTAACCATTTCTCAATTGATGGACATCGCCTTAATTTCTGATTCTTTGCCATCAACAAAAGAACTGCTATAAATGTTTTTATACATAAAGGTCATTTTCTTTTTTATTATTATTATAATCTCTTTGGGGCATTTAGTATTATTTCTGGGTCAAAGGGTATGCACAATTTTGTAGCCCTTTGGGAATAGTTCCAAATTGCTCTCCAGAATGGTTAGATCAGTTCACAACTTCACCTAACAATCCATTTGTGTTCTAATTTTCCCACATCCCCTCCAACATTTGTCTTTCTTGACACTCTTGACCTTTTCTTCCTCTAGACTAATTTTGTCTTTATTTTTTCCAGTTCTGTAAAGTAACCATTTGATAGTTTAATTGGTATACCACTGAATAAGCAAATGAATGTATGTAGTATTGTCATTTTTTTTTCTATTGGCATAGCCCAATAATGAATAATTAAAATCTCTTTAATTTTTTTAATTTCTGTCAAAAGTTTTGTACTTGTATTCATATGATTTCTGTATATCATATGTTATATTGTAAATATTCCTACCTAACTTGATAGGTAGACCCCCAAACATTTCATATAACCTGTGGTTATTTTGAATGGAATTCTTACTTTTTCTTCCTGCTGGGTTTGGTTATTAGCATGCAAAAAGGCTAAGAGATAGAGACTTCATCTGAATAAAGCCTTTGTGATGGTACCCCCAGTTCTAGTTCCACAGCTATGACCAAAGAGGATCAATCCAACATATCGTTAATAGGTCAGAACCAGTTAGAAAATACCTGCACATGTGCCAAAATTTCTCCAAATCTTTCCATTTCAGCATTGAAGCAGACTTCAAACCCTCTTTTCACTTAGCATTAGCAGCGCTGTGTACATGCTTATGTGAACTGGGCTTGTTGGCAAGACTTCTGTTACATATTCTTTTTTAATTTTTTTAGTTAGATATCTGACAGGAATTCAGGCTCTCCTTGTAGTAGCAAAGGGAGGAGTGCTGTATTTTCCTCTTTTCACTTGATGATTTCAAGATGTCTTCCTTTTGGAAGATGAGCAGTCACCTCTAATTCCTAGGTTTTTTCTTCTTTTACCTTTATTGAGTTCTTGCTTGAATTGTTTTATCTTCTTGAGTTCTTGCTCAAGGAAATCCAAACTTCATTCTACCCTGTCTTGAACCCCTGAAACCAATTGCAGACCAGCAAACTAGAAGGTTCCTGTATGTCCTCTCCTGAATATAGAAAACTTCCTCCAAGATCAGTGACTCACCAGTTGTAAAGCCAGCATGGCTATGTGTTTTCTCTATAATCTAAGCACTCTGGCTCTGTAGAATGGCTTATATTCAGAAACCCACTTGTCCTATAGAGACACCCTTTTTTGTGTTCCAAGAGGTGCTTTTCCCTGTCTTGGCTTGTAAAATTGTACTGTATAAAATATTTTACTGATATATTACAAGCTGTAATAAAGTGGATTTTCTTTTCATGACAGTTCTGGTCTGAAGTGGGTTATCATAAACAGGGAGAGATGAGAAGAAACTGCTGCCCACGACTTGTTCTCTTCCCTGACTCCTGCTGTCACATTTGAGGTGAGAGAGAATTTTTTAAAGTCTGTCTTAGAGGGCTTGGGAAGGCCATTGCCCTTGGACTACAACTTCACTGATGTTGGGATTTCTCCTGTTTGTGTCTCTCTTTTTTTTTTGGTCCATAATAAACCCCTTTATTCTTGTTAATGTTTCTGTTCCAAGTCTGTTTGACTATATGTCTTATTCTGTTTTGTAGTGTGTGTGTGTGTGTGTGTGTGTGTGTGTTGGCAAGAGTTTGCCCATAAGAGAGAATCTGTTTTATTATATCCATTAACTTTTGTAGGAGGCTTGGTCTGTTTAAGTGTCTATCTGTCCCCAGAGAGATTGTGTGTGTTTCTTCTAGAGCGGTTGCAGGCTTTCCAGGAAGAATAGGTTTGTCATTTATCTGTTCCTCCCTCTATCATGTGTCTGGCTTTTTGATCTTCTGTCAGTCCCCCCTTCCCCCATGAGCCCCCTACCCAGCTCAGCTATGCCTTCCTGCCTGTAGATGGGCTAGATATCTCTTCACCACACCACCCCCAACCTCTAGCAATGTGGCCACGAGCCCTCACTGTCTTCCCTATGTGTCCCTGTGAAAGGGATATGACTCTTTAAATAAATTCTAGTAAGGGAACTCCAGTATCTGTGTGATTTATTATTCTCTGAAGATTTAGCTGCTAGTTAAACTGATAGTGCACTTAAGAGGGGAAAAAAACACACCTAGATTTAAATCTTGGTTTGTTTTTGCTGAATAGGCAAAACTAAGAAAATGTTTCTTTTGTCTTCTGAATGTGTACATGGGAGAAATTAGGAAAGTGCTTTTATTTGATCTATATCTGTATGTGTGTAAACTAATTAGAACTTTATCTGATAAAAAATCTTTCTTATCAAGACTAGATCAACTGGATTAAAAGGGTTTCCTTTATCTGTACATATCTGTGCCCTCCTGTCTGCTTGTACTGATATGGCTTTGTAAACATCTCTTAACTTAGCAGAGACTAATTTTAGAAGCAATGAAAGTTTTTTTAGTAAGAAGGTATTTTAAGCTTTCCAAATATCTAGGGTGTTTTTTTAAGCTCTATGAGAACAACTGTTAATCTTTTTTTCTGTTTGAATTTCAGTGAAAAAAGTAGAAAACAGAAGAATTCAGAGAAAAATTTGGGGAACTCTTTATTCTCTTTTTATTCTGATATATTATTCTTTAGAAAAATAAAGAGGAAACAAGAATTACTGCTGGTGGTAATTACTAATAACAACTGCCATTTATATGGCATGTAAAATTTCACTTAACATGTAATCTCATTTGATTCTCACAGTTGTCCTGTGAATAATGCTATTATTGTCCACATGTTACATATGAGGAAACTGAGGCTGAGAAATTTAGTGATTTGTCCAGGGTCACTCAGCTAACAAATGTCTGAGGCAGGGTGTAAATTCACATCTTCCTGAGGTCAAGTTCTTTGCTCTTTCTAGCGTACCACATAGTTGCCATCTGTATCTGTTCCATGATGAGAAAATGTCCCCAAACAAATTAAAAGAGTTGAAGTCAGGTTTACAAAATGAGTATAATATTTAATGATTTCATATATTCAGAAGTTCATAATGAATTTAGCATGCATGGGGAGAAGAGTTCATTGAATATTTGGACTCAGTCTAATATGCTCATTTCTTACATTTGTCTATCAGAGATGAGGAAATTAGGAAATAATGAAATTTTTCTAATTCCTCCTATGTGAAGGACATATATTTATTTCTTTATTACATTTCCCTTTCCTTATTTACAATAAGGAAGAGCATTTGTTGTTTAGGTTAGAAATGCGTAGTGTTTTTAGATATGATCAAAGAGAACAAAACAGAAATCTCTCAAAACAAGCTCCAATTATTTTGCTATGTTCAAGTGATTAATTAGAAACAAGTCTCATTTACTCCCCTTCCCCATTTTTCTGAAACAATGATTTTCCTTTGAGCTAACCTTTTCCAAGTATGATTAATACATATTTTATTGCTGGAGAAAATATTATTGTATTTTGTCTCTACATTTTGATGTTCAAATATGTTTGAACAAGTCTTTTTTTCTGTAAAAATGCAAAACTGCATGTTTCTTAGAATGATTTTAAATGTTCAAGTTATATCTTCAAAACTGGAAATTGTACAGTCAGTGTTAGATGAAGCTGAGTCTATGCTAATATTTGAAAATTCAATTCTTTCCAACAATGAGATAGACTTTAAAACCTAGACACTGTAGAAAACAAAAAGTCCTTTAAATTTACAACTAGCTTTCAAAAGCTAATGCCCTAGCTTTGAAAAAAATAAGTTTTTAGCTTTGATAATCTAGATTCTTAAATTATACCTATGTAAAGTGAGTATAGCTTTTAAAACATTGTAGAAATACTCACTGTTCCTTTTCCTTAAAATGCTTTTTCCTTAATTCAAACTTAGCAGGGAATCTTTGGGGTCCTTGTGTAACTGAAGCCCACGTTCTTTCCCAGAGAAAGACTGTCTAGACCTTCATTAATAATTGTATCTGTGAAAAAGTTTTCCAAATAATTTCAGGGGGAGATGAGAAGAATTTGGGTAAAGTGTCTGGCAAGAGTTATGTGGGATGCAGAAGTGGCTTTATGCTTAAGAAGAATGATTGGTTTACTACAATATGATTAATAGAAAATTAATATTAGACTTTAAAGTCTCAGATTAATTTAAAAGCTACATGGATTCTATAAATTTATGAATTCTATCCCTCTATATAGAAAATCCAACCATTTGTCATTTAGAGTTTAACTTTTAAAAAGTGACATGAAATGGGATTTGGAATAAAACTAAACACGAAGAAGTTGCTTCTCAAATATATGAATAATTCATTTGGTGACTTGCCCACTAGAAATCTGAAGCTTTTTGCCATAGTCTGTTGAAATGATTGTGTTTCTGTTACTGGCTTTTCTATTTTGTTGTGATGCTTTTTAGAGTTTTCTTTCTCTCTTTCTGCTCCCTTTATGATTCTTCTAATCTCTATTACATGGTTGTCCTGGCTTTCCGAAAATTTTCAAGATAAAATTCTAAGTACACAAATCACCAGATAAGATTTATTGTCTCGATTACAGTTTAAAATGTATGCATTGAATTGCACTGTGAAAAACATATTGAACTCAAATTTGCATGAGTATGTTATCTAAAATACAGGAATAAATTTATAGAACAAATTGTCCAGTACAACTTAGCACGATTCATGAAATAAATCCAAAAGAAGAAAATTCCCATTCTACTTGGAGAGCAAAGCCAGTGAGTTTCTCTGACAGTATAGGTCCAAATGAGAAGGAATTTGCTTGTTCAATAGCTTGCAAAAGTATATTTATTTTCTGGGAGGAGTCTAAACCATAGAGTGATCCTATGAGTTTTGGGAAGACAGTATAGGACCCTGGGAAAGTGTAGTTGACCAATTCTCTGGTGGGAGAGAATTAATTGAAGCATTATTTGAGTTCTCTATGTGTTTTCTGTATCTGTTTATAGCCTCTTAAGAATCTTTGAAATGTCTTTATTTTCAGTGAGGTGAAATAAAAGCTGTTCTGTATTTATTATACTTTTGATAACCTAAGTGCTTGAATGGGAACTGGGGATCTCTTTTATTCACATTTGGGCATAATCTAGATAGGAGTTGTACTGAGATATATTAGGAGAATTTCCTGGAGTATCTTTGAATAGGGGCAGTGAGCCAAAGAGATAATTATCTCCTTGGGGTCAGCCCCCAGACTCAAAATTGGTCTATGTGCGTCCAGATTATTTGGGAAGGAAGGAATATGGGGCCATGAATTACATATGAAAGTATTTTATAACACTTAGCCATATAATTGTATATACATTTAAGCTGTTATTCTTCACAAACAATGGTGATTTATTTGCTGATACCAGTGCTAAAAATTAAGGAAGAAGCCTTTTAATTAGTATGAAGAAAATAAATGAGTCTGGTATTTACTTAATAGGACAAAGTATCATACCTCTACTCTGCTTTGCCCTATTCCATTTGGAAATTATTTGGGCAGAAGTCTCTGTGTTGTCAAGTAAGTGTTTAATTTCAGTGCTTTCAGAGAAGTGTTTTCTCCTAGTATTTATAACTGAAAAAATATATGAATATTTAAACATGTGTATTTATAACTTGTTCTAACAAGCCCTAATATCTCTTTTAATGAAATCACACATTAATTGTAAAGTTTCTTTTCTTGTTGAATCTTTTGAGGATGAAGAATGAATTTTTTTTTAAAACAGGTTTTAAGTTGTGCCTTTTATTTAAATGGTCAGGTATTTGGTCCCAGTATGGTAACTCCTTTCACAAGCACTGCCTCTGTCATTTATAGTCTTAACCTGGAAAGTTAAGTGACTTTTTAGAGGCAAGGCAGCATTTTCCCTGATTCTTTTGTCTATTATAGAGTGCTATGTCTTAGTCAGGTATTTGCTACTTTTAAAAATGTTTGTGTTTTTGTTTTCATTTTTTCTGTTTTTTTTTTTTAAATTTCCCTTCTAAACAGCTTATAGCCATCAGTCTCTTCCTAAAAGGCAGATAGACAAATTCTTAAGCTTTTTTATAGCTTTCATAGTGTACAGCACATACTTGATAATTGACAAAGAAAATGAAGGAGGAATCTTAGTTTATTTTGCTTAGTCCCGGAGGTCAGAACTGGGGAAGTTGGTGAAGGTAAGGAATGGAGAGATAGACAGACAGACACAGAGAGAGATAGAGACAGAGAGACAAAAACAGAGACACACAGAAAGACAGACACAGAGAAACAGAGAGAGATAGAGAAAATGGAGGGGGGGAGACAGAGACAGAAAGAAGGTAAAGGGAGGTTGGGAGAGAGAGAGAGAGACAGAGACAGACAGACAGATAGACAGACAGAGAGAGGGGGGGGAGAGGGGAATGGGGAGAGGGGGAGAGAGAGAGCCAGAGAGAGAATGTTACCAAGGAACTCATTTCAGCTAGATGTAAAGACAAATTTCCAAATCATTAGAACTATTCAAAAGAAGAAGTACCCCAAATTACAAAGAAGTTCCTATTTCTTGTCTTCTTATGAAGGCTGGATTACTACATGTCAGAGATGCAGAAATGGTTCCTGATGAGAGAGAGGTTGGGTTAGTTGTCCTGAGGCTCCTTCCCAATAATGATAAGATCCTCTGAGTACAATGAGCCATAATGTACTTCCAACACTTGGAATTCTCTTTCTCTCCCAAATACTTTTTCCTTCTTTATCCTACTGTCTTCCAAATTCAGTTCAATTCAATAAACATTTTAAAGCACCTAACATATGCAAGATACTGAGTTAAGAACTGAGAATACAAAGGAAAATCTTAGGGAAACAAATTGAATTTATTACTGCACAAGTAAAGAAAATTGATCCAAAATTGATCCAATGCAACTTATTTCAAGTGTAATTTATCCTGTAAGGTACTTTTAGGACTTATGGGTTTTGTTTCCAGAGGGTAGCTGCTACCCCAGGTTCTAGGGATGCATGCTCACCAGCCTCAAAATTGGTGCTGTTCAGTCATGTGCAATGCTTTGTGATTCCGTGGACCATAGCATGCCAATGCTGTCTATGTAGTTTTCTTGGCAAAGATACTGGAGTGGTTTGCCATTTCCTTCTCCTGTGGATTAAGGCAAACAGAGGTTAAGTGACTTGCCCAAGGTCATACAGCTAGTAAGCATCTGAGACTGGATTTTAATTGAGATTTTCTTGACTCCAGACCCAATGCTCTCTCTACTGCCTTGAAAAGTATGCTTCCTATTAATAATCATTGAAATGAAATAATCAGCTCTTAGTAAAGGCATATACTAATGTGGTCTAGTAAGAACAATATCTGTAAAATGCCTTTCATAATTCTGGGCCCCACTTTCCAACAAATAAACAAAATATCAGGCACAAACAGAATACAAAGAAATCACACAAGTCGGAAGTAGTGATGTGCCATAGTGGGTAGAGCACTGGGTCCGGAATCAGGAGAATTCATCTTCATGGGTTCAAATCTGGCCTCAGACACTTCCAAGCTGTATGACCCTGGGAAAGTCACTTAACTCTGCTTGTCTCAATTTCTTCATCTGTCCATTGATCTGGAGAAGAAAATGGCAAACCACTCCAATAACTCTGCCAAGAAAATCCTAAATAGGGTCATAAAGAGTCAGGTGAAAAATGAAATTGTGAAAAGAGTAAAAAAATGACTCAACAACACAGGTAGGGCATGCATTGACCAAGGCTAGTCCCTGCTCTGGTACTTGATGTCCTGGAAATCCTTTCCTTACTCACAGTCCTTACAATCCTCTCCCCTAGGTGTAGCACCTCTGCTGGGCAGGTTACTAGGCTGGTGATCTTTCTCCAGCTTGACTTTCTATTGCTAGGACAAGCCTGCTTGAGTCCAAAGCTGTCTCTCTTTCCAACTGTGAGAGGTTTTCCTTTTTCAAGTTCCTTCTTCGTTGCCTCTCTGAATATATGAGAGTCTGGAATGTATCTCTGCCCCCTGCTAAATCTCTCCTGTTTTAGCAGTCTCCTGTTAGATGAGTAGCTGTGCTTTGAAGCAACATGGCTAATGGAGTAGGGGTGGGGAGGAGGATGAAACCCCCTTTCCCACAAAGACTCACCTCCTCTCAGGGGCTAGGTTCCTCCTCCACTTCTGGCTTCTGGCTTAGATTTCCTTATGTTTGTGAATTGATGGCCCAACTACTGGAAAAGTGATTCACTAGATGCCTTGGCAATGGGAGGAGAGGAGAAAGAAATTCCCTCCTCCTCCTCCCTGCAAGGATCTTATTCCACAACTACTCTGAATCTTCACTATTCCTGTGCTAGAATTCACACACAATCCAGAAAATAATATTCCTCTGCATGGATATGAACCTCACATGACTGGTGGTCCTGGGCATTACTTTCAGGTACATTGTGATGTAATTTAACAAACTGTTATCAATTTACAAAATTATCACAGGTTATCACTTGTCTTGGAGCCTGCAAAAGTCTTCTTCAACCCCAAAACAATAAAGATATAAAAGGAGGAAAATCAAGTGATTATAACCTTGTCCTAGGTGAGATTGGAGAGATGCACTCATTAAAGAATAAAACTATTTGATAGCATTTGTAACATCAGTCATTCTCCTCTAAGACTTTTTAAATGAAAAAATAAGGAGCCCACTATCTGTTACACAGACTATGCAAGTTCTGATATCATCGAAGTCAAAGCCACATATATACAGGGTCAATTGGAAGATCTAAAGCAAAGCCAGGGTATTAAGGAGATGTGTGCCCACTTCACCCTGTGCCAGACACTAAAAACAGACAATTCATGTTTGACACTCTGACAGATGTCACAATTAAAAACTACTTAAATGAATATGAACTTTATCAAAAGGAACGGATACTGAAGAATGTTATTACAGTATTGAATTCTGAGACAGACTTCTTTTGCTGTCCCGTGGGACAGCTATATGTCAGAATGGGCCCGAGGGAATAATAATGTCATGCAGAAATTAACATTCTTCAGCATAGTCTTCTGTAAGAGAGGTATTTTAATTGACATTAGATACTAAAGTCAGCCACTGGAGCTAGAACTCTACTCTAAAGTGCGATTTGACATTGGAATTTCATAGTCTCAGATACATAAAGCTTTTGTAAATTTAAAGTGATTTATTTCAGAATTTTAGTATGTAGCTTATTCTTCTTTTTCCTCTTTTGATAGGCTTTTCCCCTTTGAATTGGTATGATTTTTCTAAATTTTATTTTGTTGTTTGCAAAGGAAACTTTATTAACAAAATAAAAAATAAAACGTAATCTATACACATGATATGACTAGTTCATCCTGAAAGCATTCCTTCTAGTAGGAGGCAGGTAGGGGCACAGTGAAAGAGTTCTGGACCCAGAGTCAGAATAGAGCTGAATTCAAATCCAGTCTCAGACACCTACTAGCTCTGTGACTCTGGGCAAGTAACTTAACCTCTCTCTGCCTCAGTTGAGGACATCTGTAAAGTCAGAATAATAGCTGTTGTGAAGATAAAGTGAGATTTGTAAAGTGCTTTGCAAACCTTAAAGCAATACATTAATGTTGACTATTAGTAGTAGTAGGAAAACTCTTGGTCTGGTCAAAATATATTACCACAACTACTTAAAATTCTTTTAAATTCTTGTAACAATTACTAGTTTTTTAAAATGCAGTTTATGTTTCCACACTGTTCAAAGTGCCATAATAATTTCTAACAGGGAATTATATTAGAGATTTCTGTAGTAGACTATAGCTCTTTTAAAAAGTTATAAACCAGGAGGAAACCTATACTTTTTATTCATTGCTTTGAAACCAATGACAGCTATAAGAGATTGAGATTTATGCAGATTGACAAAATGAGGGGGGTCCCCAAAGTATCAGTAAAAGAATGTACTAATTAAAGTTTACTACAGTTAACATTATTACTAAGCCCTCTCCAGCTGCTGGCTCACTTGCTTTTTTATATACCCAAGGGGCATGATTGATTCTCTAAGCTTATCACTAGATGTCTCCAGTGAAGTGTTATCCAATGACCAAGACCTTATAATCCCCTCAAATTAATTAAGGAACTTCTCACACCTTGTTCTGAACTTGCTGGAAAGCTCCTTAATACATCCTTTATCCAAGCAATAGCCTTCCCTTTCTACAATTTTCACATAGTATTTTAGAGGCAAATGAAGAGAAAATTGATAAATTAAGAGCCGAATTAAATCCCAGTGCCTTCCTCCAGAAATGGAGGTGTTGGGTTCCACTCTGAGTTGTTCCTCTTTGTTTCTGGGTGACTTTTCCTATTTGCAGATCCTTCTGTATCTTCTGTGTTGCCTTAATACCATGTTATCTGTCCTTCCTGGGGGCCTGTTTAGATCCATTAATGAAAGCACTAATGTCTGGCTATATATACTCAGTAATATCACTGTTACCAGAATGGCATTTATATTATGTTCTGTCTCCTGGATCTTTCATGAGGGAGTTTTTATGTGTCACTTGAAAATACTGGATAGCACTCTTTATTAGCCCCAAGATACTCTGGCCCATCAATACTTGTCTAAACCCAATGAGCTCATGCTATGATTCTTAATCAGAGTGAAAGAAAGGTCAAGAAATACCTTTATTAAAAAACATCAATGAAAATTGAGTTGCCGCAGGTAAACAGAATGTTTTCAACATGAAACAGAGGATTAAATAAAATGAAATGGAAGGAATCACCTGTGAGGAAAATAGAGCAAATGGATATGTGCTGTTTCTGCTTTGGCACTTATATTGTTAATTAAATAACTTGGATTTTAACTGGTCAAAAGACACTTACTTGGTTGTCTACTTTCCCATGTTCTTTCGGTAATATTATTCTTTATATAAAAATTCAAATGCTAAGAAACGGGGCAGCTAGGTGGTACAGTGAATAGAGCACTGACCCTGGAGTCAGGAGGACCTGAGTTCAAATGTGACCTCAGACACTTAACACAAAAACTAGCTGTGTGACCTTGGGCAAATCACTTAACCCCAATTGCCCTACCTTTCCCCCTCAAAAAAAAATAATAACATATTAAGGTAATTCCAGTACCACCATCATTAGGACATAGACATTTGTGTAGTTTGTTTTGCAGTAGTGAGTAGTGATAAATATTCACTGAGCTGTCTACAATCTTATCTGGTCCACAGGAAGTCTATGACCACAAATCAGACCCCAAGTTAAAAAATAGACTTCTTGTTGAGTGTTCTGATCATCTGAGCTAATGAGCATACCCCCCAAATTAAGATTTATGGATCTACTTCTATAGAAATCATGTAAAGTGTAAGAATTTAGCTAGATGATCTTTAAAATCCTTTTTAGGCTCAATTTTAGCATCCTATTGTGAGGGTAGGAGCCAACTGAGTCAATCAATCAAATAGGCAAGATGAATAAATCAATCAGAGGTGTGAAATAAGCATGGAAAATCAAGGCATTTCAATTATGTGCAACAGGAAGTATCTTAAGATTGACTGAGGAATTGGATCATGTTCTGAGACTTGTAGAAAGAGAAGTTCATTTGGAATTGGTAGATTTGATTATCTAGCTGTTTAAAAGCTTCCAGCAAAATATCTGAGAAAGAAATATTTATTGTTAAGTGAAGGGGCACATCAGACTCCAGCTTGGTCTTCTCTCCATTCATCTTTCCCTGTCCCTCACCACCTTGACCACTGGAGGAATTGGGAGCTTTGAAGGACCAGAAGATTGGTGACCTAGTAGCAGTCTCAGGACAGTAGCAGCTCTCAGCAAGTTATGTATTGGGAGCTGAGGACAGATTAGGAATAATACGAAAGGCAGATCTAAGGCTTTCTGAGAAGCCCATCAGAAAATCTGCACCAAGTCTAAGAAGAACAAGGGACTTCCAAGAGCTGTGAATTACCCTTTTGAAGCATCCAAATTTGAACCCATTCACAAACACACACACACACACACACACACACACACACACACAGACGTACTTATGGGAGAATGTCTCAGACTTTGGGGAGGGGAATATTTTGTACCAACTGTTCTTACCAATACATCTTGGTAAATACTCCATTTTTTTTTGGATACAGCTTTCAAATATTTTATTCACTTTTTTCAGTGGGCTACAAATAAGTCTTTCCTTTATGGACAAGTTAGCACATTACATTTTCGTGACTGGGAAGTGGATTTGCTGAAGACATCAAGAAACAGCTTGAAAACTGGAATTCATTTCCTTTTTTTTTTTAAAGGAACAAAAGTAAAGTAATAAAAAGGAAAAAATAAGGAAAGAATGCAGGACCCGAGATGATTTATTGTTTCTCTTTGGCTTTATCTTTGCTCTCTTTCTGTTGTTCTATCTATCCTTTCTCTTCTATCTCATGTCCTGCATTCTTCAAATTTGGTCTTAAATTTCTGGGCATTTTATGTGTTTGGGAATTGAAATTGCTAACAGTTCAGGCTTAGGTCTTTCATCAGCAAAGTCAGTGTATGTGTTCTAGACCCAGACCTTGTCACTTCCTACATTCGGCTTCAGCTCCCATCAGTGACATTATCTTGTGATTTCCACAGATCTAAAGAATCTTTTTTTTCTCCTTCTCATGAGGAGGCAAATAGTTCCTTTCTCCTATTTTAGTATCTTCCCAACCCAGTTCAAGTCATCCACATTCTCAGTGAAGGTATCAAGTTCCTTATGAATTTCCTTGGAAGTTATCATCAGGGCTGTGGGCAATATGGTCCTGGTGGTGCTGGCAGCAGGTGGCAATGGCAGTGGGTTGGACTAAATCTGTGCCATATTTGGCATTGATGTCTTCTCATTCCCCACTTACCTCAGCTACTGCCATGACCTTAGCCCCTTAAACATAAATGGCCCTTCTGACATCGATGTTGATTGATAATCATGGTTGGAAGCTCATAAATAGAAAAACACACCTTCCCTTTCCTCACCCCCTCCAAATAAGAAAAATCTTGAATTCCTGAGGAGACATAGTAGCCAAGCTTTGGGGGTCCAACTTGTCAGTGGGAGTTGGGTGTAGGAGTTCCAGAATCTGTCCTACATTATGATAGTTAGGTTTCACCACATAGAAGGATTTAATTTCATATATAATTTCAACTTATTTCTTGGGGTTTACTTGTTTTGAGATAATAGCTTTGTTATTTTACATTAATCTATGTAAGACAGTATTATTTTAGACATCTGTGACTAGAAGGGGTAAAAGAAGGCAGTTCTTTATTAACTTGAATTATGAGGCAGAATATGGATTTAGGAATTGGGATTTTATACTGATCCCTATGTGATCATAGTAAAATTCTTTCTACTCTCTGGGCCACAGTTTTTATCATCCATAAGAAATGTTGGATTAAATGATATATAAGGTCTTTTCCAGTTTTCTTAATCTATAAACATTATGATTCTAAACATTAGTTGATATAAATATTATGTATTATGTATTGTATCAACATTAGTTGATATAAGTATCATACGCACATATGAGACACAAGTTAAGAACTATCAATTTCTAGGAAATTGATAGATGTCTACATAACAATATAGGTCGTACAATAGCCTTAAATTTCTAACCACCCAGAATTATGTGTATCTATCACCACTGGCATTCAGGATAGAGGTAATGGGGCATAAGCATTGCTTGAGCATTTACTATGCGCCAAAAACTAGAGACACAAATCTAAAAGTGAGATAGGGCCTGCCCTCAAGGACCTTACATTTTAATAAGAGTAGGCAAAATTATAATGGGCCAGTGGCCAGGAAGTGTTTTGGTCTGAGGAGTCAAAGACGTGGTGAGTAAGGTTGTAGAGGAGTGCATTGGAATGGTGTTCTTCCTAGGGAAAACGGCAGTATTGGTTTGATTTGAGTTCACAGAGAAAGATGAAAAGGACCAGCAAGTAGGGTCTAGATGTGGTAGCCAATTGGATGTCAAAGATACGATTGGATGTACTGAAGCACTTTCTAGCTTTCTCTCTGGTCAGCTAGATATAGTATAGTGGACTGACTTCATACTCATTCATCAGTCAGGACAACTCAACCTCAAGGAAGGAGTTCCATGATGCCTTGAGGTCTATCGGTTTGATCTGGAGAGTAAAATGGAAAGAGTTCTGCTTTTTTTTTTTTTGGAGGGAGGAAGGCAGGGAAATTGGGGTTAAGTGACTTGCCCAAGGTCACACAGCTAGTGTCAAGTGTCTGAGGTCAGATTTCAACTCAGATCCTCCTGAATCCAGGGCTAGTGCTCTATTCACTGTGCCATCTAGCCACCCTTGGAAAGAGTTCTAGATATGGACCTAGGAGAACTTGGTTGAAACCCAGGCTCTATAAATGATTACCTGTGTGATCCTGGGCAAGTCAAAATTTCTCTAAGGTACTGAAAGATTGTGACTTCCTGAAGGTCACACATTTAGTAAGTAGTAGAACCAGTCTTTGTTAGGTGCCCTGACTTGAAAGCCAGTGTGTTCTTTCTGCATCCCATGCTAATGCCAATTAAAGATTGGATATGACTGAGGTTATTCAATTATTTTTTTCCTGTATAATATTTAGTCACAGAATTTTGGAGATCAGCAAAACAAACCTCACTTTATAGCTGAGGAAAGTTAGTTCCAAGCACCTTAAGGACTATTTTGTTTTTATCTTTGTATCCCCAGTGGCTAGCATACAGTAGACAATTAGTAAGTACTTGTTGAATTGAATTTTTGAAGTTACTCCATAAAATGTGGCTGAAAACAATACCATGCTGCATCTATACCTCATTATATAAGGGGTACTTTACCCTATGTTAGATAAAGGGAAAATATGTCTATAAATGTTATAGGAATATGAATTTAAGATCTTCCCTGCCCCTAGGCCCTTTGATAGGCTTAAGTGCACCTGGAGCCTGTGGAGGGAGGCTTGGTTTTGGGGAATGCTTTTTGATTGGACAGTGGGTCAAAAGGGTTTGTTACATTCTCTGAGCTAGGAGAAGGCTATATAAACCCTGATGTGAAGCTTTGCTTTGAGGCTCACTTTGAGAAGAGTTATGTGATTTGACCAGACAAGACTCTAGAGAGACATTGAGAACCCCCCCCCCCCCCCCCCCCCCCCCCTTTGAAAAATCAGATATTGATGCTTCCCTCTTTGGTAACTGTGACTAGGTATGGATGT
The DNA here is from genome assembly GCF_028583685.1 of Petaurus breviceps papuanus. Taxonomy (NCBI): domain Eukaryota; kingdom Metazoa; phylum Chordata; class Mammalia; order Diprotodontia; family Petauridae; genus Petaurus; species Petaurus breviceps. Next base: position 3,337,887 of record NW_027185791.1, read on the forward strand.
AATGGTCAGACAGTTGGAGGTCTGTCTGCTTGAAATGCTTCTCTGTCTTCTTGTAACTTCTGCTTGTAACTTCTGTCTGTATTCTCTGAAGTTCAGCGTGCTGACTTTTCCCCCTGAACTAGGTAAATGATATGTTTGATTAAAGCAAGATTGCTAACCCATTTTGAGTTGCTTTCCTTTAGAAAAGCAGTTCTAGGAGCCTGTGTTGGCAGCCACCCTGGGAATGCTGGGGTACTTGCTGCTACAATAAAATAGGACATAATTAAATGAACAAACAATGGACCCATAGCTATTGTCTTTTGGCATCCCATGATGATAATATAACATAGAAGTTCACACTGGAATGATCTGTGGGATCATCAATGGGACGATCTATGAATTTTTAATGTCACATCAAATTATAGAGAAGAATGAACAGGAGATGAAGATTCAAATCCATTTCATGAAATTCCCCAATGACAACTGTTTAGCGTGTTTGTCAATTGAGGAATAAATGCTATTGCACGGTAAGAAATGACGAAAGGGATGATTTCACAGAAATATGAAACTTTGTGAATTGATGAAGAGTGAAATAGTCAGAACCAGAATAATTTATACAATAACAATACTGCTAAGACTTTTTAAAAAAGATTTAGCAATACTGATCAATACACAGCCAACCACAATGGCAGAGGACTCATGATGAAACATCCTGCCCACCTCCTGATAGAGCAGCAATGGACTGAAAGAGCAGATTGAGAATTTTAAAATTACTATTATGTTATATATTAATTAATTAATATTATATATTATATTATATATTGCCATGCAGATATTTATTTGGCTTGATCAGTTTATAACAGGAATTGTGTTTTTCTTTCTGTCTTAATCAGGAGGTGGGAAGGAGGAAAAGAAGTGGAAAGCAGAAAAGTCAGATCTTTCTGGAATCAAATAAAATTTAACTTACAAAAAATGAAAGACCATGAGGTCATGCTTAACAAGCACATTTCCCTTTCTCTTAGTGATTTTGGTTTCCTTACAAAGATCTTATTTTACAATGGGGCTAATGACTTTTGCTTATTCTTTGTTTCTTCCATTTAATGATACTTTGTTTTCTGAATATTTTTTATTTTGTTGGTGGTGTTTTGCAAATTGGTTTTGGGTAAGTGCCTAGTGCTCAGGTTTAAACTGAAAGGAAATATAAAGGCTTTCCTTCTTCCCTCTTGGAAATTCCCAATGGTATAAGTGATTTAAACACATTAGTACAAGCAATACTAATGGAAGATAAAATGGGAACAACAGGAAAAAGAGATCTGAAATGTTCCATCTATGTCCTTATTCCAAGGGAAAGTAGGCAACAGGACCTGAAACATGGACAATTGTTACTGAACAAACAATGCTCCTAATTTAGATAGACATTGCCTTATTTGTAAACAGAATTTTTATAGTCACCCAATCTCTCCACTCTAGGGCTCAATCCTGGGTAGTAGAATTGTCTCTGGCAGTCACTTGATTCCTCTGCTATTGGAACCTCACTCAGTGTATCAACAGTAGTTGCCTCATTTTCAGGGCCTGATGGGGGCCAGACCTTGGCCGCCCCCATCACCACCACTTCATTTTTCTTATTTCAGTACCTGATGTAAATAATAGCCATTCTGAATAAAGGTACAGCAGTGGCTGTTTGAGGGCAAATTTACTGCCCGTTGATTTACATAAATCCTAAGCATCCCGTGAAATCCCTTTAAATGAGTATCATATACTAGAACCAAAACTGAGAAATATAAAAGAAACCTGACATCACTTGAGGTGAAGTACAAATGCTTATTTGTTCTTCTGAAGAACAGTTTGGGTTCTAGATTCTGCTAAGGCAGGTGCTTTGGGAAGCACACTTTAAGGAAAATTTTTGCCTACAGCTCCTTCATTTCATATATATCTGGGTTATAGAAGGACAAATTGAGTTTGTCCCTTTTCTTTTTTCAGTTATTTTAAGACTTCAAGGGGATTTCACATGACATGCCCCACAATATTGCCAAGGAGGCTAGGGCATTGAAGATGAACTCCTGATCAGGACAGAAATCACCCAGTGTTTCTATCCTGGACTTCTATAGCTACCCTGACCTTGTGGCTGATGGAGGTCAGACTCTGCCTGACAAATTAGCCTGTCCCATCCTAAGGAATTACGGGCAGCTGAAGCACCAGGAAGTGGTATGGGGGAGGGTGCAAAGCCTGCGGGATCCTCAGTACTTGACCCCAGGATTCAGTCAGTGTTTTGTATCACAGTTAAGGAGTGTCAGGATAGACCATGCTACTGTTGCAGATCCCTAAGACATACCCTCACGGAGTCATTCCCCCGTTTTTTATCCCTTCTTCACTCTCCTTTGCTCTGCTTCCTAGCTTGAAGGAATGTGCTTCTTTCCATTTCTTAAGATTTTGCATGTCTTTCTATTTACTTTGACTTAATGATAAATATGGTCAACTATTTTATTGCTGGCCTATGTGTGTCATTACACAAATGTAGCAAAGAGGGAGAAGGGGAGTACTTTAGAGGAAAGAAAAAAGTTTTTACAATTGTGGTTATCTGCAACACAGGCCACCTGGACCCCCACTGACTTAAGGCCAGGTATGTTACATTTCATCATCCCCCGGGGTTCTCTGATACCCTTAAGAGGGACCGAGACATCTAGACTCAATTGATGACCCCAGCCCCCACCAACGATAATCTCTCCATTTATCGAGGAGTCCTCTATACTTTAGTTCCATTTGGAACTAATTCTAATAGGATTAGCCTTCATAATTGAAAACTAATTTTTTTTTGTCAAATGGGAAATGACTGAAACAATTGTGATATAGTAATATGGGACTCCACAATTTCCCCAAAACAGTTCATTCAACCTAGGAAATACATAATGTAAGGAATCCAGAAAAATCTTACTAGACCTATATGAACTGATGGTTGTTGTCCTTCGTTCTGAAAGAAGACCAAAATGACATCACTACACTAGAGCCAAGTTAGAGTGTGTCCAACTGTGGCTGATCAGACTGATACAAGCTTGGGATGTTCTACCACAGGTCAGGCACAAATAGCTCATGTGAACATTTCATATGAATTTATACAGGTCAAAGAAAGCAGAACAAGGAGGATAATATAAACAGTAACTATAATAACATCAGTGTAAATAAGACTAAAAACCAAACAGATTAATTGTAGCAACCAATTTTAATCTTGAAAAACAGATGAGGACACAAGTCCCTCTGCTTATCAAAAGGGCTTATGGGTGTGATATGTTACAAGCACTATCAGCTATGGTCAATGTATTTGTCAGTTGTTTTTTTTAAAGATGATCCTCAGAGGGAAGAAAATACAGTGTATTGGGAAATGACAATGACATTTTTAAAAAGTCATCAATAACACTTTTTAAAAAGAAAATATATGAATTCGGGCTCCGACACTTAGCACCACACCCAGAATTAACTGGCCGTGTAGCCTTGAGCAAGTTACTTAACCTGATTGCTCATAAAAAAAAAAGAAAATATATGGTTTATGTGGGAGAAATTGTTCATTTTGGTCCAAACAGGCAGTATTCAGTAAACAAAGGAAAGTTTTTTTAAAGCATTGAAAGTGCCCAAGTTATTTTCTACTTGTCTTGGTTGTGGTAGGACAAATGAGATGAGACAATGCTAGACTTGAGAGACAATGTGTGGCAATGGAAAGATACTATATTTGGAGTCAGAAGATAGGAGCTTTAATCTCAGCCCTGTCAATTACTACCAGTATGACCTTGAGTAAGTTACTTATCATTTTCATTCCTCAATTTCCTTATCTGTAAAAAGAAAAATTTAGACTATATGATTTCTTGGGTGCTTTCAAGGTACAAATCAAATCCTATAGTCTTATGATCTGGGTTCAGATGTGACTATAGCTCTGACACTAACTGTGTGACTATGGGAAAAGAAACTCATGACTTGAATGTCACAAATAATGACATTTGTGCTACCTACTTCACAGTGTTGTCATGTAAAAGTTTTGTAAAACTTTAAGTGCTAAATAAATGTGATGTAATTTATCTTAATTGGCTCTGTACAATTAGAAGAAATAATGGTAAATAAGATAAAGGAGATAGGTAAGAATCTTTAATGATAATCCTGGAGACCAAACTTTAAGAAATGTATTATGTACCTGATAGTCTTGGGAAAACATTAACAGCAATGTCAAATAGACATCAGACTAAAATACTCACATCTTGCAGTACTTACACATGATTGCAATCATATAAAATAATCAAGGCCAAGACTGTACTTTTAGGCTTTGGTAAGTCACTTAAACATCTAAGGAAGTGATTCTGGCTGATTTTTTCAATATTGTAAGGAAGTTATCACTATATAATTGAGAACATGATATAAATGTCACAAGTTACAATAATTTATCTGCTTTAAATTTGAAAGTATTATGATTCCCTCTTTTGATGCTTTAAAGAGTTTATATTAAATGAAATTAATAAAAAAAAATTAGAAGTATAATCACAATTACTCCAAGCCCCAAATTGGAAAAAATTCTTAATGTTTAAGAAGAGATTGGGCTATAGTTTTAATTTACATTTATATTTATCTTTTTTTTAAAAGCAATCAGGGTTAAGTAACTTGCTCAAGGTTACACAGCCAGTTATTTCTGGGTTTGGTGCTAAGTATCTGAGCCCGGATTTGATCCCCAGGTCATCCCGACACTGGAGCCAGTGCTCTTACTCACTGTGCTACCTGGCCTCCCCTCATTTATATTTATCTTTAGAAAAATTCAGGAAAAATTCACATTACCAGAAACATTTGCAAAAAGAAGTAGTATATTATAGCAGTTTATTACAGTGTTTGTTAAAAGATCAGCATATAGAGGGGAAGTTGGGGGAAAAGCAGAACATTTTTTTGTACTTTGCTCAGCCCTGGAAGCAATGACTACAACTGGTGACAACAGTTTGTGTCTTTTGCTACAAGATGCCTCTGGGGTTAATTGTCCTCATCCATTTCTCTCTGTCTGTCTGTGTCTCTTCCTGTCTGTTTGTCTCTCTCTCAGTTCTACTGACTCTTTCTCCTTTCACTACCAGTGACTACCAGTTGACTCTGTGATGCCATTTCTCTCTGGCTCAGTTGTGAATGTTCCATTTCATACTACCAGACTTTTAAAGTCTTTTCCTGCTCCACAGTTTTCCTGCTTTTATTCGATTTCCTCAGGATATAACCAAGACCCCCATTCAATCACAGCAAATTTCCATTATAGCTAATTGAAATGTCTAATTGATTCAAGGAAGTGTTCAGGCCTTGTTCATACCTAGTTCTAATTGATTGAGTCAATCAAGAAGTGTTTTTACCCAACAAAGGAAGGGTAATTAATTGAATCCCCACTCTTACATAAATATGACAAATCTTTTGGAGATAATTATTTAGGATTAGGAACAGGAATTTACTTGTCAGAGGAAGGTATACAGTTCATACTGTGGGAGTTTGGGATTTTTGGACAGCCTCAGCAACATTTACAAGCTGTCTACAATTACTTTAATTTAAATTAGTGTGATGTGTCCAGCATTTGTACCAAATTTATTGACTTTTGGACTGATCCTCTTTACAAAGCAAAATTTCATTAACCCTAAAAATAGTTAAACTTCTATATGTATTGACTATAAAACAAGTGTTTTGCACACCATGGGTAATTAGTGAATATTTGTTAGTGGCAGGCAGACAGACTGGCCAGACAGCTGATGGGCCTGGAGTTACTAGGGAAGTATTGGAGGAATTGTTCAGGAAAGAGGATTTTGCTAATAGGGTTATAGATTTTATTGAAACCATTTGATTCTAGTCATTCTCTTCTCATCACCAAACCTCCATAACTACACAGTTCAATATAGCTAATGTGGCCTATGTACCTACTTTTATGTACTTAGTTCTTTTTTAGATATGTTTATCTTGTCTCCTTCATTAGATTAAATTCCTCTCAAAGGCAAAGGGACAATTTTTTCATACCTCCCTTCAGGACTTCATTAGTGTTCAGAACACAGTAGATCCTTGACAAATGTTAGCTGCCTAACAACTTTAAAGATCCTGGGAATTCAGTGACAATAACCCCTCAGGCTGCTGCATTTTTTCCCCCTAAACTGTCTCTTGCCCACATGTACTTTGATATTAGAAAACAGGTTGACTTAAAAAAAAAAGGAATGGGCAACAAACCACTGTCCCCAAATGAACCAAATCTTAAATAATTTTCCTTTAAAACTCAAAAGAATTCTAGCAACTCTTTTTATTTTAAGTTTTAGTTACTTCTTAAGGTATCTTTTAAAAATTTTTTTATTAATCTATTTTTGCTTTTTGGAGGACAATTGGGGTTAAGTGACTTGCCCAAGGTCACACAGCTAGTATTTGTGTTAATTGTCCAAGGCCAGACTTGAACTCAGGTCCTCCTGACTTCAGGCCTGGTGTTCTATTCACTGTGACACCAAGCCACCCATGTATCTTTTTTTAAAGGCATTTTTTGACTTACTAGTCCCCAGGACTAAATGGATTCACAAGTGAATTCTTTTTTTTTGTTTGTTTTGCTTTTTTTTTTGGAGGGGCAATTGGGGGTTAAGTGACTTGGCTGAGGTTACATGGCTAGTAAGTGTTAAGTGTCTGTGGCTGGCCTTGAACTCAGGTCCTCCTGACTCCAGGGCTGGAGCCCTATTCACTGCTCTAGCTGCCCCTCACAAGTGAATTCTACCAAACATTTAAAGAACAATTAATCCCAATGCTAAATAAGTTATTTGGGAAAATAGGTAAAGAAGGATCAAATTCCTTTTGTGAGACAAATATGGTGCTGATACCTAAACCAGAAAGAGTAAAAATAGAGAAAAAAATTATAGACCAATTTTCCTAATGAATATTGATACAAAAATTTTAAATAAAGACCAGCAAGGAGATTGCAGCAATATATCACAAAGACCATATAAGATCAGGTAGAATTCATACCAGGAATACAGGGCTGGTTGAATATTTGGAAAACTATAAGCATAAATGACTATATTTAAAACAACAAAAATCATAATTTTATTAGTAGATGCAGGAAAAGCTTTTAACAAAACACAACACTCATTTATATTAAAAGAATGAGAAAGAGGAAGAATCAAAGGAGTCTTTCATAAAATAATAAGTAGTATCTATCTAAAACGAAAAGCAAGCATTATTTGTAACAAGGATAGGCTTGAAGCCTTCCCAATAAGGGTGAAGCAAGGATGTCCATTATCTCTGCTATTATTCAACAATGTATTAGAAATGCTATCTATAGCAATAAGACAAGAAAAAGAAAATAAAGGAATAAAAATAAGCAACGAGAAAAAAGCTAACACTTTGTAGATAGTATGATAATATATTTAGAGAATCCTAGAGAATCAACTAAAAACTAGTTGAAATAATTAACTACTTTAGCAAAGTTGCAGAATATAAGATAAACCTGCACAAATCATCAGTATTTCTATATACTACCAACAAAGTTCTGCTGAGATAGAAAAAAAAATTCCATTTAAAATAACAGCAGACAATATGAAATACTTGAAAGTCTACCTGCCTAAATGTTGCAGCAAGCACTCCAGCATCCCCAGGGTGGCTGCCAACACAGGTTCTTAGATTTGCTTTTCTGAAGGAAAGCAACTCAAAATGGGTTAACACGCTTACTTTAATCAATCAAACATATATCATTTACCTAGTTCAGGGGAAAAAGGTCAGCATCCTGAACTTCAGAGTATATAGACAGAAGTTACAAGACAGAGAAACAGATCAAGCAGACAGGCTTCCAAACTGTCCAACCATTACATAAATCCATACCTAATCACAGTTATCAGAGAGGGAAGCATCAACATCTGGGTTTTCAAAGCCAGGGGCTCTCAACTGCTGCCCAGAGTCTCATCTGCTCAAGTCACACAACACTTCTCAAACTGAGCCCCAAAAGAAAGTCTCACATCAGGGATTATATAGCCTTCTCCTGGGTCAGAGAATGTAAAAGCCTTTTTGACCCACTGCCCAATCACAAAGCACCAAGGTGTGGGCATTCCTGAAAAACCAGCCTCCCACCACAGGCTCCAGGTGCATTTAACTTAGGGGCAGGGAAAATCTTAAAAATTTATATTCCTGTAACACTAAACAAACCCAGAAACTATATGAATGCATTTACAGAACACTTTTCACACAAATAAAATCAGATCTAAATATTTAGAGAAATATTAATTTCTTATAGGTAGGTTGAGTCAACAAAATAAAAATGACAATTCTACCTAAATTAATATACTTATTCAGTACTGTACTAATTAAACTACCAAAATTATTTTGTTGAAGTAGAAGAAGCAATAACAAATTCATCTAGAAGAAAGAAGCTGAAGAATATCAAAGAAATGGTTTTAAAAAATGTGAAAGAAGGTAGTCTAGCAGAACCAGAAGTCAAAATCTATTATAAAGTGGAAATCATTGAAACATTCTGTTACTGTCTAAGAATAAAGTGGTGGATCAGTGGAATAGATTAGTACACTTTACACAGTAGGAATAGACCATAACAATCTAGTATTTAAAAAGCCCCCAAATCCAAGCTTTTGGGGTAAAAAATAAATATTTACAAAATTGCTGGGAAAACTGGCAAAGCAATTTGGCAGAGACCAACATCTCACACTGTAAACCAAGATAAAATCAAAATGGGTACATGATTAAGACAAAGGGTGATATCATAAGCAAATTAAGGGAACATGGAATATTTTACCTGTCAGATCTATAGATAAAGGAAGAATTTATGACCAAATAAGAGATAGAGAACATCATTGGATAAAAATGAATTATTATTATTATTACATTAAATTTAAATGGTTTTGTACAAACAAAACCAATGCAGCCAAGAATAAAAGAAAAGCAGAAATCTGGGGGTGGGACGGTGGGGATTTTATAGCAGGTTTTTTCTGATAAAGACCCCATTTCTCAAATATATGGAGAATGGAGTCAATTTTATAAGAACATAAGTCTTTTCCCACTTGATAAATGTCAAAGGATATGAACAGGCAATTTTCCAAAGAAAGTCAAAGTTATCTATAGTCATATGAAAAAAAATGTTCTAAATCACTATTGAGTAGAGAAATGCAAATCAAAACAACTCTGAAGTACGACTTCACATCTATCAGATTGGCTAATGTGACAGAAAAGAAAAATGACAAATGTTGGAGGGAATGTGGAAAAATCGCTACACTAATGGACTCTTGGTGGAGCTGTAAACTGATCCAATCATACTGGAGAGTAATTCGGAACTCTGCCCAAAGGGCTCTAAAACTGTGCATACCTTCCACCTAGCAATACCACTATTAGGTCTGTGTCCCAAAGAGATCCTACATATATCCATATATATATCAGCTATTTTTGTAGTGGCAAAAAATTGGAAATTAAAGAATTATCCATCAGGAATGACTGAACAACTTGTGGTATATGGTTGTGATAGAATATTATTGGGCTATAAGAAAAGATGAATAGGATGCTTTCAGAAAAATCCAGGAAGACTTATATGTAGTGATACAAAGTAAAGTGAGCAGAACCAAGAGAATATTTGTAATATTGTAGCAATATTGTAAAATGATCACATGTTAATGATGTAAGATGTTCTGAGTCATACAATGATATAAGAAATTCCAGGGGAGGCCAGGTAGCACAGCAAGTAAGAGCACGGGCTCCAGTGTCAGGATGACCTGGGGATAGAATCTTAGCACCCACCCAGAAACACTTGGCCGTGTAACCTTGAGCAAGTTACTTAACCCCAATTGCTTAAAACAAAAGAAAAAAAATTCCAAAGGACTTAAAATAAAAAAAAACAGTATCCACCTCCAGAAAAATAACCAGTGGAGTCTGAATACAAATTGAAGTGTGCTTTTTTTTAACATTATTTTTCTTGGAGGTTTTTTTTTTGTCTTTGTCTTCTTTTGCAACATGGCTAATATAGAAATATATTTTACATGACTTCACATGCATAATCTATTGCTTATAAATTGCTTATAATTCAAATTGATTACCTGCTAAAGGTGGGGGAGACTAGGGAAGGGAGGAGAGAATTTGGAACTCAAAGAATTTTAAATGAATGCTAAAATTTTTTACATGTAATGAGAAAAAATAAAATAAGAATGAGAAAAAAGAAATTGTTTGGGATCCCAAAGAGCTATTGTCTATGTAGGTTACATCTGTAGATATTTACCACAATAAACCATTTTAGAATTAGTATGAAAATAGTTTCAACTTCAAGTACCACATGAAAGGATCTCAACGTTCCCAATCACACTTTGAGAACCACTGTCAGGAACATTCAGTTTGCTCTAGGGTAGAGACAGACAAAGATCTGAGCTGGATTATATATTGCTATTCTTTTAATAATTTTTCCTAGACTTCAGAGTTCTTCTTAATCTTTTAAAAGAAAATCAATGGACTATTGAAAAGAAGAGAAAAAAGGATTTAATGGAGGGCATTGTTTTCCTGGAAGTTTAACCAAGTGCTGATAAGTTTTCTTTTACTCAAATAAATCTGAAAAAGAATTTAGGTTGGAGAAATATTTATTTTTTAAACATTTTCTTTTTAAAAAGGCATCCTTAATACACTTTCATATTTCATAATACTCATAAATCATGTGATCATTTTTCTCTAAACCTATAAATTTATTATTTGAGATTAAAGGAAGAGAAACTATCTCATAGGAAAAAATATTTCTCTATTTTTCTCTAGTGTGAGAACTCAAACACTTAAGAGTTTGTGAGTTACTGTAATTTTCATAATTTCTGAAAATATTCCAGAGCATAATCACTAACCTGCCATTGAACCTGGAGAGACAATTGATAAAGAGAAGAGTCAGGGGTTTATTTGGTTATCTTCAAGTGCACCTGAAAAGTATGGCATAACACACCCATACCCCCCGAATTGCTAAACCAGCTTAAAACAAAACAACTGGGGCACCTAGATGGCCCAGTTGGATTGAGCACTGGCCATGGAGTCAGGAGGATATAAATTCAAATCTAACCTCAGACACTTACTGGCTATGTGACTCTGGCCAAGTCCCTTGACCCTAATTGTCTCTCTCCCTCTTCTCCCCCCCCCCACCAAAAAAAATCTAAGCAGATATTTTAGAGATCAAAGAACATATAAGCTACACAAATACACACATATGTAGCTCTTTATGTATATATTCTGGGACTTTCTTGAACAGCCATTGTGTATGTATTTGTTTTTGAAGCTTGGTATACATATGAGCATATTTTAGTACCTGCTCATAATTTACTATTATAACTTAGAAATTCAGAAATGTAGTTTTTTCTTTCATAACAACAGTTTTATTCAAATGCTTTCATAATAAACAGGTTTACATATAAATTTAGTTTTCTATTGAAGTTGAAAAAAACTACAGTTTTTTATAGTATAGTAGATATATATATATATATGTTTATAGTACATATATATATGTACTATAGAGTGGCATAACCTAGTACTACAGTATATTGCAGTTAAAAAAATCTTTATCCTATAATCAAAATAATGCTGGTACATGTGCTTCTTACATGAAGAGAGAGACTGTTTAAGATTTCTGTAAAGTCAACAGTCCTGTACACATTTCAAGCAGTTTCCTGTACACATTCCCACTAAAACATTTAGGACATTTCTAATTTACACATACCATATGCTTGAATACCCAAGTAAATACCACCCTCCAAAATATTTATGTAAAAATAAATAGTATATCAGCAGAAAACATGCACTCAGAAGTGAGACCTGATGTTTTATGACTTTATTCCAAGCCTCTATATATAACATGTTCACAAAGCAGCATTTTCCTTTGGGGAAAAAGCAATAATTTCACCAAAGGACAACTCTTAAGAAATCATTCCCTGAAATAGCACTTTTAGAACTGTAATTTTAAAAGAAAAGCTAGTCTTTACATAAGCAAAGTATATATATATATATACACACATGTATATATACACACATATGTATGTATGTGTATACATACAATACAATATATTTGCTATATGGCACATTGTATATACATACATTTATTTCTATGTAGATCATTGTTCATATAGGGAATTAACATCAAGTGTAGGGAAGGAATGGGGTGGAATAAACATCTATATAGCACCTACTATAGCCAGGCACTGTGGTAAATGTTGGAGACCAGATTTGAACTCAGGTCTTTCCAACTCAGGTCAAGCATCCTATCCCCCGCACCACCCAGCAACCTGAAGGCTGTAAGAATGTGGATGAGCTATTTAGTGAAGTTATAGTTTGATTAGTGTGAGTACTTTCTCTATCAATCCAAATTTCAGTCTCCCCTGCCCACATCCAGTACCATTTTCTCCATGCCTTTCTATACACCTTCCACAGAAGATCTACCCAATACACTGGAGGTCTTTCTCTAGTTCTTTTAATATTGGGGGGATACCTACATAGCACTCAGTCTGGCTTTCCATTGTTTCTCATCTGTAATAGACAACCACTCCCCTGCATTTTTTTTCAGTCACACAAGTCCTCAATTATGGTTTTTATACCCCTTTTTGTTTACGAGTCAGTTTTCATAACATGTTTCAGTCTTCTTACAGCTTCTTTCAGACTTCTCACAGTTGCCTTCATCTTCCCATTGCCCTCCAGGTTATTTGTAAATTTACTTGTAAATTCAGTCCTTTGAAGTTCATGAAGTTCTATCATTAGCCATATCATACCATTTGGAGATTATTGGTATTAAAGAAAAGAGTTTTGGGAGTACTTAGCAGTTGGGGATTATTAAAATCAGTGTACAATTTCCCAGGTTGAATTCAATTCACCCTTTCCTGATGCTCTTAATTCTAGTGCCTTCTCTCTGTTGGTTATTTCCAGTTTATCTTGTACATAGCTATTTACATGTTGACTCCCCCATTGAAGAGAACATCTTGTGAACATAGACTGTCATTTACATATCTTTGTTTGCCCATCACTAAGCACAGTGCCCGGCACATATCAAGAATTTAATAAATATTTATTGACTGACCAAATGATTATTTCCTTCTTCTCCTCCTCCTAAGTACTAAGACCATCTACTTTTATCTGTAGTATCTATCCAGGATATGTAAATACTAACAGATTAATTCAAAGGGCCCTTCAACTTAGTATCCCTGTGTGGGCACCGTTTATTTTTCACTCGCTTTGTTTTCCCAGTATAAAAGGTTAAACTTATCTCTTTAGCATCATAATGGATTTTGCTTGGATGGTTTTGTAGTGATCCTGGGTTTGCTTTAATTTGTACAATTAATGAGCGGGAACCTTGCCATCACTAGAGGAACCTTCTTTAGTTTGGGCTCTGGCCAAGACATTTTCATAATGTTGATGAACATCTTAGAGGAGTGTCTCTTCTCCTGGTATTGCACCTCATTTGATGTCGACACTCATGGAACCATTGAACAAGGCTATCTCTGTTGCAAATATCTGTCATCAAGTTTTGTATAATTGCAGTGTACGTTTGGATGTACCTTTGTTGGCTGTTCACAGATACATTCTACTAAGTCCAGTGCTTTTCCTTAAATCAATAAGTAATAGACACAGCGGGTTTTTGTACTTCTTACACCTTTCTGTCAATTGTGTTTTGCAGCAGAAAAATAGTTTGTGAAAACTCATCTTTCTCCTGTTTTCATCAAGGGCATCATCAGTGCCACCTCAGTCACTTACTACCTATGAGATCGTAGGAAAATACTTAACACTTAGAGCCTCAGTTTTCACATTAATGGAATTAAATATATAATTGTAAAAATAATAAATCCTAGATGACTGCTAAGTTCTCTTCCAACTTTGTATCCCCTTTCCTCCCCTTCCCTTCCTTCTCTTTCCCTCCCCTCCTCCCTCCTCTCCTCTCTCCCTCTCTATCTCCTTTTTCCCTCATTTCCTTCCTTCTCTCCTCTCCTCCTCCTCTTTTCTCTCTGTCTCTATGTCTGTCTCTCTCCTCTCTCTTTCCCCCTATATACATATGTCCTACTTGCCAACTTTCATATATAGAGAATTTTAAAGAAGGGAAGATTCTACAAAAATAAAAAAGACACTGAATAGTACTATTATCCCAAAGAGGCAACTAAAATGGTGTCAGCAACACTGATCTATATCAAGCAAGCAAGCAATATTTATTTAGCAGCTACTATGTTATAAGCACTGTGCTAAGTGTTGGTGATACCAGGGAAAAAAGGCAAAAACACTCCCTGCTCTCAAGAAACTTACACTCTAATGAGGTGAGCAATATGCAAACAAATACATACAAAGCAAGATATATACAGGATAAATAGGAAATAATTAACAAAAGGAAGGCACTAGAATTAAGAGAGGTCAGGAAAGGATTCTTGCAAAAGATGGAATTTTAATTAGGATTTAAAGGAATCCAGGGAAATCACTAGACGGAGTTAAGGAGGATGAGCATTCCAGACAAGGGAGACAACCAGAAAAAATGCCCTGAACCAAGACATGGGATGCTTTGTTTATGGAACAGCTAGAAGGCCAATGTCAGTGAATTGAAGAGTACATAGCATGGATTAAGACTGGATAGGTAGAAAAGGAGAGGAGAGAAGGAGGAGGAGGAG